>NC_134483.1:69838343-70141676 GCF_040206685.1 Ascaphus truei | reverse complement strand
AGATGTCAGGTGCTCCATTGCGGCCAATAGGGCTGGAGGAAGCTCAGCCCGGGAAAAGAGATACATTTCCCGGGCTTTGGATGAGTCAGTCAGGCTGAGCAGAGGAAGGAGTAGGAAGGGTGTAGGGAGCGAGTGGCTCCTGCACCAGGTAAGGGTTCTCCTTAGGTCCCCAGGCAGGCCCCAATTCCCGGTAAGGGCAGGGGGTAACTGAAGAGGGACGGCCCTAGATAAGGAGGTTACCCTTAGGTGCGAAAGGTGCAGGTTTGGCAGTGCCACAGCGGGTAGTGCTGTGCGCACTGGCAAATAGGCACAGAGTGTGTGCAGTGGATTATTGCTCCGGGTATCCAGGTGGCTGTGTATGATTGCCAGCTGTGTGTGTGTCGTTGCATGTGCTGGGCGCAGTGTGTGCAGCGTGTGTGAAGTCTGCCGGCTGACGGTGAGAGCTGTGTGTCTGCTGCAGGCTGTTAGGAGTAGCGAGTAGCTATTTGTTAGATAGGGTTAGGGACGTGGGTAGCTAGGGGAGTGGGGCAGGTTATTACTCCACAGGCCCTAGGAGATTTCCCCCAATCCACCCCAGGTTGCGGTTCATCAGGGACAGGCCCTAGGTTAGGGTTCCTGTCACGTTAGGGTTAGTTAGGGATAGACAGGGATAGCGGCGGTTGCTGTTCCCGTGAGACGGTGGTGTTACCGTGAGAGGCGGTTGTGTTCCCGTGAAGCGGTGGGACCCTCGTGGGGGTTCCTGGAGAAGTACCTGGATAGGATCAGACGGATGCATCGCACGTCTGACCCTTTTAGAAGAGTGTTGCAGGCCCGAGCATCGGAGTGCTCGGAAGGTACCTCTGTATTATATGTGCACCAACAGGCCTATTAGTTCATAGTGACTGCGCAGTCACCCACGACCTCCGTAGGAGTACGGGACATTGGGTGTGGGGGATTACAGGACACTGGGTGGGAACACCAGACATTGGGCATAAGGTGCTCCAGTATTGCATAAGGTTATGTTGTGTTATGGTTCTATGTTATCAAGTAAAGTGTTAGTATCATATATGTGTTGTTGTTGTATTTCTTACCCAGGGCTATCTTTCATAACGGGGATCCTGGGTAAGTGGAGGCGCTGCACCAGGTAAATGGTAAGGGTTTCCCCAGGCTCCCAGCTAGCGGAGGCTCAAATCTCCTGGAGCCACAGGTGTGATACAGTTACCAGTAGTCCCTTAGAGCAGGTGTGCCGCAAGGAAAGGAACCGGTTAGACCACAAGGGGCCAATGTGAGATTGGGTGGGTCAGGCCGGTTCACAAAAAGGGCTACATTTGGAGGCGCTGCTGAGATATCAGACCTGGGGTGCCCTGTATGTTTTTTGTTCTAAATTGTCCTATTTTTGTTTCGCCATGGGGAAGCCCTCAAGGCGAAGGAAGCCACGTGCTAAGTTCCCGGCCGCGCGGGAAAATGTTGCCAACAGTTATCCAGGACTGGCGGGAAAACCCGAGCCCCGCCCCCACACTGTGAGTGACTCAGTACCGAGCTCGCAACATTCCCCAAAAGACTGTGCTGCTCCTCCTCTAGAGTCCACCAGGGGGAGGGAGTGTCTCGAGCAGAAATCAGCAATGTCTGTTACCCCTAAGGAAAGCAAGGGATGCCGAGAAAAACACCCTTGGCTGTATAGAATCATACGGGCCCCCCATTTAGTCTTGCCAATGGTGGTATGCCCGTGTGCGTTAAAGGACTGGTAGGTGACGGGTGGCTGGATGGATGGAGCATCTGAGTCACCAGTTGCCCTCACGATGACCGTGGTAGACGGGGAAGAATGCCTGCACGGCCGTCTGAATGGATGTGATTGCCCCGTTGGTGAACTGACCCGAGGGCCCGAGTGTGCGGCGCAGTTCCTGCAACCCAAACCGCCGCAGCCTATAGAACCGCCGGCGGCAGAGGACACTATTGCAGAAATGGAGTGTTCCTTCCCCGAGAATGAGAGAGACTGTCAGGGGTTACACCCTGATGTGTATGAGCCCTGGCAATTACTGGGAATAGATGTCACTGGGCTAATGTGCCCCTGCCTGAGTGAAGCCCTTAAAAAGGGAGTCGAACTGTCCCAGTTACAGCTAGGTTTCAGGTCAACTGAGGTGGACGGAGAAACGTTTACCCAGTGTTTTAGCCTCAAATGTGGCTGTTCCCGGAGGGAGGCACTGGCGTGGGAGCCCCAATGTGAGTGTTGCGGGGCCTGGTTCCTAAAGCCTATCCTGCCCCAGGCGGCGGAACCAGCAGAGGAAGAAGAGGAGGAGCCGGACCTCTCTCCTACAGTAAGTTATGCTTGTCCTCAGTTTGTCCTAATTCCAGAGGCCGCTGGGGACCCGTGTGTCCAGACCACTGTTGCAGACCCTCTCAAAGGGGACATTCAAATGGTAGAGCAGGAACCTCTGATGGTGGAACCTGCGGAGGAAGATGCACCTGACGGTGCTACCAAGGTGGGTGAAGCCGCCACTAATTCTTTCACTTCAGCAATGGAGGTGGTGGAGGGGCCATGTGCCCAAATGGACTTTCTAGACGCTGAGCCGGAGCCGCTGAAGGCGGAGCTCCAGATGTCGGAACCCCAGATGCCGGTTCCCGAGCAGGAACCACCGAGACCAGAACCACAGATCCCGGAAGGCCAAGGTAAGGTGTTTATACCCCCGCCCTTGTGTGATGAGTCCAGCGACCAACCGAGCGTGGTGATGCGCCTGCCGGCGGACCACTCCAGTGAGGTCACCGAGCCAACCACCTCAACTGATGCAGACCATGATGTGGGCCCGTGTGCCCTGCAACGGCCAGTCCGGCCTACCCCCGACGTACCAGCGGCCCCAGGCTTGGGATCAGTACCTCCTGACAACGATAGGGGTAAGTTGACTGCCCCAGGGGTGTCGGGTGTGAGCTCCCCGGTGATCGTGGAGCCTGGTGACTCCAAAGGTAGGGTCACCCGGGCGATGGGCTCACCCCGTCATCGCGTCCTGGTGGAGGTGTCTCCCCCAGAAGATCTCTGCAGATCATGGGACGAATCCGACCTCATCCAGGTATCCGGTGTAGCGGACCGGAGCGATACATACTCCTGCACGAGGAGTCTCCAAGCTTGGCCTTCTCAAGACCCGGGCCTACCCGAAGAAGTTGTACAGTCCACAGAAGGTGTCACCGTTAAAGGGATTGCTGGAGCGGACAAAGACTGTGTTGAGACCGCTCTGGTAGGTGTGGCCTCTCCCAGGTGCGCGATGGAGCGCTATGTTCGCCATGTGGTGGACCGAGGCAAGAGACTGAGCCTCCCTGTCTCCCGTGAGACGAGACCGGAGGATCCGGCAAGGGTCCATTCCCAGGACCCCGTACTAATTTTTCCGCGAGGGGGAGGCGGTGGGTTTTTGCAAGGGACTGATATCGAGTTCCAAAAGACTCACAGGAGTCCCGGTGGGATACCCTCACCCAATCAGTTAGGGGCACTCCACTCTGAGACTCAGCTGGCCTCGGGTATCCATGCAGGTATGTCAGATATTGGTGAACAAATGCATTTTTCATTATATAATCATCTGTTGCATGGTTGCTACCCAAGCGAGATCGTTGGGATTCTGCGAGGGGGAGAATGTAGCCCCGAGGAAAATTTGCACTTTCTGGCCCCCCTCCGCGAGTGCCGTGCGGTAGCGGGTGCCGCCGGAGGCTGCGACGGACCCGCCGGCACTTCGCGAGGGTGGGGGCCAGTGCAGGGAGCAGCGCGAGGTGTTGCGGCGCAGGCCGGTTGCCGGGGACGCGATCGGGCCGTCGCTAAGGCCGCGATCGCATTGCCACCGGCTCGGCGGCTGAAGGAGAGGGCGCCGCCATTACAGGGAGTCTCGCGCATGCGCAGTACTCGCGTAGGCGCAGGTAGGACCCCAGAGCTAGGGAGAGATCGCGCGAGAGTAGGGAAGTGTAGAGAGAGGTTGCGACGGCCATTAGGCGTTCGCGCATGCGCGGGAGAACCGCGCACGCGGCCCCAATGCTGTAGCAGCCTCCTGGGAACTACAACTCCCAGGAGGCTTAGGGAGACAGATGTCAGGTGCTCCATTGCGGCCAATAGGGCTGGAGGAAGCTCAGCCCGGGAAAAGAGATACATTTCCCGGGCTTTGGATGAGTCAGTCAGGCTGAGCAGAGGAAGGAGTAGGAAGGGTGTAGGGAGCGAGTGGCTCCTGCACCAGGTAAGGGTTCTCCTTAGGTCCCCAGGCAGGCCCCAATTCCCGGTAAGGGCAGGGGGTAACTGAAGAGGGACGGCCCTAGATAAGGAGGTTACCCTTAGGTGCGAAAGGTGCAGGTTTGGCAGTGCCACAGCGGGTAGTGCTGTGCGCACTGGCAAATAGGCACAGAGTGTGTGCAGTGGATTATTGCTGCGGGTATCCAGGTGGCTGTGTATGATTGCCAGCTGTGTGTGTGTCGTTGCATGTGCTGGGCGCAGTGTGTGCAGCGTGTGTGAAGTCTGCCGGCTGACGGTGAGAGCTGTGTGTCTGCTGCAGGCTGTTAGGAGTAGCGAGTAGCTATTTGTTAGATAGGGTTAGGGACGTGGGTAGCTAGGGGAGTGGGGCAGGTTATTACTCCACAGGTATACTCAAAGGGTGATAAGGAACTGCTCGCCTATTTTGCCAAAGGTCCTTAAAAAGTAGGTGCATAGGGGTAAGATACAATATAAGCAGGAGTGAACAGAGAAGTTCAAAAAGACCCCTATAGCTGCACTCTAAACTGTATGTGTGTGTTTCTAGAGTAATAAGGTAAAAGATCCCCTATACCAGAAACTAAAAACGAAAACGGCGCAAAATAATAAAGTTTCGCCAACCACGGATGTCCTTATGTCTGTAATAGCAGCCTGAGTGTTTGCTGAGCAGCATATCCGTGTGTCCTATTAGACATAAGGGTGAGCCGCGAACCCTAACTATTACATTATATTAGGGATTGGCAAAGATACTGTGGTGTATATGTTTACTGTGTCTGCAGTACACGCATGTTTTGCAATTCATATAGTACATAGTGCTGGTATCCTCCAACCAAGTACTACACTGTTACCTACCTACTCCCAGCCAACAGCATAGACTGCAGCACTTAAGCTACACATGTGAAAGGGCAAAAGCCCACGTTACAGACACAGTCCCACAAGCCTAAATATAATTTACTCTCTGTACTTGGACAACATATAGAGAGTGTTTGTTAGAGCCTATATCTATAGGGCCTTGATTTACCAAGTCAAACTTTGACAAACACCTTGTCTGATAGGCTTACCACACCAGTACCCAGATTCAGTGGCATTATATGTTCCAATCAGCGCAGGAGCCTATGGGGTGCACTCTACAATAATAAGTGTACATTTTGTACTTTAAGCACCTTCATAAGGACTCATATCATTCCTCCTAGGGGTTCAGTTCATACCCTTTTTATCCATTTGAGTGTATAATAGTTTATTTGCAACATATATTAAAACTTTATTATTTTGCGCCGTTTTCGTTTTTAGTTTCTGGTATAGGGGATCTTTTACCTTATTACTCTAGAAACACACACATACAGTTTAGAGTGCAGCTATAGGGGTCTTTTTGAACTTCTCTGTTCACACCTGCTTATATTACTCCACAGGCCCCAGGAGATTTCCCCCAATCCACCCCAGGTTGTGGTTCATCAGGGACAGGCCCTAGGTTAGGGTTCCTGTCACGTTAGGGTTAGTTAGGGATAGACAGGGATAGCGGCGGTTGCTGTTCCCGTGAGACGGTGGTGTTACCGTGAGAGGCGGTTGTGTTCCCGTGAAGCGGTGGGACCCTCGTGGGGGTTCCTGGAGAAGTACCTGGATAGGATCAGACGGATGCATCGCACGTCTGACCCTTTTAGAAGAGTGTTGCAGGCCCGAGCATCGGAGTGCTCGGAAGGTACCTCTGTATTATATGTGCACCAACAGGCTTATTAGTTCATAGTGACTGCGCAGTCACCCACGACCTCCGTGCCAGATTGAACCCACGACCTCCGGGCCAGATTGAACAAGACTAGGATATAGTAAACTGAATGAGTTTATTTCCTATGAGCAGAACAGACAATACATCAAGCAAATAACATTACATAAATATTTACACTTACTGGGGTTAGACAAGGAGATATTCAGCCGAACAGCAGCTCCTTAGTTGTTATAGGTCGCAACAAGCACGACAAGCCCAGGAATAAGGGGTGCAAGCAACTATATAGATGCAGGCCTCCCATTCCTAACATGGCAGTTCAGTTATTGGTGAACAATTATCTTGTCCCAATCACAGGTTGCCAGGTAACGCGAGAAGCCGTGTTTTCCCAGCCCCTCATTAATACAACCCTCCCCTGTAGCTACTTGGCCAGCCCATTTATAAAAAACTATGACATGATGCCTTCGTTACCATCCTGTCTAGCAAAAATGCTTATTGGGCAGGGGTCTTTCATGTAGGGTGTTACGTTTGACAGGTAACAATGGTTAGTACCCATCTGTGAGATCTGGCTACATATGCAATGAGGCGAGTCACCTACATTGATGTACAAGTTTTTTCTCACCTCTGAGGAACTTCTCCACAGCAAAGCCTTTCAAGTAGCCTCCTTTGATTGTACAATTACATATCAAAGCGGTCATTTGACAAGCTTCCAAACCTATCCAAAGTTATAGTAATATAGCGATAACTCATAACTATATTTCCCATATATTAAATCAGATTAACAATATGTATGCAACCTGTTTTCGTTGCATAGGAAAGCATATCCAAATTTCAGCCTTGTAGCACAAATACATACAGAGATATGGTTCTATGGGGTTTACATTATGACAAATACACAGTTAACCCCTCTCGCTCCATGTTAATACATAACATAGCAATTAATTCTGCTGAAGTGGGGGAATGCAGATCAACATATCCACAGATCCCATTAACCCCTCATATCTATATCATGATAACAGGATATATACAATAACACACAGTACTGCTGGGGAAATACATCTAAGACCTGGGACAATTTAGCTGAAGCGGGGAAATGCAGATCCACATATACATGTAGCCCTCTTTCCTACGCTCTAGAGTGACCACGGGTACTGCACACGCCTGTTGGCTCAAGGAGATCTGGGCCCCCGCTAGCTGGGAGCCTGGGCTAATAGTTATCTTGTTGGCAGCGCCTCCACTTACCCAGGATCCCCATTGTGTAAGATTCCCCTGGGTAAGAACAATATCAACACACATCAGATTGTAACTGTTTACTGTAATACTGCTGGAACCTTATCTTATGGGTAATTGTACTAACACACATATAACACATCAACCAACTTCTTGGCCACTCTCATAAGGAGAAATGTCACTGTCCCGTCACCACGTGCCCCCACACCGTGTCCATGTAATGGTAATTATGTATAGAGGCTCAGTCCTTCGGCCACTCCACTTAGTGTCCCCAAAGAGTGTTCCCTAAGGCGGGATCAGCGCCTGTTGACCGGTGTTGGTGCACTTTAGTAAATACCTTCCGGCCACTGTGGTGACCGGCAACAACTTCACAAAGGATCCGCCGATCCAGCGCAGTCTCTCACGAGTAATGGATGATGCACAGCAGTCTGGGCCCAAACGTCTGTCACCAACCGCAGCTTCGCGATCTGTGTCCCTATCTGTCTATGCAGTAAGGGCATGTGTCGCTACCAATATAGGGCGTCCCTGCAGCACCACAAGCTATGGTGACTCAGGAAATACACTGGGGCCTGAGGGAGAATCTGCCTACGCAGGTGGGTCACTGACCCCCTGCACACACACTACCTCTCCCCTTGATCCTCCGGTGCCCTCTGGCTAGCGTGGTCTCTCCCCCACGCTTCCCTTTCCTGCCTCCCGCGAATCCGGCCCTCCTATTCGCTCCCTGACGTCAGGTGACTTCGCTAAGGCCCCTGGGAGTTGTAGTTACTGGCTGAGCCTCTTCCTTATTGACCAACCGTTCGCGCGCTTGCACTGCGCATGCGCAACCTCTCGCCGCTCTGACAGTGCTCCTAACTATTACGCAAAATCATGGCGGTGCCCTATGCTGTCGGGCCGCCGCGGAACCTTCCAAACACTTCCTCTGGAGACACGCTGCAGCGAAGAGAAGCAAACTAAGACATCCCTACATTCTCCCCCTCGCAGAATCCAACGGCCCCCCTTGGGAACGTAACCATAACATATTAACAAAATACTTGTATATCTGCGAAATACACCTTATTCTGTATACTCTACATGAGGTTATACATTTCACTGAACATGCCAATTACAGATCTCACTTTATGGCGAGCCCACTGCTGAGCCTGATAATGGGGTGCCCCAAATTGATCGTATGCCATCCTCATTGGAGGTTGACCAGTTCTTTGGCTTCTGCAAAGGTGCTCTTCTGTTACTTCCTCTGGAGAGTAACAAGTCTCATTTGGCAAGTCAAACTCTGCCCTTGAGGGGCTCAACATGTCTACACAGTCTTTTTGGGGCACAAAGCATGGGCTCTGCGGGTCTAATTGCTGACTCACGGGAGTCAGCGTATCTGTTGTTGGACCAAGGGGCTCCTTACCCGTAGCTCCTTCAGGAGATGCCCCCACGGTCAGAAGGCCCCTTTGAGAGGTTCCTTCCATAGGATTCTCAGAGGTGGCATTTATTACAGTCTCTGGGCCATCCTCTGTACTATCAGCTTCTCCATCGAGTGAAACAGTGGGCACTTCCAATTCGTTATTCCCTACTTGAGGTATAGGGAGGAGATGGTTTCTATGACATACCTTTACCCGCCCTTCGGAGTCATTGATGCGGTATACCGGGAGGCCAGGCATCTGTGATTCCACTTCATACACCCCATCTCTCCACCGGTCGGAAAGTTTGTGCTTTCCAGGAATACCCAAATTACGAAGGAGAACTCCATCCCCCGGGCGGATTTCTTTATGTCGCATCTTGTGATCATAGCGCCTTTTATTACTCGCATTTAGTTGCGCTGCCGCCTTCTCGGCCAGTTTGTAGGCCTGCTGCAACTGTCGTGTAACCTTTGCACATATCGGAAATGCGTCCTATTGGATACCCCCATCGGTAGATATCCGTAGTCACACATCCACTGACAGCCTAGCTTCTCGTCCAAATATTAAGAAGTACGGGGTATAACATGTAGACTCATGTCGAGTACAGTTATAAGCATGCACCAACGTCTTTACGTGCTTACTCCACTCAGTCTTCTGAGAGCTTTTCAGAGTGCCCAACATGTCAAGTAGCGTTCGGTTGGAACGTTCGGGCATAGCGTCCCCTTCTGGATGATACGGGGTAGTCCGTGACTTGGTGATGTTCAGCAACTTCAGCAGTTCTCGAATGATGGTACTATCGAAGTTCCTGCCTTGATCAGAATGCAATCGATTCGGCAGCCCATAATGAATGAAGTATCTCTCCCACAGCACTTTAGCCACTGTCACCGCCCGTTGGTCTTTGGTAGGAAAAGCTTGAGCGTATCTTGTATAGTGGTCTGTAATCACCAGCACATTCCTGATACCCCGTGTGTCGGGCTCAATACACAAGAAATCCATACACACCAGATCCATGGGACCGGAGCTGTTCAAATGGGCCATGGGGGCCGCCCGGGTGGGGAGTGTCTTCCTCTCTAGACAACGAGTGCACTGGCGGCAATGGGTCTCCACCGATTCTCTCATTTTCAGCCAATAGAATCGTTCACGAAGCAATCCAAACGTTTTGTCAATGCCAAGATGGCCATGATCATCATGTAGTCCCCGGAGTACCATGTTTCTTAGAATCTGGGACAAGAATAATTGTCGCCGGTCGGGATGATTGTGGTACGGTATGACCCGGTACAATAGGCAGTTGTCCAGTTCGAATTTCCTGAGCTCTTTCATTAATAGGGCCACTAGTTCTCGGGGAGCTCATTTGAGTATGGAGGGGTTCTCTTGTTGCAAGGCTTGATGGACGAGCTTCACTACTGGATCTTGAATCTGATACTGCACCATCTCCTTCCAGGCAATAATCTTATCCTCAGTGATGTTCATCCCCTCTGGGTGTCCGTACGCTCTGGGGACTGCTCGGGACTGACACCCTAGGGAATCGGCTAGTCTTAACTTCGAGAAGGCTACTTGATCATCCACCACTGCAGCTAGAGAACATAGGGCCCGTATGCCCGGTGCCGGAATTTCCTCCCACACTTCCTCATCAGTAGTAGGGTGGAGCCCAGGTCTTCGAGACAACGCATCTGCCCCTATGTTGGTAGGCCCTGGTTTGTACTTGAGATTGAACCGATAGTTTGCCAGTGCTGCTAGCCAACGGTGACCGGTCGCATCCAGTTTAGCAGACGTATTGATGTAGGTCATTGGATTGTTGTCAGTCCTAACCTCGAACTGGACGCCATACAGATAGTCATGTAACTTATCCACTACAGCCCACTTGAGGGCTAGAAACTCCAACTTGTGGACTGGGTAATTCTGTTCACTTGGGGTCAGGCTTCGACTAGCATACGCCAGCGGTCGGAGTCCGGTGTCATGTTTCTGATGCAACACTGCCCCCAATCCGTTGAAGCTGGCATCCATGTGCAGGACGTATTCTCGGTCAGGATCTGCATAGGCCAACACTGGGGCTTGTGTTAGATTGGTCTTCAATCCCAAGAATTTATTCCCAAAAGGTGCTTGCGCAGAGGTAGCTTTCCTTCCGGTATCTTCAGGGTAAATCTTTAAGAGGTTATTAAGGACTTTGGCTTTACTTGAATAACCTTCTACGAATCTACGGTAGTATCCGCAAAACCCCAGAAAGGACCGTAGTTCCTGGACATTATAGGGTCTTGGCCAATTCACCACAGCCTCTATCTTCCCCGGATTTGTAGATATCCCTTCTGCCGATACAATATGGCCCACATACGTCACGGACGGGCGGCAGAATTTGCATTTGTCCATGGACAGCTTAAGTCCCTCGTTGCGAAGTCGATCCAGCACCTTCAACAGCCATTCCTCATGCTCCTCCAGGGTCTTTCCGAACACTATGATGTCGTCTAGGTACACCAGACATTCCCGCGTGTTCATATCCCCCAGAGTCTTCATCAACCGCTGGAAGGTGGCCGGTGCACCACATATCCCTTGAGGCATACGCGTGAACTGGTAGAAACCTAACGGGCAGATTAAAGCTGTTTGTTCTTGATCTTCCAAGTCCATGGGTACCTGGTAGTACCCTGACCTCAAATCCAGCACGCTGAACCACTTACTCCCGGACAAGGCATTCAGGAGGTCCTCGATCCGCGGAAGGGTGTACTGATCAGGTACAGTACGATTGTTCAATGTCCTATAATCCACGCAGAGACATACAGTCCCATTCTTCTTGCGTACTACTACTATTGGTGAGGCGGACGGACTTCGTGATCCTTGAACAATATCGGCTTCCTCCATTTTGGTTAACAGCCTCCTCACATCATCCACATCTCTGGGGGCTATGCGTCGGGACCGTTCGCGGAACGGCGTTGTGTCATTCAGTCGGATGGTGTGGCGGGCACTGCGACTGCACCCCATGTCCATATCACTTATGGAAAACACCTCCCGCCGGGTTTCCAACTTGGTCTGCAGTCTTCCCTTCCATTCCTCCGTCAATGGCTAATCTCCAAAATCGAAAGCCAACTTCGGGGTTACTGCATGAACGGTGGCAACCGGGCGTCTACCTTCTGCCTTCCTCTCAGGGGTCACCGGATAGATCCGGCCCAACTGCTGACGGTGATCAATGCACATGAGGTAAGGGGAAAGATTTCTCACGTATACCCATGTTCGGGGCGGAATCGTACGCACCCACTTCTTTACCGAGGCCAACACCTTGTAGCCGAATCGCTGGTCATCACGTACCGTGCTCTCCAAAGAGAATAATCGATCCTCCGGACGGCGTGCGGGATAATAACAAGCTGCTGCCATCATTCTTCCTTCTCCGGGAGGAATCTTTGTCAGCCCCCGCTCCAGATTATACAGCATCCAATGCTCTTCTTTGGTCGCAATCCTACCGCAAGCCTCTTGTAGCGCTGGGCATGCAGCTAGTGCCAGCAATGGTAGCTCACCCGCTTTCTGTATGTACATGCGAATCACAGCTTGTACAATGTCCGTATTGGTTCCCATGATTATAGGGGCGCTGGGATGATCCTTGGGTTCCAGGCACACTAGCGCTTCCACCTCCATGGGGTGATGCTTGCCGGTGTTCAACTGGGGAATATCCAGGTGTACTTTCACCACTCCATCAATAGGGTAGTCTTCGTGGCTTAGCCCTCTCAACCTCAGGGTGTCTGCGGGTAGTAGCGGCAGCCGATGCAGGTGCTGATCGTAGAAGGGTCGATACACTATGGTTACTTGGGACCCAGTATCCATTAGCGCGGAGGCATTGATACCTTCAATCACCACCTTAATGATGGCCGCCGGTCCAATTCGGCTACTCATTGGTTATTGACCCGATGCTTCACTGGCTTGAGGAGTACACAGCATAGACTTGGCCGGTCGAGACGCCATTCGGCATTTGCCAGGGCATTGCGACGAGATATGACCCATCCGGCCACAGCCGTAGCACTGGATGTTACTTCTTAGGGGGCTACTGCGAAAGGCCGGGGAAGATCGTCCCGAAGTGGGGCTGCCACGGGCGGCTTCAGGTTCTTCTGGCTCTTCTTGGTGTGGGGTCCCGTCTCCAGCTTTTGCTTCGGTTTTCTTGGTCTCCTTGGAAGACACCCCCGTCTTCTTACTCGCGGTCAGGTCTCGGCCCAGCAACACAGTTTCATGTGCCTGTACAAGATCCAACAGGTCGTCAACAAGATCCATCAGGTCGTCAAACGACAGAGCTTGTCCCGGCACCAGGCAACCGCTGACTCTTACGGATACCGGATGTAGTGGAAGGAGGCCCCGCAGCAATTACGTGGTTCGCAGTCCATTGGCTTACGCCTTTTGTACCACCTTCCTCCTCACCATGGTCCATAGGACCAAGTGTAGACACCTAAGAAAGTCCGACACCATCTCTCCTTCTTTCTGGGTCAGGGCATGAAACTTGGCCATCAGCGCAAACGCATCCACTGGAATCCCATAGGCTTTGGTGAGGGCGTAAATGATGCCGGGCATATCTGCATCAGGGTGGTCATCCCGGTAACAGTACACCATGTGGGAAGCTGGTGGTCGCAGACATTCGATTATGCGCTGCCTCCGTACGGCATCAGTGCAGGACCATTCAGGGAGTACCTGCTCAGCGTGATCCAACCATTCTTCAAATCTGACTTCTCCCAGAGGGGTTGGCTTGTCTCCAGAA
Organism: Ascaphus truei; assembly: GCF_040206685.1. NCBI lineage: Eukaryota > Metazoa > Chordata > Amphibia > Anura > Ascaphidae > Ascaphus > Ascaphus truei. The sequence continues at coordinate 70,128,429 of NC_134483.1, read as the reverse complement.
AAAGCCTTTAGTTTCCGGTACTGGTGCGACTGCGTGGATTGATGTATAGCTTCGGCTAGCACAGGAAGGGACACATTATCAGACATGCTATTCCCTGCAGGGACATATGCGTCAAGTCGAGACATACTGCTTCTACTTAACGAAGGCCGAATGGTGGAGGGTGTGAAAGATGCTCCTAGGCCCATTGCGGCGGGCCGCCGGGGGTTCAGACTACGGAAGGAATTGGCCGTGACTGTGCTTGACGGGCCAGGGTACTCCTTCTGGGGCATGGACGCAGCCAGGGGTTCAGCTACACCCACCTGTACCAGCGAGAAATGGATGCCTGGAGCTTCGGGCAGGATTAGTATGGAGGGAATGGCTTCAGGGCATATGTCACGGTCTGTGGCGAAGAGTATTTTACGCCAGTTATGCTCCCTGTCATAATAATGGTCTACCACTCGGGCATTGGCCAGGAACGAGAGTTTCCTTACTTGATCGGTCACAGTGCCCAGGGAAGTGGTGGCAGGGACATGTCCAATGGCAATGGTGCATGCCAGTGGGATCTGGTGCCGCTGGGCCCACTTACGCACATCGGGCTGTGAGGGCACAAACATGACAAAACTAGAAGCTCAATTGAGGGGAAAAAAATATAGGGCACCCCAGGTCTGAGATCTCAGCAGTGCCTCCAAATGTAGCCCTCTTTCCTACACTCTAGAGTGACCACGGGTACTGCACACACCTGCTGGCTCAAGGAGATCTGGGCCCCCGCAAGCTGGGAGCTTGTGGTTATAGTTATCTTATTGGCAGCGCCTCCACTTACCCAGGATCCCCATTGTGTAAGATTCCCCTGGGTAAGAACAATATCAACACACATCAGATTGTAACTGTTTACTGTAATACTGCTGGAACCTTATCTTATGAGTAATTGTACTAACACACATATAACACATCAAATAACTTCTTATAATATAACCTTAGTGGCTCGGCCACTCTCATAAGGAGAAATGTCACTGTCCCGTCACCTTGTGCCCCCACACCTTGTTCCCCCACTTAGTGTCCCCAAAGAGTGTTCCCTAAGTCGGGATCAGCGTCTGTTGACCGGTGTTGGTGCACTTTAGTAAATACCTTCCGGCCACTGTGGTGATCGGCAACAACTTCACAAAGGATCTGCCGATCCAGCGCAGTCTCTCACGAGTAATAGATGATGCACAGCAGTCTGGGCCCAAACGTCTGTCACCAACCGCAGCTTCGCGATCTGTGTCCCTATCTGTCTATGCAGTAAGGGCATGTGTCGCTACTAATATAGGGCGTCCCTGCAGCACCACAAGCTATGGTGACTCAGGGAATACACTGGGGCCTGAGGGGGAATCTGCCTACGCAGGTGGGTCACTGACCCCCTGCACACACACTACCTCTCCCCTTGATCCTCCGGTGCCCTCTGGCTAGCTTGTTCTCTCCCCCACGCTTCCCTTTCCTGCCTCTCACGAATCCGGCCCTCCTATTCGCTCCCTGGCATCAGGTGACTTCGCTAAGGCCCCTGGGAGTTGTAGTTACTGGCTGAGCCTCTTCCTTATTGGCCAACCGTTCGCGCGCTTGCACTGCGCATGCGCGACCTCTCGCCGCTCTGACAGCACTCCTAACTATTACGCAACAACATGGCGGCACCCTATGCTGTCGGGCTGCCGCGGAACCTTCTCTGGAGACACGCTGCAGCGAAGAGAAGCAAACTAAGACATCCCTACATACACAATATGGTTAACCCTTTCCCTCCCGACATGATTTATACACACATAGTAATATAACACAGACTGCTGGGGAAATACATCTAAGACCTGGGGCCATTCAACATATACACCGATCCCATTAACCCCTCATACCCTGATCATGACAGATGGCCAATGGAAATACGCAGGTACGAGAGAGGGGGAGACAGACATGCCACAGAGGGACATATACAGCGGGCTCCTGGGTGCAAGCAGATCAGCTCTACGGGTGGATCCACCTATGTAGTCTCCTCAATCAGTAGTGAAGTGGCAGTTCCCAACTAGGAATGGGGTATAGTCGTTACCTGTACAGAACTGGCCAGGATCCCAGTAAGGGCCCAAGTAGACAGAGTATAATGAACGTTACTCCAAAGGGCTGCCTGGTCTAATACAAGTAAAACAGCCAAATATATGTGCCTCCCTCTGATTGTTAGAGTGGGCACATAGGGAAATACAATGTCATGAGTAACAAAGAGTATGTAAAGCAACACACAACTATGGTGAGTATGTGAGGGAGGTGTCCCTGTGCCTGGAGACCTGAATAAAGATTAGAGTTGTGCTACACGAGCTCCTGACTCCCAGCATTTTCACTCTTGCTACCTCATCAGCTGCCTGAATCCAGCACCGTGAATTGAGGTAAATTATGCAGAGTAGCCAAATATTACACACCGATGTAAACTCCCTAGGAGCCGGGCAGGGAGTGTTATACATTCATGGTAATTATTGTTCTTTACCTTTATCCCTAGGCTAATGATGGTAGCATAATGAATCTAAACCAAACAAATGGAAACAAGTCTGGATCAATATTTTTCCTGTATACAGTAACTGTGTACAAACAGTTATATTGCAAAAGAGATGAGGTAATGATGGCAAAAACACTTCAACACTCGGTTACTATATTTACTGTTCCACAAGACCTCCCAGCAACGCTGAAATACACCATACTGCCTAATCGGGGACAATGGCCATAAGGAGACTTCCAGTGCCAGAAGTTTTCCTATGGAATATCACTGCTTGCTTAGTAAATATCTGAAAGATTAAAACATGACAATACTTCTCTGTTTTTGTTAGTTTTTTTTTATATTTTATAATAGGACCAGTAGTCAGAGGAAATCAAACCCTTCCCAACTCTCAGCTCAACATGTTGATAAAAATAATTTAAACAAAAAATTAATAAATACTTATAGGTGTCAGATTTGGGTAAAGAAGGCATAATCTTACCAGATGTAACCCATTAAACATGCCACTGACATTATTAGTGTAACGCCCTTTCCCTATCCCTATGGGAAATAGCGGTAATTACGGTACTGGTGCTGCCTGTTAGACTTACAGAAGGCCTGAGCCTCTGCTCATGGGGAGCCTGGGGTGACGGTGTGTTCTCTCTCTCTCTGGTGCAGCACCTCCACCTATGAGGATCCCGGATAGCAGGATGGCTCCTCATAGGAACACATATACATTTTTGGTATACCCCAATAATACAACACAACAGGATTATATAACTCTTTTACTGTGGTCCCACATTGGGTTCCAAATATTACCCACAGACACATTACAACAATAATAACAATACGAACAGCCCTGGGGTAGCTAGCCCCAATAATACCTAGAGTGCCTGGGCGCTTATAACACGGTGTCTGGCAAACAACCCTTCCCAATGTGTGTATGAGGTCAGCGCTACTCTGCCCCTTGCGTTGGTGCACATGTACCTTCCTGGTTACGGCCCTAACCAGGGAATACTTCTAGACAAGCTGCCGTCAGAGCCGGGGTCCCACAGCGCGTGGTCTCCGACAGCAGCCCCTCACACCTCACACCCGGATGCTGCTGCCGCTGGAGAACTCCTCTCCTGCTTGGATCCTGCTCCCCTGCGATCCCTCTCTACAGGTAGATCCCTAATGGTATGACCGGCCCTGCACACTCCACTACAAGGAGGAGACTGCCTGGGGCCTAGGGGTGTATGTCTCTGGCCTATTCCAGGAGCTTGATGGGCTCCCCGGACAATGCCTCACTCCTTGCAGGCTCCAGATCAACTGCCAAAGTCACCTTAGTCCCACGGAGTAAATCCTATTTTGTCAGGACCTCTCCTTCCAACTGCGCCAAACCGGAGATGACTGCCGCACCACACATTGCAATAGTCTGAGTGGCTGCGCCAACCACAACATGGCCGACACAACTTTGATGCTTCTCCTGAGCAACGGAGCTGATCTCCCACCCCCAGCAGGTAAGAAAGGGATCCCTGCTACATTAGTTCACTTTGGTCCTAGGAGGCATTGCTGCTTTAAGTTATGTTCAGAAGCCTCAAAGTAATTTACCAGCTTTGAACCTACATGAACACGACAGCTGTTCCCATTACAGCAAATACTCAACGTGTCTTGCATATTTTGCTCCTCACAAAGAATTTACTTCATGCACCGTTAGCACATACCGTATACCCTCAGCTCTCTACCACTGTTATTATTATATACTGTAAGCCATTGTCAGTCCAATAAAATGTATCATACTACCTATTTATTCCCCGATTTTTTCCACATAAAATAAGGAACGAATGCATCTAAAATTATTTGCTTCGCCTATAATAAAATAATACAGCTGGGTTCATTATATGTGTTTAGTCATAGGTACAATTTAAAAGGTATATTCACTAAAATGTGATTACTATTATTGCTAATGTGTTGACCATTCATTTTAATAGCAATATATGAGCGCATATATTATAAGTAATTGTTTAAAGATATTATTCTTGCTCTTTCACTACAAAATTAATAAGATTCTTTTAATTTAATATGCTGGCTCAACTACCATTGCATTTTAAAGGTTTACGTAGGTAGCCCTGTGTGGTTTGGGCTATAGTTCTACCCTCCTCCTGGCATTAATCCCTGGGTAAGGGCAGGTTTGCCAGGAGTTATCATGGGTTTTCCCCACCTCAAGCAAGTGCCCTGAGACAGTGAAGGCAGGTCACCTGACTCTGTGTCCAATCAAGAGACACCGGGGCGGTGCCTGTTGAAACTACTTAGGGCATTGCACTTCATATTTAGGAGTTGGTTGGTTGGTTGGTTAGTTGAGGAGTTGGAGAGAGGAGGATGAGTAGAGCTGGTAGATATAGAGTGCAATAGGTGGACCATATACCTCCTACCCTGATTAGGGGGTAGGGGAAGAGCTAGACCCACTCTGGGTGGCCCTAGGACCAGAGTGGAGTCAGGGACATCCTGCGGGGAGACAGCTGGCTGTGTGCAACTGTCTGCTGTTTATGCTGTGAATAGGAGGAATAAAGAGACTGCACTTTTTATACAAGCTCCTGTCTGAGAGGGGAGTTTATCAGGAGGAGAGGGAGACAAGTTCTTCTGTAGGTACTCCACCCCATATTGCTGGGGGCTGCAGGAAATGGAGGCACTGCACCAGTGAAGAGAACGGAGGCACAACCCCAGAAACCTGTCCTGTTTTCCCCCATGTCATCACGGGAGACTCAGGGCCTCATGTTGCCAGCAGGTATGCACCACACACAGACATGTAGCCTGAGCTTAAGACACCCTAGGACACCCTGTGTGAGATTGGGTGGGGGAAAACGGGTTACATTTGGAGGCGCTGCTGAGATAAACAGGACAGGTTTTCAGCGAAGCAGAACTGAAAGAAGTATGTACACTTTCAGAGCAAGTGCTGCAGAGGGAAGGGCATTAGAGACTAGGGGTAGTCAGGAGGGAACATTCTCTCGCAAAGCACACCCTATGTGCCCTAAGAGGGTGATTTAGATCTGGGTACACACGGCTATAGCTGTCCTAGTCACCTTGAGGCAGATAGTGTAGGATGCCTAGGGGTTAGTCTGGTTAACTTGGGACAGGAACTTCTGTATAGGATCTGCACTATGAGTGGCCAAAAGTAGGTTGACGCCGAAGAACTGTAGGAAAGTCCAAGTACACTAGCCAATATCCAGTATAAAACCACAGAGTACTTGTAATGTACCGCCAGCGTGTGCGTTGTACAAAGAGAGAGTTCTGCCTAGCCTGGGGTATGCCATGAGTTTTATCACTGGTTAGAGCTAACATTGAGTGTAGTAAGTACCTAGGAACGAGTTGCACTTCAGGCACAGAGTAGTGCTATCGTGAGCTTAGTGGGTTCACCAAAGATGGCGGCTGTAGGTACATGTGCTCTGCGGGGCATCGAGGAGTTTAAAATGGTGACTGCTGTGCCATATACTGCAACGTGTGGTGCAGAAGATTCAAAATGGCGACTCCGGCCAAGACTAGATCGCGCACGTGCTGCATGCAAGCAGGCTGTGCGAGAGATGTGGACAGAGATGTGCAAGGGACTGGCGCCAAACCCAGAACCCCACTGTTGCAGGGTACTACAACTACTACGTGGGTTTCTTGACAAGGCTTATTTATTTAGCCTTAAAAGATATACAGCACACAAAAACAAAAATAGCTTTTCATCAGCAAACAAAAGAAAAAATGGCTTTTCTTCAGCAAACCAAACAAAACAGTTTCTCTTTAGCAGGCAGTCTATAAATAAGGTAGCTACCCTTTTTCTATGCAGGGGACAGACAGTTCACAATTCGTCTACTTTGCTAACAGACCTTGTATCAGTAATCTCTTCAGCAGCTTACTCCTCTCTCCTCAACAGCCAGCCCCATGTGTCTACAGCCTGGGGTTTTAACACACCTTGATTAGGCAGCTGGGATCCAACTAATTGTCCTGAGGTTCCCAGCTGAAGTTAACCTAGTCAGTGCTGCACTGCAGACTAGACATAGGTTTTCCAGGCATATAGCTGGTGGCTTTTATTTACCCTGTCACATTCCTCCCCTGGTAGTGTGTGGCTGGGGCTACGCACGGCTGAAGCCCGACCATCCACCCCTTCTCTAGAAAAGAAGTCAGCATTTGCGTTCTCTTTTCCCGGCCTGTGCTGAATCTCAAATGAGAAGGGTTGGAGGGCCATATACCACCTAGTCAATCTAGCATTGGAATCCTTCATACTATTTAACCACTTCAGTGGAGCATGGTCCGTCACCAAAGTAAAATGGACTCCTGCCAGGTAATGCCTCTATTGCCCACTTTACTATGAGGCACTCTTTCTCAATCACTGAGTAGTTTTTCCCTCGGGAACAATTTCCTACTCAGGAAAAGGATAGGGTGTTCAACTCCCTCAAACTGTTGTGACAACACTGGCCCTAGCACTATCTCTGATGCATCTGTTTGCACTATAAAAGGGCTGTTGAAGTCTGGGCCTCTAAGGATGGGACCCTCTGATAGACACCTTTTTATGTCCTCAAAGGCTCTCTGACAATCCCTTGACCACACCACTTGTGTAGGGGCACACTTTTTTGTGAGGTCCGTTAAAGGGGCTGCCACTTCTGAATAGTTGGGGATGAACCGTCAGTAGTACCCTGCTAAACCCTGCAGAGAGCGTACCTGCGTTTTTGTTTGGGGGGTCGGAACTTCTTTCAGGGCAACTACCTTGTCGGCTAGTGGCCTTACTTTTCCACCTCCCACTGCATACCCTAAGTATTTGGTTTCCGCCTTACCCAGGGCACATTTCTTAGGGTTGGCTTTGAGCCCTGCCTCTCTTAGAGATTTGAGGACCGCTTTCAGCCTATTTAGATGGGCCCGCCAGTGTTTACTATAAATGACAATGTCATCTAGGTAGGCTGCGGCATAAGTCCTATGGGGCCTCAGTACATTATCCATGAGTCTCTGAAATGTGGCTGGGGCTCCATGCAGTCCAAATGGCATTGTCACAAACTGGTATAAACCCATGGGAGTGGCAAAGGCTGTTTTGCATTTGGACTTTTCCTCTAAGGGTATTTGCCAGTATCCTTTTGTCAAGTCCAGCGTGGATATATATTCCGCGTTACCAAGGGCGTCAATTAATTCGTCCACCCTTGGCATCGGATATGCGTAAAACTTGGATACCGCATTGACCTTTCGGAGGTCCACACAAAATCTTACCTTCCCATCGGGTTTAGGGACCATAATTAGTGGACTACACCACTCACTGCATGATTCCTCAATCACTCCTAAGTGTAACATTTCTTGTACCTCCTTCTCTACCAGAGCCCTACGACTTTCAGGCAACCTATAAGGACGGGAACGTACTTTTACCCCAGGTGCTGTCTCGATTGCATGGGAAATTAAGTTCGTTTGTCCTGGTAAGTCAGAAAAAACATCATGGAATTGTGTAATCATTGCTAACAAGTCCCCTTTTTGTTCAGAGGACAACTGTTTACCCATTGGAATTTTATCGTCACTCACGATGTTCTCCTGTGGAGGCTGAGGACCCAAGTCCGTTTCCTCCTCCACCGGGTGGATGAATAGAGACCGCTGCATCTTCCAGGGTTTCAGCAAGTTCACATGGTAAATTTGTTTACCCTTCCTGGACCCTGGTTGAGAGATCTCGTAATACACATCACCCGTACGGTGGAGTACTTCGAATGGGCCCTGCCATTTGGCCAGGAGCTTACTCTCGCAACTGGGTAACAATAACATCACCTGGTCTCCTGGGTGAAACACTCTCATGCGAGCATTCTGATTGTAATGTCTCTCCTGACTGTCCTGGGCTGATCTAAGATTCTCCCTGGCAAAATGGCCAACCACATCTAGGCGCTTCCTAAAATCTAGTACATATTGCAGGGTATTCTTAGAAGGGGACCGCTGTTCCTCACAGGAGTCCTTTAGGAGGTCTAGGATACCCCGGGGTTGGCGGCCATAGAGCAATTCAAATGGAGAGAATCCCGTGGAGGCCCGGGGAACTTCCCGCACTGCAAACATCAGAAAAGGGAGAAGTTCATCCCAGGCTCTCTTCCCTGAATCTACAAATTTCCTCAGCATCCCTTTTAGAGTTCGGTTAAATCTTTCCACCAATCCGTCAGTCTGTGGATGGTAGACCGATGTCCGAACAGACTTGACCTCTAGTAACTTTAAGACATCCTGCATCAGTTTAGCCATGAAATTTGTACCTTGGTCTGTCAACATAACCTGGGGAATTCCAACCCGTGAGAACAGTTCCAACAACTTGCTGGCTACTTGCTTCGCCGTTGCTGTTCTCAGGGGGAACGCCTCAGGATATCTTGTCGCATAATCAACTATTACAAGGATAAACCTGTGTCCTTTCGCAGAAGGTTCTAGAGGTCCTACCAAGTCTACCCCAATCCTCTCAAAGGGAACTGACACCAAGGGTAGAGGAACCAAATGGGCTGGTTTTTGTCCTTTTGGACTAGTTAGCTGGCACTCCGGACATGCCGCACATAGCTTAGCAATATCACTATGCATCCCTGGCCAATAAAATCGGGATGAAATATGGTCCAATGTTTTATCCCTGCCCAGGTGACCACCCCAAGGGACAGTATGGGCTACAGTGAACACAGATTTAACAAACGCCTTGGGAACCAATATCTGTCTGGTGACCTCCCCTGTTTGTGTCTGCCTATTCACCCTATATAGGATATCATTTGATAGCTCAAAATGGTGGAATACTATCACCCCCTGTGCATCTAAAATATGCTCATCAATTTTCACCACCTTGTCATACTGTCTAGCAAGGACTGGGTCTTCCCTTTGCTTCTGGCGAAAGTCAGGGAGGTACAGGTCTGGTAAATCTCCAGGGCCCATATCCCCCTCCCTTTGGCCATCCCCAGCCATCACTTGTGACCTCTGACTACTAGAATGGTCACCTTGAGACCCAGATTTCTGCAACCAGTCCTGTTTGTCAGAGCGTCTTTGCTTCCAAGTCTTTTGAACCCGGTGTCTACTGGGAAAAAGGTCTGCCGAGAAGGGGAACAGTTTGCCAGGGTTCTCCTGAGCCCTAGAAGGAGGCTCCTCGTGAAAGACTGGGGCCATTAGGTTCGAAAAGAAAGGCCAGTCCTGACCGAGCCCAACAGGGGCAGGGAGCCAAGGAGCGACTCCTACTTTGAGGTAAGCCTCCTGACCTTTTACCTGTAGCCGGATTTTGACCGTCGGATAGCGTTTTACATCGCCGTGTATACATTCTATGCTCCATGGGGAGTCAAAAGAACACACGTTAGGCGGTAACAGTTCCTGGAGGACCAGAGTTTTCCCAGAGCCCGAATCTACAAGGGCCTGGATGGTTTTTCCCCCAATCAGGGCTGGAAGTAGCCAGGGCTTGTAATTTTCTCCAGTAAAGACCGAGGCGACGGTTCTGCTGAATGAACAATCCATCTGTGGACAGTCCACATACCGGTGGCCTTGTTCTCCGCAGGCGGAACATGGAGAGGGTTCCCTCGCAGGAGGGGGCTGTGGATAGCGCTCCGCTGGACCGGTTACTGGAGACCAGGCATCTGGTGGGTCCTGTGGGCGACGTCCTCAGAAGTTCCTCTCATTTTGTGACGAGCCGACATCCGGAAGGAGATGAGGGTCTTGGCAGGGACCAGCATTTGGACTCCGTCCTTGCTGGAACGACTGCTCCTTCCGTTGGACTTGGCGGTTGCGTATGGCCGGGCCGTAGGTTCCCCATTAATCCGACCTCCCTCTTTGGGCGTCCGCAAGTGCCGGTGGAGTCGGGTCTAGGACACTCGCCTGCTGCTCAGCCCCAAGGAAGTTCTCCACGAGTCGGACCGCCAAAGCTAGGGTTTCAGCAGCGTGGCGTTTTACCCACGAGCGTGCGGAAGGGGGTATTATTTGTAGAAATTGTTCCAAAACCACCTGCTCAAGAATTGCCTCCTTAGTGCACTCCTCGGGTCGTATCCAGCGCGTACACAAGTCCAATAATCGCTGAGCGAGGACCCGGGGTCTCATCTTAGCGGTGTACTTCATGTTCCGGAACTGCTGCCGGTAGGTCTCTGGGGTCAGACCTAAGCGATCCAGTATGGCGGCTTTTACTTGTCGGTAGTCCATTGCCTGATCTGCTGGGAGGCCCTGATATGAGGCCTGAGCTTCTCCTATGAGGACCGGGGCCAAAGCAGTTGCCCAGCGATCTGTAGCCCAGCGATCTGTAGCCCAGCCCTGAGCTTCTGCAACTCTTTCAAATGTCAGTAAAAAAGCCTCTGGATCCTCGTTCGGAGCCATTTTCCTCAGGAGTATCGGGGGTTTGCTTGCAAGTTCTGGACAGGCAGACCCCTGGAAATGGGTCAGCAGCTTGGCCATTCGCTCCTCCTGTGCTGCCTGCTGCTGGGTTAGGAGCTGGGTTTGCTGCTGCAATAGTCTTTCATCTCTCTCTGCTTGTAGCCGGGCCTGTTCCTGCATTAACTGTCCCTGCTGTTTGGTCTGCTCGCAGAAAAACTCTTAAAAAAATTCTTCCATTTTTTCCATTCTTGTGTGTATGTGTGTGTGTGGCCCTTTAACTGCAGGGGCCTTTCAAAATCCCAGCACTTCTTGACACCATATGTTGCAGGGTGCATGCAACTACAAACGTGGGTTTCTTGACAAGGCTTATTTATTTAGCCTTAAAAGATATACAGCACACAAAAACAAAAATAGCTTTTCATCAGCAAACAAAAGAAAAAATGGCTTTTCTTCAGCAAACCAAACAAAACTGTTTCTCTTTAGCAGAAAGTCTATAAATAAGGTAGCTACCCTTTTTCTATGCAGGGGACAGACAGTTCACAATTCATCTACTTTGCTAACAGACCTTGTATTAGTAATCTCTTCAGCAGCTTACTCCTCTCTCCTCAACAGCCAGCCCCATGTGCCTACAGCCTGGGGTTTTAACACACCTTGATTAGGCAGCTGGGATCCAACTAATTGTCCTGAGGTTCCCAGCTGAAGTTAACCTAGTCAGTGCTGCACTGCAGACTAGACATAGGTTTTCCAGGCATATAGCTGGTGGCTTTTATTTACCCTGTCACACCCACCTAAAGGAGGGAAGCAGCGCGAAAGCTGTGGCCGCGCCCTCCTATGCAATGACAGGCCAAAGGACGAGCCCACGTCACCCAAAGAGATTGAGTGCCCCGCCTCTACCATCCACCAGAGGTAGGGGGCACGCCGAGAGCCAATCACAGTGTTCCACCCAAGCTGAAGGAGGAGCAGGAAGTGAGCAACAGAACTCTTACTCTTGTTTGGCTGGCGACAGAGAAGGAGCTAGTTGTCGAGCAAGCAAGCTGACTGATTCAACCTCTGCGCAAAACATGGCTGATCTGAGCGTGACTACTTATCAGCTTCCAGGAGGACTCCTGGTTGTGGAGGTTGATGGCCGCAAGTACCTGCGATGCCTGTGTATACAATGCAGGTGACCCGGGCCTGCGCCAAGTACTACGGCACGGTGCAAACAGTGTGGCATATTCTACCTATGGCCTACCGAGCCATACCCCACCATTGTGACGCCGCGAGAGGGATCTCCAGCGATGCTGATCGAGGTGGAGGAAGCGGATGCGAAGGCTGCCCTGGTCCCATACATCACCCATGCGGTAGGGACCCAGGCCCAGCCACCCAGATGTGTCCCGACGGAGAAGGGAGTACCCGAAGTGGAGGGACTGGAGTGGGCCCGCTTCATACCTATACCCACTAGCGGTGCAGCGAGGACAAGATGTGGCTCCCCAGCGGAGGTGCCATTGCCGTCCTCGTCGGACGACGAGAGAGACAGCCTGTCATCGGTGGTGATGCGCCGGCCGGCAGACCACCCCAGCGGTGAAAGACAGAGTCCACTTACCAGAGAGACGGAGCGGATGTGTCCGGAGACCCACCCGACAGCAAGCGCTGGTGCGGCCTGAACCACATAGAAGTCCCACGGCCGTGGCGACTCCCGGTGTGGCGGAGATGGGACCCAAGACTGCTGGAGAACTGTAGAGTATCACAAGACAGCGGAGCGGTAAGATGACACCACCACCCCCTTATTTCGCCAGGTGAAAGAGGAACCTGCAGAGAGAGAGAGTCCAGCGGGCCTACCTGCTCGTCCGTGACTCTGCAGATCCATCGCCCCCCCTTCCAGTGAGTGACGCTCTTCCGGTGCGGGACCCAGAGGCGAATCGAGAGTCTGCGACGACCCATGATGACGTCACTTCCTGGTCGACACAGAGCTTAGGTCCGGAAGCCTTATTTGACTCCTTGAAGAGAGACGGCCTAGAGGAAGAGTTTGCAAAATTCCAATAGCAAGTGGCCAGGAGAGGAGCCAGGTGCGCTGCCACCAGAGACAGTAAGAGAGCATCTACAGGTCGCGGCATGGCCCGACTAAGAGACACTGTGATGGACTATGGCGATCCTATGGTCACCCCCCCTAGCACCATTTTCCCGGCCACTGCCCCTGCCCCGTCACGTTCTATACCACCGGGTCCTAGTGGGGGTAAGCAAAGTAAGATGCCCAAATTTTCTACGGACTGGCGGGATTGGGTTTCAAGTGATGAAGGTTCTGATGGGGAAATACCATGGTCAAGTCGTATACCTGTACCTAACCCCACTGTGTTTAACCCTGCACTTAGAGGTAGGACCAGAGGGTCCAAATCTTCTGATAAGGAGGGTCCTGTAAGTCATAAGGCACCCAGAATGAACCCCACGGTATACACACGTAATTAGAGGGAAATGTAAAGGTTCACACTCCACAGATAGAGAGACATCTGGTGTGTCCACGAGAGCTGAGTCAGAGGAAGGTATGAGTGTGTCATCCTCATATGAGCACAGAGACAAATGGTGGGCACCCTTATTCGAGGGGTATGATAAAGGGATGGACCGTACAAGGTTTATACTGATTAAGGATGAGGTGGTAGATCATTGGTGGGATGTAGGCACTTACTCTAAGAAGGAGGTTGCCGAAGAACTAGATAACAGATGGAGGGAGATCACACAGAAAATAGTGACACCCAAAGGTTCATCCATACTATACGATGACATTGCACCTGAGGAGCCTAAATACTGGCTACTGCCAGGAAAGTCTGGGAACAGAAAACTTACAAAACTAAGCAGAGCTAATAGAGCTATTGTAGCCAGATACAGACAGTCTCATGGATATGAGTTCCCGTATGTACCTGAACCTGTTATGCAGGGAATAGAGGATCAGAGAGAATTAAGTGCTGTAGTTCTGCATATCAGACCGAAGAGAAAGTCTGTTCCCTCATGAGAGTATGGAGTACAGGCAGGAATATCTACATGCACAATGTAGTGTACAGGCCGGAGAATGGGCCTCTCCAATCATATTTTGTTAAGGTCATAGACCATAATGGATGGGAAATAAGGAAGCCTGATCCCCACCATTATTACTAGTTGTGGGTTCTCCATGTTGGGAGTTTCCCTTTTGTATGTCACCATCCTAGGTGTTTACAGCCTGTATGTAATGCATTATATTTGTATTTTCACAGGTTCTCCACCTGCAGGATGGCCCAGCAAATTTAGGTCCAAGTGGGGACCATTGGATTCCACCTGAGGGAGAGTGTAGCCCTGTGTGGTTTGGGCAATAGTTCCACCCTCCTCCTGGCAGTAATCCCTGCGTAAGGGCAGGTTTGCCAGGAGTTATCATGGGTTTTGCCCACCTCAAGCAAGTGCCCTGAGACAGTGAAGGCAAGTCACCTGACTCTGTGTCCAATCAAGAGACACAGGGGCAGTGCCTGTTGAAACTACTTAGGGCATTGCTCTTCCTATTTAGGAGTTGGTTGGTTGGTTAGTTGAGTAGTTGGAGAGAGGAGGATGAGTAGAGCTGGTAGATACAGAGTGCAATAGGTGGACCATATACCCCCTACCCTGCTTAGGGGTTAGGGCAAGAGCTAGACCCACTCTGGGTGGCCCTAGGCCCAGAGTGGAGTCAGGGACATCCTGTGGGGAGACAGCTGGCTGTGTGCAACTGTCTGCTGTGAATAAGGAGGAATAAAGAGACTGCACTTTTTATACAAGCTCCTGCCTGAGAGTGGAATTTATCAGGCGGAGAGGGAGACAAGTCATTCTGTAGGTACTCCACCCCATATTGCTGGGAGCTGCAGGAGATGGAGGCACTGCACCAGTGAAGAGAACGGAGGCACAACCCCAGAAACCTGTCCTGTCTTCCCCCATGTCATCACGGGAGACTCAGGGCCCCCTGTTGCCAGCAGGTATGCCCCACACACAGACATGTAGCCTGAGCTTAAGACACCCTAGGACACCCTATGTGAGATTGGGTGGGGAAAATCGGGTTACACGTACAGTACAGATATAAAAGAAAGAGTTGAAGGATCTCAATGATTGCTCCACGTCTCTGTTTTTATAATATGCCGTAGATAACAGTCCTTCCTATTTATGGATTATCCAATGAGAGTCATAACAGGTACAGAGACTGAATCTCTGTTACTCTACACCACAGAGCTAATGCAATGCTGAGTACAGGCAAATGAGCGTAGGCATCACCCACATGAACCACTAACTTACATTTTCTGGTGGCTTTCTATTATTATTTTGCCAGTAATGCATTATCGGTGTTTGCGTTAAAAGGCTGCCAAACCTGTCTCAGAAAAACCAAACACTGTAACTGACCACCTTTAATGAACCTCAAAACATTTTATAGGGTTCTTTTTTAGGAAACCAGGAAGGAAAGGAGTGAGGCTTTTTATTTATGGAGGGATAGGGTGCGTCCTTCTCATCCCGAAAAGGGAATGTCTGAAAATATCAGTCTCTCCCACGACCAAAGTGACCTAATGCCAGTGACATGTTAAATAGGTTACATCCAGGAAGTTTATGCCTTTTTTTTAATCAAGATCTGACACCCATAAGTATTGTTAAACATGGTGAGCTGCGAGTATAATGTGACTCCCTTTTATCTGACGTCTCTGTGTGTTCAGTGTTTGTACAGCCGGAGCTCCCGGACTCCCCCTCCCCTTAACGTTATTGGATCTCTGATAGGACAGTCAATTGACTTGATTGACAAACACTTTCCCATTCAGAGGCCCCTAAGAAATTCAGCTTGTAGTTAATTTCCCAAAAAAACAAAGCAAGCAAACTTTGGTTAGAACTGCTTAAGGAAGCCAAATAGACTACTAGATTCTACACAAAATGTAATTGGATTGACAGCTACATGGGATTGCACCATTAAAGGGGCAGTCCATCATAGGACTAAAGTGAAACAATTCCATTGACATGCCCATTTAATTTTTTTTTATATAGCATTGAAGCAGGGGGTCTCTGGAACTGAACCCCATTCATTTCAGCTCCAGGGACCCCCTGCTTCCGGAGATACTTACCTCCCAGTAGGTGCCGGTAGCCGCTCTCAACTACCAGGGATCATGTAATGGCCTCTGTTCAAAGCTCCCGTGCCCTGTGGGCAAATAGGAAGCCGTGGATTCATCGATTGTGGTTTCCTATTGGCCCATGTGACACAGGAGCTTTAAACTTTAAAGCCCCGATAGCCGAGCAGAGGGGCTACCGGAACTGCTACAGAGATAAGTGTCTCGGAAATCAGGGGGTCCCGGGGGCTGAAATAAATGGGGTACAACTCCGGAGACCCCCTGCTTGAATGCTATATTAAAAGAATATAAAAAATATTCCCCCCAAAAAAAATCGCCTACATGGATTGCTCCTTTAAGGGATCTCACCCGGTGGTCGATAATAATTATTTGCAATAAAACAATCTCAATTAGACCTGCAGGGATTTTATTTAGTCTTGTTACTCCATTTTGTGTGATGTCACAGTGTGTTCAGGAAGTGCTTGTACAGCCAGAGTTCTCCCTCCTCACCTTTTATATCTTTATTGGTTCTCTGATAAGGACAGTATGGCATAAGGGTAAAGAAAGTACATGATTGACAAACACCACTATTCAGAGGCCCGTAAGAAATTTATGTAATGGATTTTCTGGCCTAGCCTGACCCACCCAATCTCACATTGGCCCCTGTGGTCTAACCAATCCCCATTACATGGTCGTGTCTGGTGGTGCACCTGTTGGCAACAGGACTCCTGAGTCTCCCGCATGATGTTGTGTGGGGAATGCCAACCCAGACAGGCAGCTGAGGTAGTGTGCGTGAGTCCTACCTATATCCAGTGCAGCACCTCCACCTCATCAGGATCTCTGCGTCCGCAAGGAGATGGTTCTGATGAGGAACTCCTTCTTGGTGCCTTCCTCTGCAGAGTAATTCCAGACTCATACATGAGGGTATCTTTTATCAAGGACATCTTTATTGGCATGGTGGTATGGGCCAGCTGCCCCTCACAGCTAGCAGCTCAGCCGCTCATCTCTCTGCTGCACTCCATTAGGAAGGTTCCTTCTCCTCTAATAGAGTTGCTCTCCACCTCTCCCCTCAAAGAGATTCACCAGCTTGTCTGTCTGCTTTTAGCTGCACAGACTCACAGCTCTTGCATCAGACACTGCAACACTGTTGCAGACCTCCACGTGCCTCTCACTGACAGAGTCAGAACACCAACAGGAACTGAACCACAAACCTTAGGCAGTGCTGTGCAATATATCAGCTTCCAGAAAGACCCACCTCTTCTCTGTGTCACTAACAGGGGACACAGACAGGCTGTCACTTCCTTTGCTACTATCTTACACATCACCAGGGGTTGAGGGCAAACCTCCATGATGACTACTGGCAATCCTGCATACTTACCAGGTTTACTGCCAGCATGAGAAAGAGATATGTACACCAATTTTACACATGGCTACATTTAAAATTGTAGCTAATTTACAAAAAGATGAAAGCAGTCAAAGCTTTGCTATTAGCATTGTTTAGGGAAACCAGTTGGACTATTGCAAGTTTTCTTTGCGATCATGTGAGATTGCACCTTTAAGGAAGTGAACACTTCCCAAGAGCCTCGTTACCGTGTTTATTAACAGTAACTGCTCATATGTTATCGCTTAATTTTTTGGATTTGTATGCTTAGCAACCCAGTAGGGCGTTTATTCGGCGAAAGATAAACTTATCACTCGTGTATTAATCACGGCAATAGCTTATGGTAGAGATCTCGTGCCCTCTCTCTGTTAGAGAGGAGAGAAATAAAATAACTTGTACACTTTAGAATAAGGGCTTGCAGGGGCGCATGCGCGGCTACAGTCTGAATTGTCGCATAAGGGAGTAACTCCAGTAAGGCAAGCAAACGAAATGAGCATAAACCATCCAAGTCAATATAATTTTACCCAAAATTAGAAACAACTTACCCTCCAAAACACACAAAAAAAACCACGCTGGTGATATCACGTTTCATCCAGGGGAGCGGGATACAAACGACTGCAGGAGATAATGGCGGCCTTACCCGCACTTCCTCGCCACGGGAAAGGCCAGCATTATCTCTCAGTTCACCATGTTTGAAAATACTTATGGATTCCCCATCAGATTTAGAGCTAGAAGACAATACCGAACCATGGACCACTAATAAAAGATCTCGAAGACTAACACATTTCAGTCATAACTACAAAAGCAGTTACAGAGGTTAAACAAGAACTGGCCCCCATTAATAAAAGAACAAACGAACTGGAAGAAAAGATAGAGGAATCTCTACAGTTGCATGCCATCAAAGACGATGAGATGCTGAGAATATCAGACGGCATGTTCAACCTACAAGAAACAGTTGAAGATTTGGAGAACCGGGAACGTATAAAAAACCTACAGATTAGAAACCCAATGCGGTGGAAGAGCTACAGATCTATCTCTCTACTAAAAAACCAACCTTCCCATTTATAATAAAATAATAGCAAATAGGCAAAAAAACACCTCCCAAAATTAATTAACCCAAACCAGGTGGGTTTATTAATGAATGCCAAGCATCAGATAATACAAGGAAAGTCATAGATACAGTATAATTGAACAAATCCACAGACATAAAATGAAAGCAATACGTCTGAGCTTAGATGCCGGAAAAGCATTTTATCAGATAAGCTGGCAATTTCTAAATGGGGCATTGGAGGCATACGTTTTAGAGCAGGGGTGCGCAAAGATTTGCGTCTGCGCCCCCTGCCTGCTCTCCCCTGATGCTCGCGTCCCCTGCCCCCTTACCTTTTCTCCGGCATTTTCGGACGTCACAACGTCATGTGACGTTGCGTTGCCATGGCAACGTGAGGTCATGTGACACAGCGGATAGGTCCTTAAGCCGTGGTCGTGGAGTACAGAGTGTAGAGGTCCATTAAACAAGCCGTGGTCCAGGGGAACAAGAAGAGACAGGTCAGGCACAAGCAGGGTCACAACAGGAATACGGATACCGACAAGAACGGGTTGCAAATGAGCACGGTGCATAGGAAGGTCTATGCTCAGCAACAACCAGAGGGCAGAGTGACCCTAAATACAAGAGGGAGCCAATGAGAGGGAGGAGAGGAGTGGTCAGACATACGTGGACCGGTGATAGGCCGAGGCAGGGTGTAGCTCAGGTCTAGCCCACCTGAGATTAGTGTAGGCATTAGAGCAGATGTTGGTACATGCGCGCGCCCGAGATTGAAGTGTGGCCCGCCAAGATGAGCATGCGGACGGGACCTGCCGCGCGCCCCCGGAAGGTGGGAGTGAGATGCCAACGGAGCTTGAGCCGGCGGAGGAGCGGGAGACGCCGCCGCATGGGTCGCCATGGCGGGACACGGACGCCAGTAAGTGGGACGGCGCAGGGACCAGAGGTGCAGTCCTGACAGGAACCCTATCAGGCTACAAAATAAATACTGACATATCACCAAAAATGGGTGGGGATCTCGCAGTGCCAAATCTCAGAAAATATTACTTAGCTACACATTTAAAACAAATTACCCTCTAGCACTCAGACACGCACCTATATAGATGGGTTGATATTTAATCGCACCTGGCTAACCCTCTAACTCTTACAGAATTACTCTAGAAATATAAAGACAGGGGGGTCAGATGCCAGAACTAAACCAAACTATCAAATTTACCCTCTGGAATATTGCCAAAACCCCATATAGTCTGCTGTCCTCCCCTAAAAGGCAAACACCGCTATTGGGGAACCCAGAATTTCAACCGGCTGTAAACCCAAAGGCGTTTGAAACATGGAAAGGGAAAGAAAAAGAGATATTGGAGATACACTACAAAAGTGGAAACTCACAGATTTAATCCGCTTTCTGGACCGACACAAATTAGACCAATCAGAAATATTACATTTCTTACACCGCCGACATTTCGACTTCCACCTTTGCCCTTCAGGAGAATTTTCCACCTGTAACCCATTTGAAAATATGTGCAGATTGAGAACCTACTAAAAAGGCCTAATATCAGCTATATACCGAGAACTAGGTCATACCCAAGCACATAGATACATGATAAATTGGGACCAAGATTTGCAGATGGAAATTTTGGATGACGGATGGACTCAAATATGGAATAATCCTTCCAAGACATCCATATGCACAGTAATAAAAGAGAATATATATAAAATCATATTTGGTTGGTACCTTAGTCCCAAAAAACTGTTGAATATATCCAGGTTATGTGAATAGCTGCTGGAGGGAATGTGGTGGCTTTTTGACTTGGCCAACATATGGTGGATATGCCACAAGATTGGCAGATACTGGAAACATATGCAAGCCCTAATTGAGGAAACTTTAGGGATGAGAATACCTCTGGATCTAAGGGTAATGATCGTAGCCTTGCTAATAGGGGGATGCAGTGCTATTTAAAGTAGGCTTATATCTCATATACTTATGGAGGCAAGATGCTCCATAGTCAACTCATGGAAAAAATAATCTGGCCTTCCACGACCGCAAGTCATAAACAAAATAAACGGAATTATGCTAATAGAAAAACTTTCCGCATTCCTAAAACACACCACCAAGAAATTCTATAGAACATGGGACCCCTGGATCCACAGGTAACCCGACGATAGGGAATAAACAAAAGGTCTCGGGTCAACAATGAAAGAATTGATGTACAGTACTGTGTGTAACTATGACTCCTAAATAATTTTGAAGACAAAAAGGGGTGGTATAGTGCTATCGGTGAATAAATCAATATAAATATTGTGTATACCCCAAAATTGTCACCAACTCATTATAGTGATGCGTGGCTGCCAAAATAGAAAACTGATTACCTAGGTCAGATAAAAAAAATTGTGCAAAAGATAGATAAATATTCTGGCGCCTAATGAATAAAGTGTTGGTTCAGTATTACTGGTATTGTGCAGGTATAATAAATACAACCGGATTTTCGGGCTGCTATTGCCACAGATGAGAGATGACATGCTGCAACAGGGTATCCAATGCGCAATTTCTACCTACGTCTCATAAGTAGGGTTTTGATTTTAGTACCAAACAGTATTATGCTATGTACTTGCCTTTTTCTCTTTCATGTGCTGTGACCCACATTCAAAATAATATTCGTTGGAGTCTAATGCATCTTAGACTATAAACGGTTGTATTTATTACACCTGCACAATACCAGTAATACTGAACCAAGACTTTATTCATTAGGCGCCGGAATATTTATCTATCTTTTTCCTAAATAATTTTACAACTGTATTTACATGTGTGAGATTCACAATATATGATGGAACTGCTACCCCATCCTCCCTTTCCTCTCATTTTATTTTCTGTATCCCTACCCCCTTACGAAAACATTTTTCCAATAAACTCGAAGTAGGAAAAAAAATAAGAGCCAAAAAAAAAAAACAAGAAGGGCTTGTAGTTTGCTTCAACTTAACTTCTTTGGGAAGTAGACCAGACATGGTAGTTGAACTTGTCTTTACCTTTTCAGATTGCACCTTCACCACTTGGCTCAACATAGAGTACTTATAATACCATGTTTTCCTTGGTTCTCCTCACCTTTTTCTTATTTTCTTCTATGTTAGTTTGTCAATTTCACGTTCATACAACATTTACCTTTTTTCTTTCCTGGTAAGGACAATATTTCAAATCATCCAGGTCAACCGATAGAGGTGATGTCATGGTCCCAATGATTTCGAATATCACTATAGCTGCCGGTGAATGAGATTGCCCAAGACAAGCAGGTAAACGTGAGAGAGTGAATAGGACAATGGTATCGAAGGAGTGAGGCAAAGGATATGGGGTACAGCACTGCAATCTACTATTTCAGAGATGGCTAGGATGGACTTGAAAGTCCTTTCCCCAAACCAACACCCCAGGGGATAAGCTGAGGTGAGCCATGCACTCTAATGTAAAGATTTGCAGAAGGAAGTTTAAGAAAAACTAAATATGTTTTTCTAATAGATTACTTAAAACATATTCTAAACATATATACTGGTTATGGGAATGATGATGGTAACTGATAAAAAATAAGATCCATTTTGAAGTCCTGGTCCAAATACCCAACGAAACCCAGAGCTGCCTCTGCTGATGTCATTTGTACAGCGGCGACTGAAAAGCATCTGAGTTATGGAATCAGTGATCCTACATCTGGGCATGTACTGACGTTTATCCTTGTAGAAGTGTTCTGTAGTGAATCGAACGTGTTTCGGAATGTCAGTGCAGTTTGCAATCACAGCATTCCACATCTGGATATCTCGATATTAGGGTTGGCAATGATTCCACAGAACAGATTTAGTGGAGGAAAGAACAACATTGGAATTGGCTTTGATACATTTAGATTGCTCAGTTATCCTCTTCCCCCTTCCTCAAAAATAAAAATGAGTGAGAATATTATTTACTTTCATTAACGAGGCAAATTTTTACTGATAAATTAAAGAAATATTAATAGGTACAAATGTAAGATAATAAATATATATACACAGGGATCGACAAATACACTCGCCCACTAAGTTGTTCTTAGCAACAGAAACGGAGCGGCACACAAGGAAGACAGTGGGCGGCGGAAGCGGCAGCAGGAGAAGAGCACTGAGGCCTGGGCCTAGAGAGGCAACATTTTGGGTCGGGAAAAATGTCCGCCCCCATACACATTTGCCACGCTCTCTGGCCTATCGGGCCTGATGGGAAGTCACTTACATATGCCAGGCACCTCCTTGCTGTCTCCTTTCTGCCGCCCTCCTCCTCCTTCCAATTCGCAGCATCAAATGACACCGGCTGCAGACGTCAGGAACGTGGCGTCACACGGCAACGTGACGGTGCAGCGTCAAATTATGTAATAACATCACGTTACCATGGCAACGAGATGCTGCAAATCGGAAAGGAGGAGGAAGGTGGCAGAAAGGAAGTGGCCAGCATAAGTGCCGGTAAGTGCCATGGGGCGGCGGATTTTGAAATCCGCCACTGACTGAGGACCATGTTGTCGGAGCAAGGTGGCAGAGGAGGACTGCTGAGGAGGGGCGCATCCCAACGGCCCAACCTGGAAGTCAGTAAATACTTTCGGTGGCGACCGCTGATACAGCGCAGCTCCTCCCAGCCGTTCTCCTGTGCCGCTCTGCTCCTGCTCCGCTCACATGGTGTAAATGAACTTCTCCTGCTGCCACCGCCACCCGTTGTCTAACTCCTCTGCTGCCCTGCTCCGCTGATATGGTCCTCGGTCTTCTCCCTCCGCCAGCTGTCTTCCTCCTGTGCCACTCCACTCCCGTAGTCTTTAGTCCTCCTCTTCTTCCGCCGTCGTCCTCCATCGTCCTCCTCTGCTGCCCTGCTCCACCGAAGCACGGTAAGTGAGAAGAAGAGAAGGAGGGGGGTGAGAAGAAGCGGAGGGGGTGAGAGAGGAAGAGGAGAAGGAGGGTGGTGAGAGAGGCAGTGCACGCTCAGTTGCGTTTTCGCTATTGTACTGTGCACAGGGGTGGAGGGGGTCCTTTTTTGTCTGGCGAGTAGCATTTTGCCTAGTTTGTCGAGCCCTGTACATGTATACACACACACACACACACAAACACACACATACACCATGAAACAGATGAATAATCAATTTACAACTGCTGATGATTTGTCTTTCAAATTCTGAATAGTATAAAGTAATTGAAAACAGGGCAGACAAAGCCCTTTATATAAAAGAAACATGCTTGAAGTAACCATAACAATTATTACATTTATATTATTATTATTATTATTTTTTAACAATGCATTTTAAATATAATTCCGTATTCTTCATATTACAGCTTGATTTACACATTTAAACACTCTTTATTTCATCAACACTTTATGTTGGTTTTGCTCAGTGTGCACATTTGTATCTTTATCATTTCTTTTGTTCTAAGTCTCTATAAACTATAATCATTTAGAATTCTCTACATGAATGTAGTGATACTATTGTTAACATAAGAAAAATTCTTAATTTATTGCACATTGGGAAAAAAAAAATATTTGCTGCATATTATGGAAATATTTGTACAACACAAAAAGGAAGAGAGGCTTCGGAAAACAAGTCCATGAAATGCCATTCCAATTCTCTTAAAAGACTTCTGAACACTGAGCAGATACCAGGAAACACCACTGTTCTGGCCAAGTGTTCCATCGCACCTCTGCATAGCAAAATAAATCCACACTGTGAAGGAGGACTCATGTTAGATGTTTATTAGAGGGGTGGCAAGCACCACATAAAACCCAGAGAAGAACCACCTTAAAGTCTTGGTCTCACCTAGGAACTGGATTTGTAGTAAGCTGACAGTCTCAGTCATGTAACAACAAATCTACCATTTCTCATGTATTCCATAGTTCCAAATATGTGCCAGACTTTTTCAGTTCGGACCTTAAACCTGACTGAAGAGAGCACTACAACGTATCCACAACATGTAGGACACATACCGGTACTGCTCTCTCGAGGTACTGTACTAGAACACAGTTACAAAGGTTAACCCTTTCTCTGACAGAGGAGCCAGCAATCCGTTGCATTGCTGAAATGCAGTCAAAACACCAAACATTTTAGACCCAAAACAGCAATAAAAGTGCCCACTCTTAGTTTTTACTCATCAAACCAAAATCACACATGTCCTCTACAAACTAAATGCAGATGCTGCGGTTGGTGCATTCCCAGCTGAAACGCAATCTGTTAAACAATGAAGAAGATAGCACCGGTGCACTGCAAAACGTTCTGCTTCCCTTCTTCAATATTGTTTCTTTCTATATTTGGATGAATGATAAACAAACAGATAGTGCCCTACGGAATGCACTCACTGTGTAAGCGTATGTAATGATTAGGTAGTGATACAATCCTTTTATTAGTTATTAAAACAGTATTGGAAAGAGGGATTCAGGTGTGTAACGCCAAGACCTGTCCCTGTTAGACCGCTAGCCACTTAAATACTTGGTCATTCAAAAATCACTGTAGCAGAGATATAATTAGCAGCATGCCTTTATATATTCTCTCTCAGTGAGATAGGAGTAGCTGATTGTTCTATTCATATGGGATCTCCTCTGTCTCTCAATACACAGTATAATATACGCCTATATGTAATTTTTTTTAAAATACAGTGCTGGATAAACTTTTTGTACCAGCAGAATACACAAGGGGCACAAAAGTAATATAAGAGTCATTCCCACAGACATCCCCCTATCCTTTAAGCCAAGGTATGGAACGCCTGAAGTTCACCTAGCGTTCAGATTTTTCGGATTGAATTGTATAATTTGTTTGTTGATATACTACCATCTATGAATAGGTTCTATAATTACATGCCCCCTTGGAATGTAACACACACTCTACACAGGATGCAAACCATCCATTTTTATAATAATTTTTATCATCATTGTATGGACATAGCCCTGGATCATTGTATATGACGGAGTATTTGTCATCCAACTCTTAACCCCATTATGGGGGATAAAGGATTGTGTTTATTAACTTGGGAGCTGCTCCAGGCTACCAATTGAAATATATATAGATAATTCACATACTACCACCCATCACTCGTGAGAGTAGGTAAACCACCCCTCCTTTATTATACATTTGTATATATATATATATATATATCTTATATATATATTTTTTATACATAAAATTTTTTTATACATTAATTTTTTATATTATATATATTTTTTATATAAATCAATTTGTCCATCAAGTGATCAAGACCCCCATCACTGACTTATGACCTTGTACATTCCCCTTTTTCATATATATATACCCTTTATACACAAAATAGTTTTTTTATATATTGAATAAATAATAAACACCCACTATATTATCTCCTAATCATCCCCTCTAAAACCGGCTGAATGCTCCCTTATATATACTGATGGATTCCTCGTTAGTGACAAGTGCAGACCGTGTAGTAACAGATGTTCCAAATTAGATTTTAATATGTGCGCTATATAAGGATGTAGACTAGCAGGGGGCGGTACACTCCTGACGAAGCCACGCACTCTTTGGCGAAACGCGTAGAGTGGTATCCGCCTACTGAGAGAGAGGAGCAGGAACGAAGATCGGGAGCCCACCGCCGGAAGTGACGTATCGGGACAGCACCGGAAGTGACACACCGGAGTCCATTGGATGCGATCTGACGGCGCGCCTCAGAGGAGATAGACCGCAACCAACGTGCAGCGCAGGGATTGGAGTCTCCAACGTCTGAGCACCCGGGAGGGGGCTGAGAGGAATTACCCAGCGTAGCAGCATCCCACGCATCGTATGCGCACCGGAGGTGGCGGGTGAGCCCTAAGATCCACAGTCTACCCTCTTCCATCACAATCAATGTGATACATGCCTGAACATATTGTTTTTATTGTAAGTGTGCATTTTATAAGTTTCATAAAGTAAAACCATTTTATATTACTGGTCTGCACTATGTATACTCTTTTTCCCTCCACACATATGCTGTCCTGCTGAGAGTGGGGTCTGCACCACATCTAGAATCTACAGATCCAGTTCACTGAGACCATTGTGTCACACTGCCCGTTTTTTATCTGAATCCTGTGAGTAGGTAAAACTTATGAGCCAAGATACAAGATTGCTTTAACCCACTCAGTATCAAACTGTCTGCACTTATATTGTGTTTCTTTTATATTTTCATTTTCCTTCCATGCTCCCCCTGGATCACGTACGAATTTGCTTAACACAGTACATGTGAAGAAGGAGACATCTATGAGGGTTTAAAAGCACGATACCCTATACTTTCATCTATGAAGAATGCTAATGTTTTTCCCATAAAAGGACACCCAAGTCAACCTACAACTAATCTACATTTCTCCAGGACCAACACGGCTAGATAGGAATGTATCCAACAATAACAGCTTCTATTGTTTCTCAAGACATAGCAGAAAGCCATGTGTACATTTCAATAAAGAAACTGTACAGTATGCAGTAGATTTAATGTCTTGCTTGCTTTGCTGCTGGGTCTACATGTACTCATTATTACTGTAGCTATTTTAATAATTGGAGAATATTAAACTGCTGCTTTCAGTAACATGTTTGCATTCAAATCCTGTTGACTTGGTTAGCTAATGTCATGTCGGAAAACAAAAAGGTTCCAAAAGGAAATAGGGATAATGCTGAGTGACATTGATAATTAGGAATGACAAATTACTGTAGAGTACATGAATACAAAAATAGATAAGCACTCCACTGGACTTCTGCAAAAAACAAACAAACAAAAAAAAAGTTATTCAAGTTTAATGAGAGATCGACCTTTCGGTTAATAGAGGACATGAAACGTCAATATCTCATTAAACTTTAATAACTTATTTTTGCATAAATCCAGTGGAGTGCCTGTCTATTTTTGTATTCGGTATGATCCTCTCTTGTTTTGGATGATTAGTCACCCGTGGTGGGTTCAAGGATTAGCTGTTAGTGCTCTTATTCACTATTGATTAAAATTACTGTGCATTACATAATACATGTTACACTAACATTTCTTACCCTTGGGGAATTGACTAATATAGATACAAGCGAGAGGCGGATGTGAGGGATTTCTGATTATTTCATTTTTCTAACCCGATAATTTGATGACCGCTTTCAATTTTTATAGAAATTATTTCTGGCACATATAAAGCAACAATAAAATGTCCTCATTACATTATGACTGATCAGCTAAAACGATATGAAGCAGAATAGAAATAACTTGAAGCAAAGGATAACATAATATATTGAGGGAATTCAGGTTTTAGGTTTTAAAATACGACCTATTCTATATTATTTTACAACTAAAATGTTATTGCATGCCCTCATTCTCTCCCGTCTAGATCACTGTAACCTATCTATTGAAAATTCTGCTGCAAAGATAATCACACCCCCTCCCCCCCATCGATTTATCTCTCAACCAAGATGATATTAAATTAATCTAACTGGATCATCATCTGGATCATCAAACATCTGTAGTCCTATGTAGAATGTCCTTTACGTCTCGTTCATAATTACTCCAGCATACCAAACCTCAGTAAATCAGTATATCAAGTTTGGCATAGGTTTTGTATGTCAGTGTATCAATATTCAACCCAAATATTAAATGGGAGTCAAACCATATGCCCAGATATTGAAATCTAGTGACGGGCTTGAATGGTGTATTAGCCTTGGTCCCAAATACCATGCAGTTTTGCCAATGTTTAAAAGGAGTTTGTTTTGGAAAATCCAGTATTCAAGTGTTGAAAAATCAGATTGAAGTATATGTCCAAGGTCAGAGAGGCTAAGGCTGTGTGCATATAAGATTGTGTCAAGCTGTAGGTAGATCATTAATGAAGACTGAAAAGAGTAGGGACCTCCAGAGAGAGCCTTGCGATACCCCGCAGCTGACATCCAAGAGGTTGGAGTTAGAGCCCGAGAGGGACACATATTGGGATCGACCCGATAGGTAGATACTTCTCAGAGCCAGAAAAATTTAAGCTTACTCTCATCACCTGGTGAGAACATAGGGAAAAAAATGAGAGATTAGTGCAAGGCCAAAATACATCGGCAGCCATGGACTGAAATCTCAGCTCCTGGTATCCAGAAAGAGGACAAAGACTAAACCCCAGGAAATTCTGGGTTGTGGACTCCAGATGTTTGTTCTGTTATAATTTGACTTCTTATGTAAAAGCAGCTGGGCTGTTGTCACTGCTCAATGTTGTTTCTTGTACTAGCAAATTGCATAATGACATTTCAAGTAATTATAATGCTGGTTTAAAATGAATTATAAAAACTAATAAAGGGTAGGAAGCAGCATTAAGTTATGTTTTAAGTAAATAATAATCACTGTATACAGTACAGAGTTATTCAGTTAACCCTCAAAGGCACACCATCATGCAATGCAAAATATATAACAACAGAAAAGTTCAAAGCGATATTGTGACGATGCGCGGCGTGTTCCTTCCTTACCTGTTTAACTTCTGATCGCCGCCTTCTAGCTACAAGTCAAGATCCTGTGTCTTTAAGTATTCTGAAGCAAGCGTCACCATCTTGCTCTCTGGCAAATTCTGCCCTCTTCCTCCTGACAGGAAGTAAGCCCCACTCTGACTCACATTACTATCAAGTCAGTTGCTACCTGCCCTTGTTCCTGCAAGTACTAACATCGCATGCTGTTCCTGCCTGACCTCCTTGGGACTTTACTCATCTCCTTTGGATTCTGGAAGGCTGGGACAGTCACTCATTTACTACTGAGGTTAGTTTACCGTGCGGGTAGTGTAGGACCTGCTAATTAGGGGTTACCTTGACGTGGTAGCAGGCTTACAATACTTTGGCCAAAGCATTCAACTAAACAACCCTTACTTTGAACTTAGTATTTGCTGCACTCTTCTGTTACTTGCACTATACCTTTAAGGAGGCTGGACGTCCTTCAAGAAGCATTTCTATTGTAACCTTGTGCTCTGGACTCTATCCTCCCCTGCTCCTCACTTGTGGCTTACCCTCACCCCCGCGTTGGTGCCTGAGAACGTGCGCATTCCTGCTCTGCTGTCAGAGCATGCGGGCACATGCAGCTAGACTAGTCGTGTCACCTCCGGACGCGTTGCGCATTCTCCTGCGCGCGGTGCACTCACTCTTGACTACGTGCGCCGATCCCCAGCTGCGCGGCAACTCACTCCCATTCGTCTCTCCTGCGGATTCCCCACCTCGCTATCGGGTCCCTTCCCTTTCTCTCGGCTTGTGTGTAGGAGCACAAGCGTAACAGATATGAATAGAGGTTGTGAAATTGTAATGGCCGGGGCAGGATGGCACTCCAAATAAAGGTTAAGCCCAAAACTAAATACATGTTTACCCAAAATAAAGGGTTAATGTTGCCATCCTATGGTTGGGGAGTGTCCCAACCCAAGTAACATGTTAGACATTGTTTCTATGTGTTTAACACTTTTGTAGAAGTTTTCTGGGAGACTCATTGTGTGCCTCTGTCAGTAACAATGGCTGAGTACCAGACATACAATGAGTCAGGGGGCTAGCCATTGTGTGTGTCAGGTGATGTGTTCAGGGACAATGGCGAGCTGGGGAAGGACGTGCCCACCTGCTGGGAGAGTACACACCCCAAGGCCAGAGCATTGTTCTCTCCCTGCCATTCAGGCATCTACCCCTGTAGGAGGCCTGGATCTTATTTCAGGGAATGGCATTCCTGTCCTAGCCCCATCAGCGTGGTTCCAATTGGTCAGTTCTAAATTCCCACACTCTTAGGCCCCATACTTTGGGGACATCCTTTAGCACTGAACAATAAACCTACAAAGCAGGGACTTATGGGGAACTCATAGCTCACTAGTCGAAGGGTGCTGCCAATGCTAGCTACACCTTGATGCTGCCTCAACTGTCTGTGAAAGATCCCAGTCCCAAGGGGAAACCACTCTGGGTCTCTACAATCCATGTTAAGTTGGTCTTTCGACACCGAGACAAGCCTGGAACAACTGTGGAGCTCAGATTGGAATGGGCTTCTATAGTTTCCCGATCTCCACCTGGAAACATGGAGAACCGGGAGCCAATCAGCGGCTCCCCCTCAGCCCACTGTACCAATCTGGAGTGAGAGGGGGTGTTTAGAATGGACCAATCTAGAGAGAGGGAGTGAAGCCAGTGCTAAAGGATGTCTCCAAAGTGTGGGGCCTGAGAGTGTGGGAATTTAGAACTAATTGAGGCAGCATCAAGGTGTAGCTAGCATTGGCAACACCCTTCACCTAGTGAGCTATAAGTCCCCCATAAGTCCCTGCTTTATAGGTTTATTGTTCTGTTTTTCTATGTGTTGCTCAGTGTTTGTCTCAGTCAAATAAACAAATGTTTATTAACCTGTATGTTCTGCCTGGTAATTGTGGCCCCAAGTAGTGTAGTCAACCTCAGTCATGACATGGATGTTAAAATGTTATAACCCCAGCTTTAATTCTTAAAGCTACTGAACACTGGCAACCCTTCTCTCCTCAGCGCATCTGAAAAGTCATCTGTTTAACAAAGACTTGAAATAGACCTGGATCACCGCTACACACTAAACTACAGTATTTTCATGTGCACACTAACCAACTCACTCAGATTACTCCTATTATTTCTATTCGTCTCCCCACATGCCAATTTGATTGTAGAGGTAGTCCTCGCTATCCAACGTGTCACTTTACAACGAATGGCATATCCAACGCTTTACAATGCAAACCTATGGGCCATTTTTCGACTCCGGAATGCGTTATCCGACACCTGAATGCGTTATCCAATGCAGTAATGCCACTGATTAACATGGGACACACATTACAACGGTTTCACTATCCAACGCTACTTCCAGAACGGATTCAGTTGGATAACCGAGGACTGCCTGTAAGTTGTTCAGGGCAGGGACTCCTTTCTATCAATGTTACATTTCTGTGTTGATGCCCTTATCCCCTTTGTATTATGTTCCCTGTATTTAAATGTTTAGACAGCGTACCCAGTTTGCGCTACGACAATACAAATATACTCTTTGATAAAGCGCTTGACAGCATGATGAAAAAAAGGGGTTAACCGGCGCCAAAGAGGGTAAATACCAGTCCTGTTGTGACAGTCCAAATACAGTCCTTGGGATGATGAATAGTGATGATTCTCACCTCAGCAGTGCATATGTGAAAAAAGAGAGAAAAGAGAAAGAAAAATAATAGTGCAGTAAATCAACACAGGGGGGGAGGGGGGGGGGGAATACACAGATACTAACAAAAAAACAACAAACAAGACATACAAACATAAAACACTAGCACGGCCTAAATATTAATAAAAAGCATATTTATTGGTGTGGAAATGTGCATAAACCGCATCCGGAGGGGTAAAATTGCAACCCTACTCACAAAATGCTGGAAAGGTACAGTCAGATCTGCTGTATGCAGCTGGGCTCTCAAGATGGCGACCGGAGCACTTGTGCTGGCGTCCACACGTGACTAGGAAGCCAGGCAGATGACTCAGATGACGAGGCCTCTGGGCGGACGTGACGTCACCCCCGTTGTGTGTTCTCCACCGGCTCACAGGACTCCAGTCCTCCAGTCCTCATCAACAGCCGCAATATCGCCGTACCTCGGTTCAAAACACTTGTTGGAGACTGCAGAGTTTCTCCTTTGCAACTGCAGACTTCACCACACTGAAACACTCTAAAAACTTGAAACTTCCCGACGCGTTTCGTACGCATGCGCGTACTTCTTCAAGGGAGTCCAAAGGAGAAACTCTGCAGTCTCCAACAAGTGTTTTGAACCGAGGTACGGCGATATTGCGGCTGTTGATGAGGACTGGAGGACTGGAGTCCTGTGAGCCGGTGGAGAACACACAACGGGGGTGACGTCACGTCCGCCCAGAGGCCTCGTCATCTGAGTCATCTGCCTGGCTTCCTAGTCACGTGTGGACGCCAGCACAAGTGCTCCGGTCACCATCTTGAGAGCCCAGCTGCATACAGCAGATCTGCCTGTACCTTTCCAGCATTTTGTGAGTAGGGTTGCAATTTTACCCCTCTGGATGCGGTTTATGCACATTTCCACACCAATAAATATGCTTTTTATTAATATTTAGGCCGTGCTAGTGTTTTATGTTTGTATGTCTTGTTTGTTGTTTTTTTGTTAGTATCTGTGTATTCCCCCCCCCCTCCCCCCCTGTGTTGATTTACTGCACTATTATTTTTCTTTCTCTTTTCTCTCTTTTTTCACATATGCACTGCTGAGGTGAGAATCATCACTATTCATCATCCCAAGGACTGTATTTGGACTGTCACAACAGGACTGGTATTTACCCTCTTTGGCGCCGGTTAACCCCTTTTTTTCATCTGTTTCCCTGACTGGTTGTACCACCAGTCTTTCACCTGGCTGCCTGAACATTCATTCATTAGTATTCCTAGCGCTGTTTTGCACCTATTCTTTTTTTCTGTGATTGCTTGACAGCATGAAATGCGTTCGTTTCTCTACCGTTCCCCGGTTTTCATTGTGTAACCATGACGCAACCCTCCACTGTGTTTCCCACACCGTGTCCTATGTCCCACACCCAAAACCCCAGTGTGTGGTGACCGCGCAGCCACTATAAAGAGAATGTTATAGTTGGTGCACTTGGTGTGTGGTTAGGAGCGCTCGGGCCAGCAGACAACTTAAAAAAGGATCCGCAGACACGCGATCCCTTCCGCTACGTCCTTCCGGGGCGATCCCACCCGGATATATCTTTGTCTCTGGAGAGGCCTGGTCCAAAACCTCTGCTAGGGAAGTGCAGCGTCCGCTGTTTCCCTGAACTATAAACACTAATGGGGCAGGTTCCCTACTCTAGAGTCTGTCCATACAGCAACCACAAGCTGTAAGGTGACTCAGGGCCTAACTGGGGCCTAGTGGGAATTGTCTGGCCTAGTGTAGAGGCTACTTGCCTCTCTACACAGACCTCTCCTACTCCTTTCCCTTCCTGGACTCGACTGACTAACGTGCTCCCCTGCGCAACCTCCTACTTCCCTTCCTAAGAAGATCCTAGTGCCCTATTGGCTTCCTGGCATCAGGTGGTCGTTCCTAATACTCATGGGACTTGTAGTCTCCTGGTGTAGCCCCCTCGGAGAGGCCAGGGCTTCGCGCGCTATCTCCTGCACATGTGCGAGCTGTCGGAAGGCGCCGTCGCCTACCGCACTTACTGCGCATGCGCGAGCCTCAAAATGGCGACGCCCTGAGTGCTCGGGGCACCGCGGAGCCTACCAAAGTACCGGAGCGCTCCCTGCGCATGCTGGCAATCTGCCCGGAGCTCCTGAAGGTGCGTGCATACTGCGCCTGCACTCTCACTCTCCCGACTGCAGCGGAGGTAAAGGGTAGACCGGGAGACCTGGCTACATATATATATACATATACATACATAAATCACTGCATAAGCTCAGATTGGTTCTATTAGGGAGTATACCTTTAAAGTTTCAATTTTTTATTATTATTATTGTTAAATAACTTATTTTAATAACTTTGTAAGCATGGGTTAACTGAAATGTAGGATGGGAATTATTTCCTCTAGATAATCCCTGGAACAACAGTTTGGACGGCAAAGTCACCCTATCTCTTCCCCTACTTTAATCTTTTTTGGCTCTCTGACAAGAACAGGGGGGCTAAGAGTAGGGGAAACACTTGATTGACACGCACTTCCCCATTTTAATTCCCCACAGAAAAGACAATCTCTAATTTCCCACCATTTTTCATGATTACATTGTACAGCTTTTTATTAAATCTTACTTCTTTCAGATAAGCGCGATTGCATCTTTTAGCCAGAATTATTTATCACTACCCTGATTGTGTAGGCTGCTTCCCAGGAGACTTTGTCATAACCAACAAGACTTCTCACCATTTCTGTGCCTCCACTGAATGACCAGAGCCATCTAATACATGAAAATGTAAAAGATGGGGATTGAGATATTTATATTCTTATAAAATAAAAATTCACCATCACCTTCCCAGACGAGCCAAAAAGTATATTTTGTCATTTTTTTGAGACTTACAAAAACATGTTTAGACTGACCCTGATCGTCATAGATCCCTAACTAACCTGCTTAGAAGTTGATGTTGGACTGTATTCCCCACATCTGGCAGGCAACAAACACAGAAAGTAATCTGCAATTCTGCATGTTTTTGATGGCTCGGAAGCATGACTATTCGGCAGCACTTTCCATGGACAGTAGGCAAAGGGGGGAAACGTGAAATAGACGGTCTGTTTTAACCCCTTCAGCCAGCGGGGCTGGCAACGCATTGCATGCCTCTTAGCGCAGCAGGGGTAAGAATGACCACACTCTGCATTACATGCACCTCTGGCACTAAAAGGGTTAATGTAATAGCAGCTTGGTGGGCATACTGTAATTGCTCCTTTTATCATGGTCTGATGTTGAAGTTTTTCCTTGAAAGCGTTCTTATAAGAGGGCTGCTAAAGTTCAGCGGCTTTTAGACTTACAGCTGAGAGTATCACAGTTTCAAACCTTTCAATATTTTGCTTATTTTGCCCTTTTTGTTATAATGACGTGCATGAATGATATTGTGCCATGCTTTGGTTTTCTGAACAACTCTGTGCCACATCCAGTGGTTATTAACCTGCTCAAAACATTATCTAATGCTACGGACAACACTTTTCGATTTCCTATCATTTATATTGTAAAGCAAAATATAATGAAATGAAGCTTATGCAATTTACTAGTACATTAAACAACATTGAGCTTGTTACTGAACCAGCAGTGAAACCAGCTTGGCCACTTTTACATAAGAGGTCAGACATAGTTCAATAGTAGGCATGTGGTTTGAAAATTACAGATCAAACATCTGGTGTCCTACCACCCAGAATTTCCTGGAGCTTTGCTCCTGGAGTCCCAATAAGACTAAGGCTGCGGCCCCGCTGCCGCTGACCGCGCTCATGCTTGGAGAGCGGTGAAGTCGCCAGCTCTCCAAGCATGAGTGCCGGGTGTCCGCGCTATTTCGCAAGCGCGCGCGGGTTGGCGTTGCAGCCAAGCTGAGCGCAGTTCAAAGTCACTTTTTTTTTTGGTTATGCCCTCGCCCGCACCACGTGAGCGGGACGTCAAAATGTAAATTGCGAGATGTAACCTCGCCAAGCACCGGGTGGTCGGTGGCAGCGTGGCCACAGCCTAAGGTTTCCATGGCTCTCAATGTATTTTTGCCCATAGTAACCTCTCAGAAGTCATATCAAGAGAGTTCAATCTGTTATAGGAAGTCTGTGAAATAGCAAAGTTGTTTGCAAAAATGTGTAGTTATATTTGTGAGCTGTTTTGGACTGACGCTTTAGAGTTCCAGTTGTAGCAAGACTTATTGACCACGAGAAAGTGCAAGATGACAGCCACGTGAACACGTTGGTGTCTGCGCCTTGTCCGTGGCTCTGCTACAGTCAGTCGCATATTGTGCAGTTATTTATGTGTAACCCTTCTAAGGTACCCCACCCGACATGAGATTGGGGGGTACACTCCTTCTGGTCACACTGAGTGGTCTGGGTGCTGTGACCTGCTGGTAAACAGGAGGGCTGAGTGCTCCGCGGTGTTGTGGGGAGAACCCAGGACAGGGACAGGAGGTGTGGGACAGGTTACCTTGTTCTCTCAGGGTGCACAGTGCCTCCAGCCAGCAGGGTTCCCCTGGGGTCTCCAGAGGAGAGACCCCCACTGACACTCCATTCTCCATACACAGGAACAGGGACACACACAGCAGCTTCCTTTTCTGTGGATCTTTATTCAGCATAGATGTGCAGGCAGCATACAGCATGATATCACAGGCATGGTGTAATCTCTGCCTCTCTGCTCATGGCAGCTTGATTTCCCCCCCTCCTTACCAAGGGGGCAAGAGGGGGAGACCTCTTCTTAGCTTCTTATCTCTCTCAGCTCTCTCTCTAGACTCTCTGATCACTAACTGAATTTGGGAATATGTCTCAATTTGAATATCCTCAGGGAGTGTCTCTAGCTTTCAATCATTAAAAACAACAAAACAGGCAGCGCTACCCACAATGGTATGACAGAGTATATATTACCTTATGTATAAATGACCAAACATGTGTAACGGGTATTCCACCCCACCCAATCTCATATATAGTGTGGGTGAGTAGAACATGTGGTGTTACCGGTGTGGTGCATATACCTGTAGGCTCACAGGAGGTCTGAGCCTCCGCTAATGAGAGCCTGGGGTGAATCTTCTGGAACGGATCTTCTTCAGCGCCTCCACCTATGTAGGATTCTAGGGAAATGTAGAATGACCCTACATAGGAACCCAATAAGGGACTACACACACAATGATTATATAACTAACTAATGACTTTACTTATGAACATATAATAATACCTTGTGTCCCTCTCACGAGGAGACACTAACAGTGACGTCTCGCAGGACGATTCCCCGACACCCGGTGATCCCACCCAGTGTCCCAAGAACCCCACCCAATGTCCCGTACTCCTACAGAGATAGTCACTGGGTGACTGCGCAGTCACTATATGAATAGGCCTGTTGGTGCACTTATACGTTAGAGATACCTTCCGAGCACTCCGATGCTCGGGTCTGCAACTCTCTTCTAAAAGGGTCAGACGTCCGTCTGATCCTATCCAGGTACTTCTGCCGTGGACCCCAACGAGGGTCCCACCGCTTCACGGGAACACAACAGTCTCTTGGTACAGCAACCGAACCACAGGAACAGCCACGCCGCTATCCCTGTCTATCCTTAACTAATCCTAGCGTGACAGGAACCCTAACCTAGGGCCTGTCCCTGATGAACCGCAACCTGGGTGGCTTAGGGGAAATCTCCTAGGGCCTGCGGAGTAATACCCTACCCCACTCTCCGAGCTACCCAGTCCCTAATCCTCCCTAACAATAGCTACTCCTAACACCTAGCTACTAACTCCCAGATACTACCAGCCTGCAGCGTACACACAGCTAACACCGTCAGCCTGCAGACATTCACACCCGCTGCACTCACTGCGCCCAACACATGCAGCGACAACACACAGCAGCCAATCCTTCCTACACCATACACTGGAGAGGGAGAGACATCTGGGACCTAAGGGGTTAATAGTCTTCCTACTCCCCTAACGAGGCCCAGTCCTGACTCCCACTAACAACCGATTAACCTGAGTGACAGGGTCCCTTACTCTAGGGCATTCCCTGGCAACACTCACTATGTGTGATACCTAGAGCTATCTTGAGCCAAGGGGGTGCTGGCTAGTACAGGGGATCCCTCTCTCCCGTACCCTACCTCCTTCCCTTGTCTGCCTCCTTGCTCTGCTCCTTCCTGACTGACACGCAGCTCCAGCCCGCCAAATGTATCAATCTCCCTCCAGGGCAGTCCTACAGCCCTATTGGCTCCTATCAGGCACCTGGTGCCTGTCTCGCTATGCCCCATGGGAGTTGTAGTCCCATGGAGCCTAAAAGCACATAGGGACCGCGTGCACGCCTTTCCTGCGCATGCGCGAACAGCTAATGGCCACCTCACTGTCTCCCTACCTCTCGCGCGATTCTTCCTTGCCCCTGAAGTTCCCTCCGCGCATGCGCGAGCTGCTCGGGGGCCTCTGGCTCTTAATGTCCCCTGCGCATGCGCAACGCGTAGAGCAATGGCGCCGCCAGGATTACCGAGCCGCCGGGACCTTAGCGACGCGACCGCGGCCATAGCAACGGCCCGATCGCGTCCCCGGCAACCGGCAACCTGCAGGGGAAGACGCGCTGCTCCCTCCTCGGCCCCCACCCTCCGGAATAGCCGTCGGGTCTGCCGCTTGCCTCCGGCAGCACCCGACATCGCTCTGGGCCACGGAGGTTCCCTGGGGGGTCGCAGGGGGAAAAAGGTGACCTGGCTACACTCTCCCCCTGGTGAAACACCCAACGCCCTCGCTTGGGGAATGACATCACATGGCACAATTTTACACAGTGAAAAATGGCCTGGCATAACCCGTACACTTAACAGATCGGCTGCAAAATCCATGAAGCCTGACACATCACACCCATTATTACCCGAGGCCAGCTGAGTATCAGCTGCTTGCTGAGACCATTTGTGGGGTGCCCTTAACTGATCAGATGGGGGTACCTCACTTTTGCGTCCGTGAGCCTCCCCCAGAAAAATTTCTTGGAGAGCACACTCTAAAGCGACAGTAACTGGCTCTTCGCTACTTCCTCCCCCTGGTGGAAGGAGTAGCACAATGTCTCTGAAACAGACCTTTACCCGGTCATCCGCGGCAGGGATG
The DNA here is from genome assembly GCF_040206685.1 of Ascaphus truei. Classification (NCBI taxonomy): domain Eukaryota; kingdom Metazoa; phylum Chordata; class Amphibia; order Anura; family Ascaphidae; genus Ascaphus; species Ascaphus truei. The sequence continues at coordinate 70,090,043 of NC_134483.1, read as the reverse complement.
CGGTAGACCAGGAGGCCAGGACCTTTCCCGCGGTCCACCACCTGGCGAATGGCACGCTCCTTTTTGGGCGTAAAGGAGGCCAGTCTCCCTGGATCGTCCTTTACACAGTCCTTGTCCCTACGGACTTGCGAGGCTTCCACTGAGAAGCAAGCACTGTGAAATGTCTCGGTTTCACCTGGCAGGGGGGAAAAAGTAGACACCTTACCCCTGCGGTGATTCATGGTGGCCAACAGGTCCTCGGGGACGCTGTCAGTTCCCACCTTGGTGGTATCGGGACCTGCCCCCGGCACTTCTGGGGCAGTCCACTTACGCGCTGGAAACTCGGGAGCGTTGGATCCCAGTCCTGGGACCTCTTGCGTCGGAGCACACGGCCTCACACTCCGCTCAGGAACCGTAGCTTTGGCCTTCTTCACGGCCACCTCCATCGGAGTCGGTTGGGAACAAGGGGGTTCCGTACCACTCTGCTGGCTGACGATGGGCTTCCCTTCTTCCGGAAGGATCGACGGTAGACACTGGTCCACTCTCTTCCCTGGACAGCTACCTTCTAATGAGGACACCTCCGCCAGGACGCGATGAAGAGGGGAGCCCTTCGCCCAGGCGACCAGACTTAAGGAGCCATCGTGCTCCGCGGTCACCCGCAGGCTCACCCCCGACACCCCTGGGGCAGTCGACTCACCCTTGTCGGCGTTAGGTACTGGTCCCCATTCTAGGACCGATGGTACCTCTGTAGTAGGTCGGACTGACCATTGTAGGGCACACGGGCTCACAGCAGGGTCCGCAACATCGGGATACACTTCCTCTAGGGCACACAGGCCCACAGCAGGCTCTGTATCCGCCGAGATGGTGTGTTCGTTGGTGTCACTAAAGTGGTCGGAGGCGCATCGCCACCGATGGTTCCGTGGACTGCGGCCACTCGGGTCGAAGGAATTGTATCCCGCAGTCACTACACCGGGGTCCGCGGCTCCATTCACAACCTGGGAAATCACATTCAGGACACGTGCATTTAAGACAAGGCTTCCCCTCCACTTCTATCGATACAACCTCGATTGGTAAAGCAAGGGGATGCAATTCAGCGCCAGCCGGCATACCCAATTCAGCTTGGAAGCCAGAACACACCAAAGCGATCGTATTCATCCCTTTTAGTCGCCACTCACCATACCACGGAGGGTGTGGTATACTGCATCCGGGACTTTCTTTGAGGGAAGCAGCAGTTATGACTGATAGCTGTTCAAGGCATCCTCTCCCCCTGGTGGATTCTAGAGGAGGGGCGCTTTCTATCAACGTGCAAGCCGGGCTCTGCTCTGTGTCACTCACTTGGCGGGGATGGAGCTTAGGTTTTCCCGCCATCCCTGGACGGTTTTCTGCAAAGTCATTCTGCGCCGTAAGCGCGGCACCACGTGCATGTTGCCAACTTGGAGAAAGTTGCCATGGCGCGGGGTCAGCGTATACTAAAGGGTAACCCTCCGGGGGACACCCAGGCATAAACAATACGGACGGTGCCTCGGCCAGACATATATCCTCAAAGGGAAATGCCACAAAAAGTACGGTTTTCCAGGTGGACGTGGGATCTTGTTCTGCAGCTAAGTCACATGCGTACGGCCACCCGGGGATTTTACGCATATGCTTACCGACTTCTATATCTGATAGATGTGCGGGAAGGCCTCCTACGGCCACCACGCGGCGGGGGTTAAAATCTTGCCTCAAAGCCCAGGCAAGGACCTCGCGCCCGGACTTCACAAACATGGTGGACAGCAAAAATTGGAATTGGACAATTTGAAAAAAATAAAAACAGGGCACCCCAGGTCTATCTCAGCAGCGCCTCCAAATGTAACGGGTATTCCACCCCACCCAATCTCATATATAGTGTGGGTGAGTAGAACATGTGGTGTTACCGGTGTGGTGCATATACCTGTAGGCTCACAGGAGGTCTGAGCCTCCGCTAATGAGAGCCTGGGGTGAATCTTCTGGAACGGATCTTCTTCAGCGCCTCCACCTATGTAGGATTCTAGGGAAATGTAGAATGACCCTACATAGGAACCCAATAAGGGACTACACACACAATGATTATATAACTAACTAATGACTTTACTTATGAACATATAATAATACCTTGTGTCCCTCTCACGAGGAGACACTAACAGTGACGTCTCGCAGGACGATTCCCCGACACCCGGTGATCCCACCCAGTGTCCCAAGAACCCCACCCAATGTCCCGTACTCCTACAGAGATAGTCACTGGGTGACTGCGCAGTCACTATATGAATAGGCCTGTTGGTGCACTTATACGTTAGAGATACCTTCCGAGCACTCCGATGCTCGGGTCTGCAACTCTCTTCTAAAAGGGTCAGACGTCCGTCTGATCCTATCCAGGTACTTCTGCCGTGGACCCCAACGAGGGTCCCACCGCTTCACGGGAACACAACAGTCTCTTGGTACAGCAACCGAACCACAGGAACAGCCACGCCGCTATCCCTGTCTATCCTTAACTAATCCTAGCGTGACAGGAACCCTAACCTAGGGCCTGTCCCTGATGAACCGCAACCTGGGTGGCTTAGGGGAAATCTCCTAGGGCCTGCGGAGTAATACCCTACCCCACTCTCCGAGCTACCCAGTCCCTAATCCTCCCTAACAATAGCTACTCCTAACACCTAGCTACTAACTCCCAGATACTACCAGCCTGCAGCGTACACACAGCTAACACCGTCAGCCTGCAGACATTCACACCCGCTGCACTCACTGCGCCCAACACATGCAGCGACAACACACAGCAGCCAATCCTTCCTACACCATACACTGGAGAGGGAGAGACATCTGGGACCTAAGGGGTTAATAGTCTTCCTACTCCCCTAACGAGGCCCAGTCCTGACTCCCACTAACAACCGATTAACCTGAGTGACAGGGTCCCTTACTCTAGGGCATTCCCTGGCAACACTCACTATGTGTGATACCTAGAGCTATCTTGAGCCAAGGGGGTGCTGGCTAGTACAGGGGATCCCTCTCTCCCGTACCCTACCTTCTTCCCTTGTCTGCCTCCTTGCTCTGCTCCTTCCTGACTGACACGCAGCTCCAGCCCGCCAAATGTATCAATCTCCCTCCAGGGCAGTCCTACAGCCCTATTGGCTCCTATCAGGCACCTGGTGCCTGTCTCGCTATGCCCCATGGGAGTTGTAGTCCCATGGAGCCTAAAAGCACATAGGGACCGCGTGCACGCCTTTCCTGCGCATGCGCGAACAGCTAATGGCCACCTCACTGTCTCCCTACCTCTCGCGCGATTCTTCCTTGCCCCTGAAGTTCCCTCCGCGCATGCGCGAGCTGCTCGGGGGCCTCTGGCTCTTAATGTCCCCTGCGCATGCGCAACGCGTAGAGCAATGGCGCCGCCAGGATTACCGAGCCGCCGGGACCTTAGCGACGCGACCGCGGCCATAGCAACGGCCCGATCGCGTCCCCGGCAACCGGCAACCTGCAGGGGAAGACGCGCTGCTCCCTCCTCGGCCCCCACCCTCCGGAATAGCCGTCGGGTCTGCCGCTTGCCTCCGGCAGCACCCGACATCGCTCTGGGCCACGGAGGTTCCCTGGGGGGTCGCAGGGGGAAAAAGGTGACCTGGCTACACATGCATAAGGGGCTGCCCAAGATACAAAAAACTGACCCCCTGGTCAGAACTATAGTATGGAAAGGGAAAGTATCCACTGGCACAAATAAGATATATACTGCAAAAGGATATATGAAAACCAAGCCTGTTGGCTGTAGACACGTAGCTCCTCACGTTGTGCTTAAAGAAAAAGAAAAAGCACAACACATAGCGTAATACTGTGACTATAAACGGACAACACTTAACAACATGTAACAGCTGAAAAATAAATAAATTGGTGAAATCTCAATATTAAAACATTTAATAACAATCATAAATAATATATATGGCACACGGACATTTAATAAACATATAATGCGATAAAAATAGAAGCACTCTGCACCGCCGATGGAGATAGTAGCAATGCCTACTCACCAGATGGAGTAAGTAAGTAGGCGGTGGATAATTTTGAGAGTATCCCCTCTCGTTTGTAAAGCTGCTCTCTGCTGGCTGGCGTCTCTGGGACCGTAAGTGTGGAGATCTTGGTACGGTGCCTTCCGCGACTCACTTGGGAAGACGCCCAGGAGGTAGTAAACAGCTTGCAGCTGTACATACCCCTGAGGAAGAAAGCAGAGAGCCTTTCGAAACGCGTAGGGTAGCGTTTTAGCACTCTACACTTTGGAGATTGTATCCCCACGCACAGTTCCATCTGCGCTTGCAGCAGACCAGCCAGCCCGCTGACACCGACGGCGTGCTGCATCAGCTGCTGCTGTTGAATCTGCGTTTGCTGCTAATCGGTTTTCCTGCTGATGTCGACGGCGTGTTGAATCAGCTGCAAGCTGTTTACTACCTCCTGGGCGTCTTCCCAAGTGAGTCGCGGAAGGCACCGTACCAAGATCTCCACACTTACGGTCCCAGAGACGCCAGCCAGCAGAGAGCAGCTTTACAAACGAGAGGGGATACTCTCAAAATTATCCACCGCCTACTTACTTACTCCATCTGGTGAGTAGGCATTGCGACTATCTCCATCGGCGGTGCAGAGTGCTTCTATTTTTATCGCATTATATGTTTATTAAATGTCCGTGTGCCATATATATTATTTATGATTGTTATTAAATGTTTTAATATTGAGATTTCACCAATTTATTTATTTTTCAGCTGTTACATGTTGTTAAGTGTTGTCCGTTTATAGTCACAGTATTACGCTATGTGTTGTGCTTTTTCTTTTTCTTTAAGCACAACGTGAGGAGCTACGTGTCTACAGCCAACAGGCTTGGTTTTCATATATCCTTTTGCAGTATATATCTTATTTGGCGCCAGTGGATACTTTCCCTTTCTATAGCTTTCAATCATTACAACTCAAAGCTGGATACCGATTGGCTCACACACACATCAGGGGGTGTTCCAACCCATATCCACCCTTTGGATTAACACATTCAAATGTTGCTTAGGTCTGCCCCTGAATATTGCTACATACTCAGAGCTGAAATGCAAAACAGACCAAATGAAGGAATTAACCTTTCCACTGCCTGTTCTAACAGGACTGACAGAGGAAAGGCCCAGAAGAATACATAGCTGCCGAAGGCCAGGCTATATATGTTTTTGCCAATCAGTACATGTGGTCGGTGGGTGACGCACAGATATATCTTCACCTATGTGCGGTAAGGAGGTTGTGTTTGGGAGCCACAGGTGGCAAATAAATGCCAGGGATTTACACTTGGTGTTTTGCGGCCCAAAGAACAGTATGTTTTGCTACATCTGTACTGTACTTATGAGAATGCATTAAAAATAAAATGATGGGAGCAATTCCAATATCTCCACCAAGCTGCTATTAGATTAATCCAACTGGCTTTAATTTAATTGCAGCATAAAATCTAAAGAGACAATTCATATTTCAGCAATGATTGCCAATTAAGGGGAAAGTAGTAATAATGGGGCAGGGAGTGTCAAACTATGGACCTTGTTTAAAATAGTGGTCAGTTTGTAATGCAGAGTTACAGTCTCATCAACTTTCATTCAAGAGAATGGAAAATACTGTATCATTTATTATTATTATTATTATTATTATTATTATCATTTATTTGTAAGGCGCTGTAACAGGGACTTATCCCTGTGTAAGAAACTACCTATAAATCCAGCAGGGAGCTGGTTAACTGCAACCAGACAATTAACCAGACTCTGCCTGGCTAATTAGGACTCTGAGACAGGTTTAAAACTCCTACTAAAACAGACCTAAAGAGATTTTCCTCGGCACACAAGGGTGCTGACATGAGGAGGGGGGTCTTGAATGCACAGGAGGACTGTGTGTTGACAGCAAGACACAAGGGGGCCAGACCTCTTTTCCTAGACACAGAGGACCCAGAAACCTGCCAGAGGCTGGACTCTCAAGCACACCAAGACACTTGGTCACCCCTGACTTGAAGGGCCACCTGCTTTAAGGTACCATTGAGACTTTGGGGTGATAAGTGGCTACGGGTTTTGAGTGGAGTACCTCAGGGATCGGTACTGGGTCGCCTGTTTTTAACTTGTTTACTAATGACCTTGAGGTTGGCATAGAGAGCAAAGTCTCCACCTTTGCTGATGACACGAAATTGTGTAAGGTAGTGTTAAATAAAATCAGATCTTATCTTGCATTAAACAGGGAATGGATGGAAGGGAAGTAAGCATAATTATGCCACTCTATATAGCATTAATACGACTACTGTGACAGTATGGGTAGCTGGCATCACAAAACTGAAATGAAGCCCAGCTAGCTACCCCTAAATCCATGTAACTTGGCCACCTATGTAAGGCTTATTTCAGCCAAATGTATTTAATATCTGGGGGAGAACAAGGAATGTATAATGCACTATGTATGTGAGAATGTATTTCAAAGCCTGTATTCTTTATTCCCTGTGACAATCCTTCCCCCTGTTTAGAAAAGCTGGCATTGTTCTGTGATGTGATTTGTGAGTCAGCCCTGTAACGTGTTAATTGGATTATGTGACTGTATGTACTCATTTCTAAGATAGCAGACTTGTAATGGGATTTGCACATGAGTTGCATTTCTATGGAGGGGACTCTGTGATTTAATCAGCTGAGGTTCCTGCAGATAAATGTGTATTGAGACAATGGTTGGCAGGGTGGAGGTGTTACAGACATTTGGTGAGTGTGAAAGAGTGGACAATTAGGTTTGCTCTGATTGGCCAGCAGCCCCTCCCATGTTAAAGGATAGCCACCAAGGGGTATAAAGGAACACTGCTAGTCAGCGCTGACCCTGTGAAACCAACTCAACTGTGGCAAGTAACACAGATCAAGAAGCTTTCTAAAGTGTGCGACAATACACTCAACAAGAGAACTTGGAGTAATGAGGCTCAAGCCTCGGTATCCAATATCACCACTGACAGACTTAATCTGTCAGTCAGAACAGAACAGGCAGAGCAGGAGTTAGTTATCCCACAGGGAGAGAGACACTCTGGGAAGAAGTGTGGAGAGCATCTCAGAGCATCTGAAAGACAGAGAGACTGAGAGTCATTCTGTGAAGGAGTTTGGATCTTGACAGTGACCAGCTGGAGATACGTGTCAGAGGCTCTGCTGTGTGATCAGCCTCTGATATCCTGGATGAGAAGCGGACAGGGCAAGCCTTCTTGGAGCAGTCCCCTGCACCTAGCAAGGCTAGAGTCTACTCCCCAGGCCCCCAGTTGGTATTGTATCTTGTTTTGTACATCTTTGTTTTGTCTGCTGGCGTGCCAGAATAAACCCCATTTTATTCAACAACTTTGTCCTGTCTGGTGCTGGTGATCCCGGTGGTTTCGGTGTAAAAGATCTGGTCTCCCGTGACAATGGGAGAGGAAGCCACACCTTCTATATATGTATATCTATCTTTTTAGAAAGTAAAGGTATACAAGGATATACCAAATAAGTAAACATGGGAAGGATGTTGATCCAGGGAGTAATCTGATTATAATATTTGGAGTCAGGAAGGAATTAATTTTTCTCCTTATGAGACATCCTTAGATGGTATTTCACTGGGGGTTTTTGTTTCCCTTCCTCTGGATCATTATACTGTAAATATCTGTCATCTAAATTTAGCATAGAAAAACTACTAGCGCAAAGAACATGTTCCAATAATAAAAGATTTATAATATGAACGAGATAAAGAAAGCACAAATAAGTGCCATGCAGAGAAAATACACTTGAGAATACTAAGCAATACAATTAGAGTTACCAGAAGCTCCTTATATGCTGTAAATGTAGCCGTTGAAAGGGCAACAATGTAGTAGACCTACGATAGAGTTAATGATGATAGGGAAGGCACCCGCTCTCAGCTCGTCAGTGCAGGCAGCTCGCGTCTCAGCAGTAGGTGATTTAGATCAGCTTGTCCACTCCACATCTAATTCCACTTAGTACCGGATAGGGAATGCACCCGCTCCCAGTCATCCGCTCACGATTGGCACTGGTTAAGGAAAGCACCCGCTCCCGGTATGATGTTCTCAGCGGTCACGTGGTTTCACAGTGGAAGGTTCACAAACCCACAATAGGACTGCAGACATAGAGTATTGCAAAGCTCCACCTCGTCTTCTAAGTGGTTTAGTGCAAAATAGCACCAAAAAGGAGCATCAATGGCAATTAATTACTAAATAGCAAAATATGTGTAGCCCTGGTAAGAAATTGGGCTATATGTCTTTCCTCCTGCTGGTATAAGCCCTGGTAAGGGCAGGCTGCCAGTAGTTATCATGGGTTTCCCCCACTTCAAGCCCTGCCCTGAGTGGTGGAGGTAGGCCATCTGACTCTGTCTAAGGCAAGAGACACAGGGGAGGGGCCTGCCAAAGTCATAAAGGGCAGTGCACAGGCTATTTAATTCTGTCAGTTCCTGTGTGTTAGAGTTCAGTGTAAGAAGTGCATGGAGTGCAAAGCTGGAGAAGGAGGTTCTGCGGCCTAGGATTAGAGCTGCTAGAAATATAGTGAGCTATAGGTGGACCAATACCTCTCACCCTGCATAGGGGGGTGAGGGAAGAGCTAGCCCCACCCTGGGTGCCCGTGGCCTGGGGTAGTGGCAGGGAACAAAGATACCATCCTGAGGGAGAGCAGTCTGGAGGAAGGAAGACCCTGTACCTGACTGATAGCTGTGTTGCTGTTGTTGCTGCTACTCTGCTGCTGACAATAAAGAGCTGCTGCTGCTTTTAAGAGACTGTGTGAGACTGGAATCTCTCGTCCCTGAGTGGGGAACTCTCTGGAAGGATTCTACCCCTCATCCTTGGAGCTTACCAGAGATGGAGGCGTTGCACCATTAAATGAGACGGAAGCATTCACCCCAGTAACCTGGTCCTGTTATCCCCCATACCATCGCGGGAGTCTCAGGCCGCCCTGTTGCCAGCAGGTATGCACCACATACATACACTTAGCCAGACCCTAGTACAGAGGGGGGGGCCCAATCTGCGATTGGCCCCGGGAAGAGGGGCTACATTGGAGGCGCCGCTGAGATGTAACAGGACAGGTTTTCAGCGAAGCAGAGCTGGAAGCGTTAAGTACACCTTCCACGCAAGTGCTGTAGAAAGTAGGGCGCAATTGCATATCAGGGGTAGTTAGGGGAGCATGGACTCTCGCACAGTATGTCCTGGGTGCCCTAAGAGGGTGTTGTAAATTTGGGTGTATGGCTATAGCTGTTCTAGTCCCTTGAGGCAGATAGTGTGAGGCAACTGGGGGGGGGGGGGGTTGGCCTGTTAACTAGTCCAGGGACCATGGCCCAGGGTCCGCACTATGAGTGGCCAACAGTAGGAGACGCCCAGTACTTAGGAGATGCCTAGTACCCTAGCAAGCACCTAGAAAACACACCACAGAGAACCATCAGCAAGTGCGGTGTACTAAGAAGGAGTTCTGCCTAGCCTAGGGTATGCCATACATCATATTTGTGGGTTAAAGCACCAGAGAGTATCAGAGAGATCAGTCAGTGTCTAGGAACGTGTTGCACAGTAGACACTGAGAGTAGCGCTATGGTGGGCTTAGAGGGCTCATTAAAGATGGCGTCCGGAGATACATGTGCCCTGCGGGGCATGGAGGAGGTTAAAATAGCGATAGCAGCGTCATTCAATACCACACGAGTTGCAGCCGATCCAAAATGGCGGTTCCCGCCGAGCCTGGAGCACGCACATGCTGTGTGCAAAGAGACTGTGCGAAATATGTGGCGAAAGATGTGCAGGGGTCTGGCGCCAAACCCAGATCCCCAGAGACAGAGCGGAGCGGCGCGAAAGCCAAAAGCACGCCCACCTGTGCAGTGACTGGCCGACAGACAAAGCCACGTCACGCAGAGCAAGAGAGTGCCCCTCCTCTTGTTTCCACCAGAGGGAGGGGGCACGACAAGAGCCAATCAGAGTTGTCCTCTCCAGAGAAAGGAGGGACAGGAAGTGAGAGTGAGGAACTTCACTTCAGCTTGACTATTGAAGGAGAAGGAGCTAAGAGCGAGCTGAACTACTCAACCCTCGCGCAAAAGATGGCTGATTTGAATGTGATCCCTTATCAGTTTCCAGGAGGTTTCCTGGTTGTGGAGGTTGAGGGCCGAGAGTATCTCCGGTGCCTGTGTGTACACTGCAGGACACCCGGACCGGCCCCAAGCACGACAGCACGATGCCCTCAATATGGCACGTTCTATTTGTGGCCTGTCGAGCCATGGCCTATGATAAAGACCCCGCGGGGTGCCTCTCCAGGAACTCTTACGGAGGTGGCGGAGGAGAAAGAGAAGGCTGTCCTGGTTCCCTATGCCACCCCTGAGGTGGGAACCGAGGCCCAGCCAACACGAGATGTCCCGGCGGCGGAGAGCGTGACCGTAGTGGAGGTACCGGGGCGGGCCCTTTTCGTAACACTACCCACTGGTGGTGCCGCAAAAGATCCAGGTGACTCCCAAGCGGAGGAACCGTTAAAGTCGTCTTCGGAGGAAGGAGATGGCCTATCATCGGTGGCGATGCGCCTACCGGCGAACCACCCCAGCTGTAATAAAGATGGCATTCCACTTACTGGTGAGAAGGAGCAGACGAGTCCGGAGACCCCCCGACGGCAAGCGCTGGTGCGGCCTGAGCCGCGTAGATGTCCCCCGGCCGGGTCCACTCCCAGCGCGGCGGAGATGGGATCCGAGACAGCTCCGATGGAACCTACAAGCATCAGCCGGCAGTGGAGCGGTAAGGAAACGCCCCCACCCCCTTACTCCTGCCAGGCGAAGATGGAACCTGCAGAGAGAGAGGATTGCGGCCTACCTGGCAGTCCACGAGCCGGATGGTCCACCACCACCACTTCTGGTCCTCGACGCACTTCCGGTGCGAGACCATGGAGCGGATGGAGATTCCGCGGCCACCAGCGATGACGTCACTTCTGGGTCCCCCTGGCACAGAGGCCCAGAAGCCTTGTTCTCTTCGAAGAGGAGAGCGGCCATGGAGGCAGCGCTCGAGACACTCAAGGCCCAAGTCACCACAAGAGGAGCATGAAGCGCGGCGGAAAGGGCAAGTCATAAGATGCCCACCGGTTGTGGCATTGCCTGCCTCAGAGACACTTTGCAGGACATTGCTGATCCCCTGGTCACCACCCCTAGCGCCATTGTCCCGGCCACTGCCCCTGCCCCATCACGTGTCATGTCACTGGGTCCTAGCAGGGATAAGCTGACCAAGACGCCCAAATATTCCAAGGATTGGAGGGATTGGGAACTCAGTGATGAAGGGTCTGATGGGGAGATACCATATTCTAGTGTGATACGTGTGTCTAACCCTGTTGCATTATCTCCTGTACCTAGAGGTAGGGCCCGAGGGTCCCAGACAGCTGCTCAAGCGGGTCCTGTGAGTCCGGTAGTGCATAAAATGAATCCCGCGATCTACACCAATGTGATACGAGGTGGACACAAAGGCTCACCCTCTACTGAGGCCGTGACGTCCGGTGTGTCCTCGCAGATGGAATCTGATACAGATATGAAGGTAGTATCAGTATACGAGCACCAAGATAAATGGTGGGCACAGCTGTTCACAGGGTACCACAAGGGTATGGACCGTACTCGGTTCCTGCTTATCAAAAACAGTGTAGTGGATCATTGGTGGGCTGTAGGCACCTTTTCTCCCCAGGAGGTTGCTGATGAACTAGATAAAAGGTATATGGAAATTGAGCAGAAGATAATAATTCCCAAAGGCCCCGCCGTTTTGTATGATGATGTTGCCACAGAGGAGCCTCAGTTTTGGGTACTGCCAAGCAGGGCAGGAGACCGAAGGCTGACAAAGCTAAGTAGAGCAGACAGGGCCATAGTGGCCAGGTACAGGCAATCCCATGGCTATGAATTTCCCTATGTACCTGAGCCAATTATGCAGGAAATAGAGGAGCAGAGAGATACCTGGCTCCGAGAAGCTGTGATGGAGTACCTACGGACTAAGTTTGGTAGGGCCGCCTATTACAATGAGGATAAAGTATGCGATGTCATAAGAGCGTGGAGTACCGGGCGAAGCATTTACATGAATAGTGTGGGTCGGTACAGCCCTATTACATTAAGGTTATAGACCACAATGGGCGGGAGGTTAGGAAGCCTGACCCTCGTCATTATTATTAGTTGGGTTCTCCATGTTGGGAGGTACCTCATCATTGATTCGCCATCTTGGTGGGACAGTCTGCTGTGTACACTAATCAATTGTGTTTGTATCCACAGATTGTTCGCCTGCAGGATGGTACGTAAATTAGGTCCAAGTGGGGACCATTGGATTCCACCTGAGGGAGAGTGTAGCCCTGGTAAGAAATTGGGCTATATATCTTTCCTCCTGCTGGTATAAGCCCTGGTAAGGGCAGGCTTTCAGTAGTTATCATGGGTTTCCCCCACTTCAAGCCCTGCCCTGAGTAGTGGAGGTAGGCCACCTGACTCTGTGTCTAAGGCAAGAGACACAGGGGAGGGACCTGTGAAAGTCATAAAGGGCAGTGCACAGCCTATTTAGTTCTGTCAGTTCCTGTGTGTTAGAGTTCAGTGTTAGAAGTGCATGGAGTGCACAGCTGGAGAAGGAGGTTCTGCGGCCTAGGATTAGAGCTGCTAGAAATATAGTGAGCAATAGGTGGACCAATACCTCTCACCCTGCATAGAGGGTGAGGGAAGAGCTAGCCCCACCCTGGGTGCCCGTGGCCTGGGGTGGTGGCAGGGAACAAAGATACCATCCTGAGGTAGAGCAGTCTGGAGGAAGGAAGACCCTGTACCTGACTGATAGCTGTGTTGCTGTTGTTGCTGCTACTCTGCTGCTGACAGTAAAGAGCTGCTGCTGCTTTTAAGAGACTGTGTGAGACTGGAATCTCTCGTCCCTGAGTGGGGGACTCTCTGGAAGGATTCCACCCATCATCCTTGGGGCTTACCAGAGATGGAGGCGTTGCACCATTAAATGAGACGGAGGCATTCACCCCAGTAACCTGGTCCTGTCATCCCCCATACCATCGCGGGAGTCTCAGGCCCTCCTGTTGCCAGCACGTATGCACCACATACATACACGTAGCCAGACCCTAGTACAGAGGGGGGGGGGCCCAATCTGCGATTGGCCCCGGGAAGAGGGGCTACATATGAATATAGAATAAACATGGATAAAAAGGCACATAATCTATTTCCTATCCATCGCATTTCGTATCATAAAAGATACTTCATCAAGGAAAGATTGATTATGGAACAGTGTGCTATTTAAACTCAAAAGCAACTAGAAATGGGTGTGAAGTTAGGATTCTTTGAGGAGATTATTTCTCTCTGCGTACTGATCGATCTCAGAATGCAAGAACGCCTGGCTGATAAGAGTCCGACTACTCGGTTGGCCCCAAACTTTGTTTCTCCGCCTCCTCTGGATGATGAGCCTATTTAGCTAGGTAACACCAGACTGTCTTAACAGGAGAGAAGCAGGAGGCGTACCTTGGGCTTGTGCCAGTATTGTGGGTCCCAGGGCCACCTGATCCGTGATTGCCCAATTGTTGCAGGATCAGGAAAACGCCTGTGCCCAGTGAAGTTGGGGGAGCATTCGTTGGACATCTCTACCATCCCTCCTCCCTCTGTGTCTTCCCGTATTCTTCTGCCAGTTTCCATCCCATGGAGTTCTGCCCCAGTCTCCACTCAGGCCTTCTTGGATTCCGAAGCAGCCGGTAATTTCCTCTATGTATTATTCGCCAAGCAGCACGCAATTCCGCTTCACTTTTTGGAGATTACGTTAAAGATTGTGGTGATCAATGGAAGACCCCTAGGACCCTGTACCATCACCCAGTAGTGTATTTCCCTGGTAGTGAACATCAGAGTTCTACATAAGGAGACCTTTCGTGGCTATTAACTCACCGTCAGCACCTATAGTATTAGGTCTCCCTTGGTTGCATTCTCACAACCCTATAATCGACTGGTTAACAGGACAAGTGACCGCCTAGGGCCAGGGATATCACAGGACTTGCTTGTCTATACCTTGGTCACGTGTGGTCTCTGCAGGAAGCCGTTCAGTGTAAACCGGGTGGTCTCTGCAGGAAGCCGTTCAGTGTTTACACTCACTCTACGAACCTGCTCACGGCATTACTTACCTGCCGTGGATCCGCTTCAACAGTCAGCTGTGACCTATCGGGTGATTGGATTTGAATCCTCACTAACCTCACAGCACAGCCGCTCACTTACATCGGGCTACTGTGCTGCTGTTCTATGCAGCAGGCATTAACCTATCCCACATACAGGGACACTATCCTCTTTGAGACACTCACTGCCTTTTGATCCTTATATGTGATCCCTAATGATCCTTACATATGATCCTTATATGTACCAACTGCTTCATCATACCTACCCTCCGCAGCAGTGAATATAATTCCAATCCCTGCTGACGGTACAGCGGTGGTTTGCCTCCACGGAAGTAGACTTTCTCTGTCCAGTAGTATCCAAATAATAATTTGGACACTGCACTTTGCCGGTTATCTACCTCTCCTTACACTCTGAGGTATACCTGCATTTACCATTAATTTTGGTTTTTGAAGACTAGCCCTGAAACTTCAGCTCATATCCACCTAGTTACATATTACTGGATATCTCTGACACACCACGAAAAGATACCACTGGCCGTAGAGGCAGTTTCTACTATACAGCAGTATCAATCACTGGCCCCTTTTATCTCTATTCCTCAATAGGCTGTTATATACAGCATGAGATTCTGACTATTTGTCATGAATCAACCATATGTATAATCAACAGAGCTGTTACAGCAATGTCACTCTGATTACAGTCACAGTCAATGCTGTTTGATTTTAAACCCCTATATTTTATATTCGCTGAAGACAATAAAGAATAATTTTAAATACTACATCATACCTTCCTTGTGATTGAGTGCTCGTTTACTAGGTTCCCTTTTTCTTCTAGTTTATGCAATTACCATCGATGATTGGAGTCAGGAGGGGATCCAAATAACAATCTTTATTGGAGTAAAAGCACAGGGAAACACCTGGAGGTGTTTCCCTGTGCTTTTACTCCAATAAAGATTGTTATTTGGATCCCCTCCTGACTCCAGTCATCGATGGCCTGGAGGTGTTTCCCTGTGCTTTTACTCCAATAAAGATTGTTATTTGGATCCCCTCCTGACTCCAGTCATCGATGGTGCTCTCTTCTTTCGTTTTCCCTGGATCTATCAGCAGCAGCACATCATCCACTACAAGAGGTGTCCGTGAGTACTGGGCTATTAGCCCCATCAGCCCCCAATGAAATTGTTTGTGGTGGGTCTCTCATTCACTCTCAATTTTCAGGGATTAAGCCTTATTTACCTTCAATAAGGTTACTCACTGTATGGCATACACCTCTCTATGTTTTGGGACAGTATGATGTTATATAAGAAGGGTATTTGAGCATTCTCACCAACCTTCTTACTAATAGTTTATGCAATTGTCTATACCTTGCCCCAGCTCTGACTCACCGCTGGCGCCCGTGTCTCTTCCCGATGGTCTTCCCCTCACCTACCAGGATTTTGGGGATATTTTCAATGAGAAGCAAACCGAGGTGTTACCGCCGAATCGGGCATTCGACTGTCCAATTGACTTCCCTGGAGCCATTCCACCTCGTGGGTACATGTACCCCCTTTCGGAGCCAGAGATGAAGGCTTTTTATTTGTGGGGGAAAAAGGATGGGTCTCTGCGTCCCTGTATAGATTATCAGGGGTTGAACAAAGTCAGTCAAAAATTGTTTTCCTATCCCTCTCATCCAGAGCTATTCGACCGACTCCGTGGGGCCTCTATTTTCACTAAGGTGGATCTCTGTGGGGCCTACAATTTGGTCCGAATTAAGGAGGGTGACGAATGAAGGCGATGTTCAGTACACGAGATGGACATTATGAATACTTAGTGATGCCATTTGGTTTGTGCAACGCTCCGGCTGTGTTCCAAGGCTTCATAAATGAGATATTCCGAGATCTCCTCGATAAATTTGTGGTCATATATCTCAATGATATCCTGATTTTTTCTTCTTCACGGTCCAAACATCGGGTCCAGGTCTGGCAGGTGCTTCAGAGGTTATGGGAACATGTTCTCTATGCCAAGCTGGAGAAATGCCAATTTGAATAACCTAAGATCTCCTTCCTCGGATACATTATCTCCACCCAGGGTTTTGAGATGGACAGAGCCAAGGTCTCAGCAGTGTTGGACTGGCCCGTACCAGAGGGTCTCAAACCCACTCAGTGCTTTCTCGGATTCGCCAACTACTACAGAAGGCTCATTAAAAACTTCTCCAAGGTGGTGGGTCCCATTACGACTCTTACGAAACAGGGGGCGAATCCCAAGAAGTGGACACCTGAAGCAGTATAGGCCTTCGAGAGACTGAAGTCTGCTTTCTCGTCTGCCCCGGTCCTGGTACATCCTGACCCCTCTAAGCCTTTCGAAGTAGAAGTTGACGCATCCAATGTGGCGGCTGGGGCCATCCTATCCCAATGGCTGGAGATTCAAGGGAGATTACACCCCTGCACCTTCTTTTCTAGGAAATGTTTTTTTCCGCTGAGAGAAATTACAATGCTGGGAACCGGGAATTACTTGACATAAAATTAGCTCTTCAAGAGTGGCGACATTTTCTGGAAGGTACCATGCAGCTCATCACTATATTAATGGACCACAAGAATTTGGAATACATTGAAGGTGCAAAGAGACTCGGGACCCGACAGGTGAGGTGGGCTCTCTTTTTTTACAAGCTTCAATTTCATTATCTCCTTTTGACCAGGATCCAAAAATGTCAAAGCGGACACACTGTCAACAATTTTCTTATGAAGACTGTCACGGGGACGCGCTTAATAACACATTTATATTTTGTGGGTCCTGATTGAGCAGAACAGGTTGAGCAAAATAAACTGAGATTTATTCCCTTGATAGGCAAACACACGACAACTGCAGAATAAACTTAATAATTACACTCACGGGTAGAGAAACAGAGGATAATGTCCAGAAAGGTGCCAAAGCAGCAGAAGATTGTCCTTTAAAATGTAGTCCATTTGCAAATTGCCAAATACATAGCCCCAGTCCAATCCTTCTGTGAATGTGCAAAGTCCTTTCTGGTTCTCTGGGATTTGCTGGATACCCAGGGCTAACGAAATCCTGAAGCAGGGCAAGTTTCCTTGTTGCGATGTTTTTAACCCCTTGCGTTCTGGAATCGTAGCCGCTGTACTTAGGTCTTATCCACTTGAAGAAATCAGGTTACAGCAACAACACAGGAATGAGGGGTACAGGCCTTTTTAAGGATAAGGGCCTGTGGGGTTTACATTAGCCTCATCCCATTGGCAACGAATTATCTTGATCCTATCAGAACCTGCCATGTCACAGGGGCAAATCCTACAGCCAGCTCAGGTAACTCTGAGCATGCTCAGTGAGCAGCTTGGTAGCACTGCTAAGTAAAAAGGGCCCACTCATTTCTGGGGACGCAATGTCTGAAGTTTGGGTCCCGAGGTGTGAAATATCCAGGAGGAGTAACAGGATCTGCTACTCATAAACATCCTGATTAAGTGACACTTTACGAATCTGGGGTCTTTCATCCCAACAGGGGGCTCCTGTATGCATAACATTTGTTCCTACTGCTTCACAAAGGCAGGCAGACAAAAAAATAGCATCTGGCCGGTACATTTTAAAACAGTAACAGAAAGGCACTTCACTGCAGGTAGAGATTAGCCTGCAAAATGGGGACAGCCATGCATATAGAATTAACCCCTTCATCCCCAACGCGAAATAGGGGTAACCAGCTGAGCCCACTGCCTTTATTAATGCGCTGATTACCCCCATTTTCGCCACAAAGACTATGACGAGAGGGATCATGGGCCCATCATTCCACCATCTCAGATTATTTTGGCAGTTTCATCTGCTCTATTACAACGGATTTCACAAGTTCAGGCAGAGGATCCTAGGCCTATGTCGTCGCATAAATCCAAGTTGTTTGTTCCCCCCACTTTCATAGTGAGGTGTTACAGTGGAGTCTTCAATCCAAGGTGGCTGGTCATCCGTGAGTTAGAAAGACCTCAGATTTTATAGAACGCCTCTTCTGGTGGCCAGATATTCGCAAAGACATTAAAGACGCTTGTGCCTTGTGGGTTGCTTCCTCCTCTGCCGGTTCCTACCAGACCATGGACCCACCTGTCCATGGACTTTATCGTAGAGTTACCACCATCTAAGGGTATGACGACCATTCTAGTAGTGGTCGATCGCTTCACAAGACAGGCTCATTTTGTATCACTCAGGAAGTTACCCACTGCCTTAGAACTTTCTGAAATTTTCACAAAGTAGATATTTCGCCTTCATGGTATTCCGATTGAGATAGTCTCCTACCATGGCTCCCAGTTTATTGACAAATTTTGGAGAGCATTCTGCAAATCAATGCCCAGGACATACTTGAAAACGAGAGGTAACTCTCATTGTATTACTTCCTGGTAAATTAACAAAGTGGAGGATCCAGGGCACTACAGATTTGTAGAAAAGAAATTTATTCTAGGCCCACACAATGTTTCGAGCTGTACAAAGCTCTTTCTCAAGTGACTGGCCAACTACTGGTCAGTCACTTGAGAAAAAGCTTTGTACAGCTCGAAACGTTGTGTGTGCCTAGAATAAATTTATTTTCTACAAATCCGTAGTGCCCTGGATCTTCCACTTTGTTCATATACTTTGAAATTACACCAGACAGGTTTTTTCCCTGAACCACGGAGCACCGGTACCTCAAATCGCAAGTATAATGCTTATATTATACATGTATAGGTGTGCAAGACATAACTCTTTATTGATTACTTCCTGGTAAAACATTTTTAGAAATAAATCAATCAATCAATGGGGATCTCACTCCACTTCTCGTCATCATACCACCCTCAGTCCAATGGCCTAATGGAGAGGACCAATCAATCATTGGAGCAATTTCTATGTTGCTTCATCTCTGAAAGTCAGGATAACTGGGTGGATCTTCTTCCTTGGGCAGAATTTACATGGAACTCGTTGAGACACGACTCTACACAAGAGTCCCCATTCTTCTGTGCCTGCAGGTACCGTCCTTCTGGCCTCCCATCATCTGTCTTCCGTTCTGGAGTTCCTGTGGCGGATGACAAGGTCCAGGAGCTACAGTCTCTGTGGAAGAGGATTCATGCCAACCTAACTAAAGCCTCCCTTCAGCAGAAGGATCATGTGGATAAGCGTCCGTGGCCAGCTCCGCAGTTCCAGGTTGGAGACCACGTCTGGCTATCTACCAGGAATATCCATCTGAAGATTCCTTCCCTGAAGCTCGGGCCCAGGTTTATAGGTCCCTACAAGATTGCAAAACAAGTAAATCCAGTTGCGTTTAAATTGGAGCTATCGGATACCGTAAGGATTCCTCCGGTCTTCCATATGTCGCTACTAAAGGCGGTGGTCCACAACAACTTCTCTGCTGCTCCCACCCTTCAAGGACCAGTTCTGGTGGATGGTCCGAGGATTATGCAATTTGCCAGATTCTGGATTCCCATAAATCTCGAGGTTGTCTCCAGTACCTAGTATCTTGGAAGGGATACGGTCCAGAGAAGAATTCCTGGGTGAAGGCTGGTGATGTCCACGCTTACTCCTTGATCTGAGGTTTCCACCGGAGATTCCCCTACAATCACGTCTAAATCATTCGGTGATCGATTCTGGAGGTGGGTGGGGGGTACTATGAGTTTTGGCAAAATCCTTTCAGGGTTTTCTGGTTCAGGATTTTGCTCTTGCTCGCCCTCTGTGGCCGAATCTTCCATCTTTGATACAGGCAACGTCCTTTAAAAGGACAGCCCTCTGAGCAGGAAGTTGCCGTGCAAAGTTCCAGTTCATGCAATGCGCTTATACCTCGTCTTCAATGGTACCAGACCCGGTGCACGTACCTCGACTATCCTTGTCTTCAGCCTGCCTCGACCTCTGCATCCACACCGACTATGAAACTCTGCTGCCAGCCCTGACCTTCGGCCTACAACACACTACTCTATCAGGACTCTGTCCCTCGGCTCAGGTCGGTTATTTCACCTTCCTACCTCAGCCCTGCGGGTCCGCTTCCTGCTTGAGATGAGCATCGTTACAATTCCTCAAATTCATACCCATATCTTCTCATAAAGGGAAAGAATTGTCAAGTGTTATAACAAAATATTTATCTGACTGTGTGCCTTGAACTTGGATATTGTCCCTCTCAGAGCTACATTATGACAATGCTGCTAATATGTCAGGATAATATCTAGGAGTACAAAGCAGAATAAAGGAGTGCAATCCCTTGGCTGAATATATACCCAGCAGTACTCACTCAATCTTGTTTGTCAAACACCATCTAGTGTTTGTGTGGAAGCTGTCGCATTCTTCGAAATCGTTTAGAGGGTGTATACATTTCTGCCACGCTTTACTTACAGATAGAATCCAAAAGTAAGAATGTGGTTCTAGTAAAGTCACACACTCGCACAAGATGGTCTGCAAGGCATGACGTCGTGAAGGCACTCGGAGTGAATTATGTTGGTATAATTGACACATTGAACATTTTACATGATGATGCTGATCAGACGATGGTGACACTCAAGCTAGAAATATTTCTGCTAGAATGTGTGAACTGGAATTAGTCTTTGTATATTCTGGACTGATGCTTTGGAACGCATTAACTAAGTTAATGCTGCAAACTGAGGGACTTATACTAAACTCTTTGACAGAGTTTCTTCAGGCTGTTCGCAATTACCTCAATCACTTTGAGGAACAAGCTATGTAGATGATAGTGAAGATGCAGAATGAATCAGAAAATGAGGCGCATTATTGGGCTGAACAGAAACAATAGGTGAAGACTAAGAAGGAAGCTGTTGAAACATCTATACCTGAGCATACATTCACCCCTCAAGAGAAATGTAAAACTCAAACATTCATAGTCATATGTGACAGTCTCATCATGGAGATGGAGAAGCGCTCAGTGGAATATGAACTTCTGCACAGTGAGTTCTCTTTCCTTTTTTGACTATAAGAATGAAAATCTCAAAGTGAAAAGAAAAGCACTCCAGAAACTAATTGAAAAATTTAAAAATGTCTTAGGAGAAGAGTTTGAAAACGAATTGATCAATTGCCATGAACATGTGATGAATTACATCAGGGAACTACATGAGAATGATGAAAGAAGTTCATTGAAGGACAGGGATTGGATATCATGTAAGGAAGTTTGTCAGACAAATGTTTTCCCAATGTCACCATTTCTTTCAGGATGTATCTGACAGTGCCATGCTCGGTCTGTGAAGGAGAAAGATCCCTTTCAAAACTTTCTCATATCAAAAATGAGAAATGAACAACAATGTGTCAAGAACGTCTGAATGCACAGTCTAATTTGCAGAGAACAGGATTTTGATAAGGAAATAAGTTTTTCTTTATTAATCAGGAAATGTGTTGCCTCAAAAGTATGACAGGTGAATATTTGCTACTTTTATTCTCGTGTTATTTGGATTGAAAAAAATACAATTTTTTTTTGATCAAGATTTTTAATTTAATTAATTGATTATCATCTTTTATCAAATTCCTTTTCTTTGATTTTATACATGTTAAAAGGTGAATAAATATGTTAAAACAACCTGTAAATAAAATAATAGAGCAATAAACCTGTTTTCACTAAGAATTTTTTAAAATAATAATATAATAATAGTATGTTCTTTTATAGCGCTGCTAGTTTTTTACGTAGCGCTTTACAGAGACATTTTTTGCAGGCACAGTCGCTGCCCCGTGGAGCTTACAATCTATGTTTTTGGTGCCTGAGGCACAGGGAGACAAACTGACTTGCCTAAGGTCACAAGGAGCCGACACCAGGAATTGAACCAGGTTCCTCTGCTTCAAACTCATTGCCAGTCAGTGTCTTTACTCACTGAGCCTTCTCCCAATTGTAATATTTGTAATGTAAATAATGTAATCCTTCTCTCCTTTGTGTAATATTTTCATGACATTTTTTCAGTATGATACCATAGTTTTTTTTTAAATAAGCTATGAGCAAGGAACCCCAAAGTCTTTGTGCCTAGGGGCCCCGAGGGCCTTAAACCACCACTGTGTGAAACAGATTATTAGCATTATTGCTGCTGTTCCAATTTTATTACCTCTCGTTTTCAAGTATGTGGCGTGCACAAAATAATGAGTTGATACCATTACAAGTTACAAACACAGTTTTGAGAGACTCAGAGACCTTTCCGTATAAGATCTTTATTGAACATTGGAACTATAAGCAGGTTTTTGGAGGTGGATCTGAGGATAATACATGCTGTGTACAGTAGGGATGAAAGAAGCCTGCTTAGATATTTTGGTAACTTTTGCATAATGTAAGACAGGAAATATGTATATTGCATCTGGACTCATGGGATAGCCACCCTAATCCAATTAAAATCACAATGGTGGGTGTTAAAGTTACATAATAAAACAAAGGGGCATATTAATTTGTAAAGAATGTCAAGTTTGCTGAGATGAATTTGGGGTGTTGTACCATAAACTATATTCCTATAGTCAATTATAGGCATTGGCATCTGCTGTGCAATGCGCTTTCTGACCAACGGCCTTAGAAGAATTTATTTATATAAAGTACACCCTGTTTCGAATAGAGTTTGTCAATATGCAGACCACATTTTAAATGGGAGTCTAGCCACATACCCAAATATTTGGCAAGATTAGTGTTAGAGCTGATTCTGATCAGTAGCTCTGTCATTGAAGCTTTAGAAATGTAGCTTTTTATGATGAGCAATACTAAAAATAATTTTGTGTAAAAGTGTGTTTCTCTGTGTATCTTATTGTTTTTTCTATATTGTAATGTTGTAATGTTGTTGCTTAATGCTTTCCAATAATAATAATAAAAAAAAAAGGAATGTAGCTTTAGTCCCAAGTACCATAGTTACTATTTTGTCAGTGTTAAAAACAATTTGTTTTGGTGATCTAGTTTTCGACTTTTGAAAAATCAAATCGCAGTACATTTTCAAGGTCAGAGAGGCTGGAGCTGTTGGCATAGTTGAAAGTATTATCAGCATACATGTGCATAAACATGTGCAAAAAAGGGGTCTTACAAACTGTGGGTAGGTCATTCATAAAGACAGAAAAAAGTAAGGGTCCCAGAACAGAGCCTTTGAGGACCCCACAAGTAATATCCAAGTGCTTAGAGTTAGCGCTGAGAGACACATATT
The DNA here is from genome assembly GCF_040206685.1 of Ascaphus truei. Taxonomy (NCBI): domain Eukaryota; kingdom Metazoa; phylum Chordata; class Amphibia; order Anura; family Ascaphidae; genus Ascaphus; species Ascaphus truei. Next base: position 70,066,885 of record NC_134483.1, on the reverse strand, counting down.
GGGATCTCTGATTAATAAAGAGAGAAACGGAACGTGTTTAATATAGTGGTTGTCAACAGTATCAAAAGCCTTTGAAAAATCTAGGAATATTGCACCAGTCAACTGTCCATGTTCCATTCCACAGTGGATCTCATTGCAAATTTTTAAGAGGGTCGTTACTGTGGAGTGATTTGGTCAGAAGACAGTTTGGAATTGAGTAAGAAACTGTGACTTCTTATAAAGATTCTTTAGTTGGGAATTAACATATTTTCCCATTACTTTCTGTTGACTGTAGAATAGAGATTGGTTGGAGATTATGTTTTTGTCTCCACTTTTGAAAACTGGGATAACTCCGGGTGTTTTCCAGGCCTTAGGGATTTGTTCAGAAGACAAAATAGAGTTTTTTATTGAGGTAAGTGGTTTAGCAATGAGGGGGCACTAAGACATTGGAACTTAGATTGCAATTGGTCAGGCCCACATTGGTTATTTAGCTCTTGTGTTAGGATGCTCCTGTTCAATTTCCTCTTCAGATGCTGAGATAAATTTAAATTTATGAGCACAGTGAGCAGTGGGTACTTACATAGGCGCGCGCTCAGACTGGGGCTCTGGATTATGGTTACGTTTGTGTCTTGATAATAAGGAGGTAGAACAAGCCACAAAGTATACATTTAATGCTTGGGCAATGGCTGAGAAACCAGACATAATGACTACATTATTTTTCATACTTGGGAGCTACAGGGCTTAAATATGTTATTAATGAAGAAATGTGCAGGATTGTATGTGTGTTGATAGAAATTGTCAGTGCGGTATTGTGAGTTTGCAAGTCTTGTTTGCCTTTTGTATGTATTCCACAGGGATGAATAATTTTCAACCTGGCGTGTAGAGACAGTTAATATGTATTTATTCCACTAGGTCTCTCTGAAGCAGTAAAGCGCAATAAGATTGAATGCAACATAGGGTGATGGGCCCCACAGACTTTTAAAGATATCCCTAAAGAAACCCTTTAAAAGTCATTTTGACAGATCTTTTCCCCGTTTTATAAAGGCAGCACACCAAAAGCCTGTCTGTAGCTGACGAGTCCAGCAAGGAGCTGGTTAATGGCAGCGAGAGTCAATTAACCAGTCTCCACCTGGCTCATCAAGCAGGTTTAAAAACGTACTTATCCCAGATTGTGACGGAATTCTATTCCTGGCCTTCTTATGATGTGATCTTCATAGTACTGTTGCTCGGAAACCAATTTTCATTAATTGGTTGAACTGCCATCTTCCAAACATATCCAACTTGGAAAAGCCTTGTATGCACTTATCATGGATGAGATATTGTTATTAATGTTATTAAATGAAACACACACCATTCTAGATAAATGGCAGCTTTACATAAAATTATTACTTTGTGATATCAAAAATAAATATTAGAACACTTTAACTATACATACTATTGCACTTTGGCTTAACTTACCTGCGAGGACAACTGATGGAGTCGCATTAATAAACCAGTGGATGCAATGTTTCGCTTTTTAGAAGAAAAATGCTGAGCTGATCTCCCTGCTACCTCATACAGCTTTTTAATTAATTTAGGCATGCATGTTTATAAATATTGTTTTTAAATTTCTTCTTTCCTCTTCTTAAGTACTTATAACTTTGTTACTCTATCCTGTACAATATCTTTCTGTTGTACTTCACTGTTCATATGTTTTAGTGACAGAATTACAATGTACAGTAGATGAGCTTGAAAAAAAAAAAGACATCTGCATCGAGATCAACCTGTGTCAAAATATAATAAGCTAAGAGACATCCTATATTTCTATTGATCCAGAGGGAGACAAACACCCCCCGCACCACTGAAACGATATCCAATTAAGTCTCATAAAGGAAAAAATACATTCCATCCTGACTCCAGTAATTGCAATCAGATTTCCCCCTGGCTCAACATCCTCCCTGTGTCTAACCTTTTTGGTATATCCCTGTATTCTAAACAGATGTCTAACCTTTTCTTAAAGATATCTATTGTATCTGCCACCACTGGATAGGAAATTCCGCATTTTAACTGCCCTTACTGTAAAGAACTATTTCCTTTGCTGCTAATAAAATCTCCTTTCCTCCATTTTCAATGTATGGCCCTTTATCATTTGCACACTGTCCTTGGGATGCAAAGTTCCCTTGCTTTGAAAATAGTAATCACCTGTTAGAAGACTCTCTTCTTTTTTTGGTACTTTATATTTAGAAAACAACACACAGAACCCCAGAAAGCTTTTTTTGGGAACCTCCACAAAATATATATGTATATGTGTCAAAAGGAGAGCTATTGAGCGTGGCAAATGTATACAACAAGCGACAGAGAAGCCCAATGCTACATCCAATATGACAAAAATACACAGTAAAATACTTATATATTCTCTTCAAAAAGGGTCATTTAGTTTAACCCTTTGGCCAAAGCATTGTAAGCCTGTGAGCCACGACAAGGCAGACCCTGTTCACAGGTCCTAACACTACCAGATAAAATCCTAATATACCTCTATTAGGATTAAAATTCTCATTTATCTCTATTAGGAGGGAGAAAGACCAACATTGGATCAATATCCAGTTTTAAGCCCGCCCCTCCCCACTTCCCAAGTCAGCAGGTTCCTTTCATTTTACTGGGTATAGATCCAATGTTGGTCTTTCTCCCTCCTAATAGAGGTAAATGAGAATTTTAATCCTAATAGAGGTATATTAGTATTTTATCTGGTAGAGAATATATTTTACTGTGTATTTTTGTCATATTGGATGTAGCATTGGGCTTCTCTGTCGCTTGTTGAATACATATGCCAAGCTCAATAGCTCTCCTTTTTGATACTTATATACATATATATTTTGTGGGGGCTCAGGGGTTCCCAAAAAGAGCTTGCTGGGGTTCTGTGTGTTGTTTGTTAACTTATTTTCAGCTGTCTCAGCTGTTGGAGGTTAGTGGCCCCTCCTTCCCAGGGTTTTAAGCCCGCCCCTCCCCACTTCCCAAGTCAGCAGGTTCCTTTCATTTTACTGGGTATAGATCCAATGTGGTCTTTCTCCTTCCTAATAGAGGTAAATGAAAATTTTAATCCTAATAGAGATATATTAGTATTTTATCTTGTAGTTAGGACCTGTGAACAGGGTCTGCCTTGTCGTGGCTCACAGGCTTACAATGCTTTGGCCAAATGGTTAAACTAAATGACCCCTTTTCAAGAGAATATATAAGTATTTTACTGTGTATTTTTGTCATATTGGATGTAGCATTGGGCTTCTCTGTCGCTTGTTGTGTACTTTTTAGTTAGCATTTTCATATCAGGGAATAATCACTAAGACAGCACATCAAATTTAAATTTACAGGGTAAAAGTAAATGACAGAAATTTTAAATAATAATAATAATAAAACATTTGTTGAGATTCATGCATCTATTGAACAATTACATAATATATCTTGCTAGAACATATGTGCGATTCAGATCGGCCTGCAACTCCGTTCCGCATTACTATCTCCCAGCACATAAAGTCAATAATCTTTCATATCACATAGAACCTTATCTGTTGGTTGAAATGTGAAAACCAAGGCTCCCAGGTATCAATAAACCTATTGGTTAAGTTATGAAGGTAAGTTGAAAATCTATAAGCTATAACCCATATGTAGTTGTAATCACATTGGAAGGGGAGAGGGGGGCGGGGGCTTACGCTTCCAGAAACAGGCTACGGAGCAACGCATGGTGTTAAAAATATAGGGGAATAGTTAAGATTCAAGATTGTTTGAGCTGGGGATTGGAGCACCCAGAATCAGAAGAAGAGGATCTTTGGGGATTTGGAGACCAAGCAAGTTTTCTATCAAATGGAGGATTTTGTTCGACCGGGATTTAATATTGCGACATTCCCACCAGATTTGCAAGATGGAGCCAAGGTAACCACATTACCGCCAGCATAGGGGAGAGACAGCGGGATAGATTGAATGTAACTTGACAGGGGGGAAATACCACCGCTATAGAATCTTGTAAATATTTTCTTTTACTACAACACATGTAGAGTTTTTGGCTGCTGCCTCCCAAATGTCCTTCCAGTCATCTATTTTTAGGAGGGTGTTTAAGTCTTTTTCCCATACTAACACGAATTTATCCTTTTTTAGTTTCCTTGAAATAATGCATATTGCATGATATAGTCCGGAAGTGACTCCCTTAGTTAGGATTCAAACAGGGTCAGTACTTAAGACATACTAGTTTTATTTCTAGTTTGAATGAGATGCCCGATTTGTAAGTATTTGTAAAATTCAACATTTGGAATTGAGAATATTGATTGTAAATTAGGGAATGACAATGGTATTTAAAGCCATCACATCTTTTGCTCTAGTAATCCCTTGTTGGATCCCAAAATTTGGGCGGTTTCGGTTGTACCCTGGTGAGAAAGTGGATTTAGAGAATAGAGGGTACTGTACATCATAGAAAAAGGGACTTAAATTATTTTTAGATTTAAGAGCATCCTATAAATTGCATACAAAGGCTAGAATAGTGTTACTTGTGGTCTAGACTTTTCTCTATCCAAAGTATATTTTGTAATTCCTCAGAGAAGCAAATTAGATCCTCTAGTTCTACCCATCTTTTGCATGGCCTGTTAGATTATTAAACAATATGGCAAGTTGGGGAATGAGAACTATAGCACATTTCTTATAGTAGAGATTGTAAAATCCATCCGGACCAGGATCCCTATCTCCTTTAAGAGATGTAATTGAATCAGATATCTCCAGAGGTATAATCAGAGATTCTAAAGGTTTCACATCTTCAGGGGAGAGTTTCCAGAGATTACATTCAGTTAGGAATGAATCAATGTCTGTAGACAACGGAGATCCCAAGCCTTCCCCCCGCCCCTCTGATAAATTGGAAAGGAAGTCTCGGAACTGTGAACAAATACTTTCAGGTTCATAGATTATATTGCCTTTTTTGGAGTGCATGCTGTGGATTCTAGATGAATAATGTTTAGCTTTTAGCTTATTTGCCAACATTTTTTTATGCTTTATTACTTTTGGCGTAAAACTTTTGTTCTGTCCAGTGCATGGCCTTCTCAGCTCTAGAGGTAAAAAATTGATTCAATTCACCTTTTGTATGTGTGATTTGGGAATATATTTGTTTTGTTGGGTTGCCTTGTGAAATGTTTCTAATTGTCTAGTCCAGAGGGGCACAGACCTTTTCTCTGCACCACCTGCCTGCTCTCCCCCCCCCCTGCTCGCACCCCCCTACCCTTTCTGTGTCGTTTTATGATGGCATTTGATGCTGCGTTGCCATGGCGACAAATCACCAGAAGCCGCCAAAGACGAGGTAGGGGACTTACAGTGGCCTTGTGCGCTCCACCGACCTTTAACTTAAATGATGTGGGGAAGAGCATGGGGCCTCTGCATGCGCCACGCCCTCTCCCTCCACCCCCCAGAAAATGTTGCACCCTTCAGTGTGCGCACGCCTGGTCTAGTCTATGTGTCAGATTTTCAATTTGTTGGTTTTTTATCCTCATTCCTCTTCCAAGAAGAAAGTGCCCTCAGCTTACCCTGAATCACAGCCTTTTAGGCTTCCCATATGGGGGAGTGGGGCTACATCAGGTGTGGATTTGATTTTGAAATATTGCACCAATTCCTCTGTGATTTCTTCTACTGAATCCAAATGTGCTAATAAACATCCATCGGCTAGATTTTCTCTTTATATGTAAATGTTCCAATGATGTGAAAATCATAGAGTGATCAGCCCATGCTGAGGGCAAAATATCAACTCTAGTGAGATTCCCACTCAAATAGTAATCTACACAAACGTAATTAATTCTAGAGGAGCCGTTATGGAGATGAGAGTAGAAAGAAAAATCTTTTGCTGATGGGTTAAGTAGTATCCAGGAATCAATCAATCCCAAACCCTTGGTTATTTCTCTGAAACTTTTAGCTGAATTGTAGAAGCCTCTTTTCTAATGTAAGCAAATATAATTTGAATAGCCTTTTCTTGTGAACCAAACCTTCCTTCCAATGTGTTAATGTGGTGGCTCTTCTCTACACTTTTACCAGTTCCATGTCTGTTTACCGAGCTGTGCCCAAAACACTGCTCCATATTCAAGGTGTGATTTTACTTATAGCATTAATATAATGGCAAAATTAGCCTGTCTTCCCTTCAATCTATACCCTGTTTGCTGCATGATAATATCCTATTAGCCATTGCAGCTCCTGCTTAACATTGAGCACTATTACAAGCACTCAGAAAATCATTCTCTATCCAGGATTGACCTAATATTGCCCATTTGTCGGTAGCATAATTATTCTTGCTTCACAAATGTATCTGTATTAAACCTCACCTGTCATTTACCTGCCCAATCTTATAGTTTTCCAAGTACTTCTGTAGAGAAAATTACATTCTGCTCTGATTTTACTACTTTACCTAATTTAGTGATGTCAACAAAGATGGAGAATTTGCTCTCTAAGCCAGGGGTGCGCAAAGTGGGGGGCGCACAAGATTTTTCTGGGGAGGTGCGGCGGTTGCAGAGGCTCCGCACTCTTCCCCACGGCATTTAAATTAAATGCTGGGGGACCGCGTGAGGCCTCTGCAATGTATCCTACCTTGTCTTCGGCGACACATCGCCATGCCAACGCGGCATCACAAATGCCGCCATTGGGTCGTGTGACATCATGTAACCCCCCGCAACGTCATTGTTACGCCGGTGCTGTCCGCAGACCAGACCCGTCCCTTCTACTGAGGTGAGGAACGTATATGGGCACGCACCTGAAGCAAAAGGAGCGTGTCCGGAGTGTGGTGAATTAGGCGTTGCCAGGCCAGGTGATGTTAGCTAGCAATACTTGCAGGTACCGGTGAAGAAGTGCCATCGTCGTTGCCGTTTTAGCCAAGGTCAGGGATTGGAGAATTCCGGAAGGTCGTTGTCCAAGCAGGGGTCGAGAGCCAGAGATAGACGTCCGCCAAGCCAAGTCATAACCTGAGAGAATAAGAGAGAGAATGCCAGAGTAGTAATCCTAGTGGAAACTATGTCGAGCAACGAGTGAGAGGGAGGACAGGCATTATAAAGTGCGGCTGACCAATCAGAGGTGGAGGCAGACCTGGAGGAGTGCGTGGAGCTATCCTGGATAGGTCCACTTGATTGGCAGGCAGGTGAGGACTCTTATTCTTGCAGGAGATCCTATTAGTCTGTTGGGGGCGTGGTTTCACTGCTAGAGCAGTGAATAAATTATCTTCACCCGGCGCACGCTGTTCACGCGCGCGGCCGGAACACATGATAGCCACATGGGAGAGGGAAGAGCTAGTAGGAACGAGAGACCGTCGGGGACGGCAGGGAAACCCCAGAGCAGCAGGAGGTAAGTGGCGCCAGCGAGGGACACACTTCGGCAGCGGGGGTTAACGAAGGCGAGGAGGAACCAGGGCGCGGGCGCCACGATCCCAGACTCCTCACAGTCATTTGACGCCGAAGACAATGAAGGAGGGGTGTGCGAGCCGGTGAGGAGAGCTTTCAGGGGTGCGCAGGGGGAAAGGTTTGCGCACCCCTGCTTTAAGCCTACTTCAAGGTCATTAATAAACAAGTTAAAAAGAAGAGGCCCTAGTACTCAACCTTGAGGTTCACTTACAACTTTAGCTCAATCTAAAAAACTTACATTTAAGGCCTGGGACATAGTGCCTCTCAAACGTGCTGAGGCGCGCTGAGGCTCAGGGAAAGCGGTGCTTTCCCTGGCCTTACACAGTGCGCCATCAGGGGGCGGGACGGGGGTGGGCCAGTGACGTCACGGAGCTGGTTCGCCCTCATTGGGCGAACCGCTCACGTGACCGGCCCTGCGCTCCGGCAAGCGGGGAAATTTAAAAACGCCATCAGACACACGCTTCCCCAAGCGTGCTGACGCGTGCGCGAGCCCCTGCTAAAGCCGCTCTCATTGAGGCTGCAGGTGCTCAGTGCCAAGCAGCAGCACTGCTCAGCACGGGTCAGCGCATAAGCGCTGACCATGTCCCAGGCTTAAGACATCTCTGCTGTTTATCCTTCAACCAGTTTTCAATCCAAGTGCAAATATTTTCAACTGGACCAATTTCTTTTATTTTGTACACCAACATCTTGTTTGGCACAGTATCTAAAGCCTTTGCAAAATGTAAGTAGACCAGATCAACCGCATTACACTGGTCTAAATTCCTACTTACCTCTAATAAGGTGAGTTTGGAATTAAATATCCCTCATAAATCCATGTTGACTGTTACTAACAATTGTTAACAAAGGTAGAGAAAAAGAATCCCTCTGAATGCACTCTATACTTCTAGTGACGTAATATGAATAATTATTAAAATACTTTAATAAAGAAAATTAAAAGAAAGTAAATAGATTGGTGAGCAGATCTATGGCCAATCAATAAGCAATATGGACGTATATAAATTGTACACTAGTATAAAATTTAGCAGATAAGTGACCACACTCAGGTTGAGTTACGAGTGGGTATAAGTTGTACTGAAATACCCAGTCATTTCAGCCAGTCAGCAAAAAGTGTTATAACACCAGATTAATATATTTAAAGGGCAGATGACTCTGGTACTTTGAAATTATCCTATACGGCAGAACTGCCTGTTGGTTCTGGTATCTGATGTAGTGGACACAGCAGGAAATAGTAACCCAGGGTAATCTGAATTGGATCAGTATTCTAAATATCTGCTCCTACAATCCGTCTCCTCTAATGAACTTTATAGGTTTTGCAGTATTACCTGTTAATGTTTTGTAAAATGAAAGAATTAAGTAAAAGAGGAAAAAAAAGTCAACTACATGTAGCATTAAAGGAAATCATTTTAAAGGTTTGATTCTTCTATTAATTTTTTTAATATATTTTTCTCTCATGTAACAACCCTTCCAGTTTTGAGTCTTAAATGGTGTGTCATCCAGCTGCACTCATCGTGAGAGTGTTACACTGATCTTCACTGTACTTCCTCTCAGAAACCAGGGAATACTTCAACAATCTTCTTCAAAGATCCGAAATCTCACTCGAATGGATGGATTGAGCATTAGAGATGCGCCGTCAGTTTCTTGATTCATGATCCAGGTGCCATGTACAGCCTCCAAGTACATTTTTTAGAACTGAGTCAGTAATGCTTAAGACCTATAACCAACCCAGCTACCACCTGCTCACTGACTCAAGCTTTAGCACTTTACTGATAGAGGTGCCAGCAATGCACTGAAGGGTCTAATAAAGATCTATTGAAGTTAACTACTGACACTCATGTAGTGCTGCAAGGACTGGATCATGTAAATGATAATAGTAAAAGGTTGTGCTAAGCCTTGCATGTGTAACCCTTCGTGCCCCGGCTCCTAAGGAGTTCACATCAAATGTCTGTTTTCCCCCAGAAATATCTTTATTGGGGTTTTCAGGTGTTACATGTCATAATAGCAAACTTTCATGTTGCGTTATATTGTTCCAGTTGTTTTTCTTCTCTTTAAACAGATAATCAGAAGTATTACCTCACATTGGACATCTATACACCTCTTATATAACTTCAAATCTACTATCCCCTTGATGTCTTTATTGTAAATGTGACAGTGTGACTTTACATAGTGGACGCACAAGGAAGAGTAGTTATCTAACATCTGTTAACTTTCTTGGTTTACTAAAGTAAGGAATGAAGGGGTTAATGGATTAACCAAGATTCCTATGTGAACTCTCTATGACCAATTGAGGGCTGGGAAATATTCAATCCCAGGGTGAACCCTAAATAGCCTCTCACTAATGTGTTAAAAACGTGCTTTATTAAACATGTATACAATGGACAACAATTACTCCATTAAAATAAACAGGGAGAAATTACTACAGTGGAGGATATAGTACCAACTCTTGTCTGTGAGCTAGTCTGTGTCCTCTGTAGTGAGCTGTAAAGGGAGGAAGTAACCATTTACATGTACCTTGGAGGTATGATCTATTCACAGTGGCTATATTAGTCACTAGAAAAAAACACACCCAAAATGACTGCTAGGACTCTAAACTTGTATTGGTGCTGTATTAGCAGTCTGATGTAAAGAGTCACTTAGTCTTGGTGTGTCTAAGACCTGTAGTACTATCTATATATCATACAACTGCTATCATTACTGACACTCATCGCAGGTGTAATCAACTTTTTTCATACAGATGTACATGATAGTTCAAAAGTTTGCAAGAACTCACTCTCCCATGGTTTGCAGAGTGTGGCTAAACATCCTATCACACTCACTGATGTATAGATGAATGGGGTAACAGCCTGGTATATCTCTATATTAAACTCTGTAATGTGGCAAATGACCACATATAAACCAAGGGGTGTATGCAAACACAAGTGTATAAGTTGGAGTGTATCAAACAGTCCTGCAAACGTGTAATGATAGTGCCTTATCCAGCATATTCATACGACCTGACCAGTCTATGGTGGTATCTGCTGGCATGTTTCCTCTCAGACCTCCACTGCAGCGCTCCCTGATGACGGCATGAAATGACGTCAGTAAAACCAACGTACGTTTCACGCCTGCCCGGCGCTTTGTCAAGGTGTAGGGAGTCTAAAGTAACCATAGCAAATAAACATTCAACTGTTAACTGTCTCCTTTGGTTCGTTCTGTCTGTTGTTTACGAATTTATCCTAAAGTTCTTTTCCCACTCCTCCCATGAGCTTTTGGGCAGTCTTCAGAATAATGGAGATCACCTTCCGACAATTTTAGTTCAAACAAACAGCAGTTTTATTCAGCACCATTGATGAAGTCTCAATCACCACATATTTGTTGCATCTTTAATAGCCTCATTAGTGTCCACTGTTTATGCTGTTTGTATTCTCTTCCCTAGCTGGTCCAATCTCGGTGTCAGGAGTCGGCGTTCTCCTCGCTTCCCACACAGAGCACTCCCTCTCCGCAGGGAGCCCCTGGACACACAAAACAATCCTGCCTTACCGGCCTCCACGGCTCCTCGCCCCTGCCGCCGTCGCGGGATCACTTCCCTCGGCGATTCCTCTACTCAGCGCCGGGCGCGCCCACGCACGCCTACACGCACGCCAGTCCCAGATGTTATGTGCATGCATTCCCAGCTTACAGAGCACACGCCTAACAGAGCACTTTTAACCACTGCTCCTGCAGTGAGGCGTCGCCCCCAAGCATCACACAGTTCCATGCAAATCAAGGATTACACTCAGCTGGGCTGTAACACCTCCTTCCTACCAGGGAAGACTCCTTGCAGTCCTCCAGGCCTGCCCCCTTTTCCCATTGGCCTGCCCAGCTTTATTATGCCTGTGCTTCCCATCACTCGTCGCTCAACATAGTCTCTGTATGGAAGTACTTCTGGATTCTCTCAGTGTTTTCACAGGTTCTGACGCGGCTTGTACGACTACCCCCTCTGGCTCTCGATCTCGGCACCCCTTGGACAACGCTCACGCTGGTAACCCCTTGAACACGGCTTGGACTACGACCTATCTCCACTCTCCACTCCCTGACCTCGGCAAGGCATTCATCACTCTATCTCTACAACCGGTACCGGCAAGTATTGTCTACCTTACTACACCTGGCCTGGCAACGCTTCATACCACACTCCGGACACGCTCCCTTTGCTGCGGGTGCGTGTATTACCACTTCCCCCTTCAGCTCAGAGGACGGGTCTGGTCTGCGGGCAGCACCGGCGTAACATTATGTCGAGCCCACAAGACGCAGACCAGACCGAACTACAGCAGTTCCTCTCTAATCTGCTTCAGCAAAACCAGGCAATGGCAGATCAAATTGTGGCACTTACACGCCAGGTCGCAGTACTCTCAGCCAGGGTACCGACCGCGACCCCGCCAGATGTAAGCCCCCACTCCGCAAGTGCAGTTAGCAGATCAGATGTAAGGATTCCTCCCCCCAAGCCTTATGCAGGTGAACCGCAAGATTGTAGGGGTTTCCTAAACCAGTGTGAGGTGCAGTTTGAAATGACCCCCCATCTCTACAATACTGATCGCAAGAAGGTAGCCTACATTTATAACCTCCTCACAGGCAGCGCCCTGGCTTGGGCTTCCCCGGTTTGGGAGCGACGTTCTGACCTTACCCAAGATTACCCGGCATTTAAAGCCGAGTTTCAACGGGTATTCGATTCCCCCGCTCGTCGGGAGATGGCATCTGTTTCTCTCCTCCAGATCACTCAGGGACGGCGGATGGTGACACAGTATGCTGTGGAATTCCGGACTCTAGCAGCCGAGACTAACTTGGGACAAGAGGCTCTCGTCTCCGTATTCTGGCAAGGCCTGGCAGATCCCATCAAGGACGAACTCTCTCGCCAATCCAGGCCGGATCAACTGGAGGTCATGATTGATTTGGCTGTCCGAGTTGATCAACGCATCCAGGTACGCCGCTCAGAGCGTCAGCGCACTCGCTTCCATAACTTTCAAGTTCCGTTCCCCAGTACTCTCAGCAGCACTCCTGCTCCCCCAAGTACTACCACACCTCTTCATCCTGCACTGGAGTTGCCAGAGCCAATGCAATTGGGGGTACAACGCATCCGCACACCGATACGGCAGTTCCGCCACGCCGGGGGATTGTGTTTCTACTGCGGATCCATGGAACATCTGGTTCGGGAGTGTCCACTGTGTCCGGGAAACGGGAACACCCAGTGAGTACAGAGGGGCTCTCTCTGGGTGTAATGTCTCCACGTCCCCTTCAAAAAAATGAACTCCCTAAGAAACTTACATTTCCAGTCTTCCTTTCAGGCGATAAGTTCAAGACTTCTACCGCCGCTTTCATTGACTCAGGAGCTGGAGGAAACTTCGTAGATCTTGAATTCGCCAGGGTAAACCGTATACCACTAGTGAGAAAGAAGGTTCCCATCGCACTCGTCGGTATCGATGGACGTCCTCTTACCCCGGCCCACATCTCCTTAGAGACGGCTCCCTTGCTTCTGTCTTCACATCTGCACAAGGAGACCTTAGTTCTCGATGCCATTCACACTCCTGGGATACCCATCACCCTTGGTCTTCCTTGGCTACAGCTTAACAATCCTCTCATTGACTGGACTGCCTCCGCTCCCATTTCCTGGAGGTCGAGGTCAGACGAGACTCATCAACTGCTGGCCAATACCTCTGTTCCCGAAGTTATTCTACCTTCCGTTTACCATCAATTCCGGGACGTTTTCAATAAGGTACAGTCAGACCTCTTGCCGCCACACAGGACTTACGATTGTCCAATCGATCTAGTTCCTGGTTACTCCCTTCCCAAGTCCAAGACCTACCCCTTGTCGTTACCAGAATCTCACGCTATGGATGAATATATCCAGGAGAATCTCAAGAAAGGCTTTATTCGTCACTCCAATTCCCCAGCAGGGGCTGGGTTTTTCTTCGTCAAGAAAAAGGACGGGTCGTTGAGGCCTTGCATCGACTACAGGGGTTTAAACCAGATAACTATTAAAAATCGTTACCCCCTTCCCCTTATTACCGAACTGTTCGATAAATTACAGGGGGCCAAGATTTTTTCCAAGTTGGATCTGCGTGGTGCCTATAACCTGGTGCGCATCAGGAAGGGGGGTGAATGGAAGACGGCCTTCAACACGCATAGTGGACACTACGAATATCTGGTAATGCCTTTCGGCTTATGTAATGCTCCCGCTGTCTTCCAGGATTTCATCAACGACGTCTTTCGTAAGGTACTCAATATTTTTGTTATTGTATACTTGGATGATATCCTGATTTTTTCCAAAGATCTCCAGGACCATATACGCCACACCTCCTACGTCCTTTCCCGTCTCCGTGAACACCATTTGTACGCCAAACTGGAGAAGTGCACCTTTCATACGACCTCTACTCCGTTCCTGGGGTATATCATTTCCGATGAGGGGTTTATGATGGACTCCGGTAAACTTCAAGCAGTCACTGAATGGCCAAGACCCAATTCTCTCAAGGCCATACAACATTTTTTAGGGTTCGCTAATTACTATCGTAAGTTTATACGGAGTTTATCCACCATTGTGGCACCCCTCACTGCGCTCACCAAAAAAGGAGCTGATCCTTCTGCTTGGTCATCCGAGGCCATCTCCGCCTTCGAGACACTCAAGGAAGCCTTTATATCCGCACCTATTCTCCGTCATCCCAACTTCGAACTTCCCTTCGTCCTGGAGGTCGACGCTTCTGATTGCGGCGCTGGTGCCGTTCTCTCCCAGAGATCCACGCCCCAAGATAAGTTACATCCCTCTGCATATTTTTCCAAGAAATTCTCGTCTGCCGAGAGGAATTATGACGTGGGTAACAGGAAACTTCTGGCCGTGAAGATGGCTCTTCAAGAGTGGAGACACCTGCTGGAGGGGTCAAAAGAGCCGTTTACTATTCTCACGGACCACAAGAACCTTCTTTACATAGAGAACGCTCGACGCCTTGGTCCACGACAGGCTCGTTGGGCTCTGTTTTTTTCTCAATTCGATTTTCACCTGTCCTATATACCCGGGACCAAGAACGTAAAGGCAGACGCACTCACCCGAATACATTCTTCTGAAGAGAAGCCAGAGGAGTCGTTGGAGACTATCCTTCCACATGAGAGGATTCTCGCCACGTCTACGTTCAAGAATCTTGACAAGATTTTGCACTCCCAGAGACGCATTCCCAAGGACTTGGTCGTTCCCGACAACAAACTCTTTGTACCATCCAAATTTGTTCCAGAGGTCCTGTCTTGGTGTCACTCCTCTAAATCTGCAGGTCATCCAGGTTTTAAGAAGACTACTGATCTCATTCGTCGGAATTTCTGGTGGCCAAGGATGTCTCAAGATATTCTGGAGTTTACCCGCGCATGCCCCACGTGCGCTCAAAGCAAGACTCTCCGTCAAAAGCCTCAGGGTTTTCTGTTACCCCTTCCAGTTCCCGACCGCCCCTGGTCCCACATTTCTATGGACTTCATCGTGGAGTTGCCCAAGTCCAGAGGAATGAACACTATCTTGGTGGTCGTGGACAGGTTCTCAAAGATGTCCCATTTCATTCCACTTAAAGGATTACCCACCTCCCCCGCCCTTGCTGATATCTTTACGGAGCAGATTTTCCGGATTCATGGGATCCCTTCGTCCATTGTTTCTGACAGAGGTTCTCAGTTCGTATCCAAATTTTGGAGAGCTTTCACGAAGAGATTGGGCATCTCTTCTTCCTTCTCTTCCGCCTATCATCCTCAGTCCAATGGACAAACGGAGAGAATCAATCAATCCCTGGAGAAGTACCTGAGATGTTTTATATCCGATTTCTAGGATGATTGGGCTCAACTCCTCTCTTGGGCAGAGTATGCCGTCAATTCTGCAAAAAACGAGTCCACCCGGGAGTCACCCTTCTTTATAAATTATGGGTTCCACCCTCCCTGTCTTCCCATCCCCAACATTCCTTCTGGAGTACCAGCCGTAGATGAACGCATTTCTTCCCTCCAAACCGCATGGTCCAGGATTCAGTCTACCCTTCTCAACTCCTCCCGCAGATCGAAACTACAGGCCGATCGTCGTCGTCGTTCGGCGCCCAGTTACAAACCAGGGGATTTGGTATGGCTCTCCTCTAGGAATATCCACCTCAAGGTACCATCTCCTAAACTGGCACCTAAGTTCGTGGGACCCTTCCCTATTTGTGAACAAATCAATCCTGTGACATTCCGGCTCCAACTACCACCCAGTATGAAGATTCCCAATGTCTTTCATGTGTCCCTCTTAAAACCATTCATCTCCAGTCACTTGTTTCCGGATCAGACTCGTAAACTGGATCCAATTACTGTACAAAATAACGAGGAATACGAAGTTCACTCTCTTTTGGATTCTCGCCTATCCAGGGGTCAGCTCCAGTTCTTGGTGCAGTGGAAGGGCTTTGGCCCTGAAGAGAGATCCTGGGTACCTTCAAAGGACATTCATGCCCCGGCCCTTCTTAAGTCCTTCAGGAAAAAGTTTCCAGAGAAACCGTTCTTGGACCGTCCTGAGGCCGTTCCTGAAGAGGGGGGTACTGTCAGGAGTCAGCGTTCTCCTCGCTTCCCACACAGAGCACTCCCTCTCCGCAGGGAGCCCCTGGACACACAAAACAATCCTGCCTTACCGGCCTCCACGGCTCCTCGCCCCTGTCGCGGGATCACTTCCCTCGACGATTCCTCTGCTCAGCGCCGGGCGCACCCACGCCCTCCTGCACGCACACCTACACGCATGCCAGCCCCAGACGTTATGTGCATGCATTCCCAGCTTACAGAGCACACGCCTAACAGAGCACTTTTAACCACTGCTCCTGCAGTGAGGCGTCGCCCCCAAGCATCACACAGTTCCATGCAAATCAAGGATTACACTCAGCTGGGCTGTAACACCTCCCTCCTATCAGGGAAGACTCCTTGCAGTCCTCGAGACCTGCCCCCTTTTCCCATTGGCCTGCCCAGCTTTATTATGCCTGTGCTTCCCATCACTCGTCGCTCGACATAGTCTCTGTATGGAAGTACTTCTGGATTCTCTCAGTGTTTTCACAGGTTCTGACGCGGCTTGTACGACTACCCCCTCTGGCTCTCGATCTCGGCACCCCTTGGACAACGCTCACTCTGGTAACCCCTTGAACACGGCTTGGACTACGACCTATCTCCACTCTCCACTCCCTGACCTCGGCAAGGCATTCATCACTCTATCTTTACAACCGGTACCGGCAAGTATTGTCTACCTTACTACACCTGGCCTGGCAACGCTTCATACCACACTCCGGACACGCTCCCTTTGCTGCGGGTGCGTGTATTACCACTTCCCCCTTCAGCTCAGGGGACTGGTCTGGTCTGCGGGCAGCACCGGCGTAACACTTGGCCCGCTACGGAGGTGCTAAACTTGACTGTTTATGGGTTACCTAAGTGATCCCTCTGCTGTCTGTAGTGCTCCATCTCCTTTGGACCCTTGCTGGGCTTTGTACTACTCTCTGTCTGCTGTCAGTATCCCCATCTGGGGTACGGAATGCCATCTCGTGGCCTTCTGGGTGAGATTCAGCCATGGACCCTCTGATGGGCTGGTTCAACTATGCCTCAGGGTTGTGGCTTGTGAAACTCCTACGAGGCAGAAGCTTCCTCTATGTGAACCATGAGATTAGTTTGGAGCCACTCCTGGGGATGTATTCTATGCAGGGCCCTGTCCCTAACTCTGAAACAATAAAGGGAATCCTTACCCTATATCCTAGACTCAACTATATTATAACCTATTTACACTATTCAGTCAGGTCCCTCATCTTCAACTCCTCCTAGGACCTGACCTATTAGAAACCTTTCCCTAATAAAAATTATATATAATTTTATTTTTCATTAAGTGAGGACCGCTGGGTTAAGGTTGCCCAGGGGGCTGAAAGCACCAGTAAATACAGTATATACCCAAGTTTTATTCAAGGGGTCCAATTATGGTGTACAAAGTGAGATAAGGACTCAGATCCCACCATAGCATATATAGACTGTGGAAATAGAGGGATTACATACACCATGTGAGTGATTTTACTATATGCCTCTACTTTTATTTATATTGAAATTGGATCACACTATGGAAGCATGCGCTTCTTTTGTTTTGTACCTCACCATATTTAATTATTATTTTTAAATGTATCTTTTGTGACACTTCTGTGCCTTTATTCAGATGCAGCGTATGATACAGCATTCGTGACTTCACTGCGCTGTGCTTAATTGTGCAGTAAGCAGCATTCCCTAGCTACTGTTACTCAATTTCACAATAAATGCTAAAGAAATGTAGAAAATTTGGAAGAAATGTTATTAATCTCTAAATACATCAATTCAAGTTTATTCTGGAATTTGCATTTTTTGCAATAAAATTACAAAGCTAACCAGCACACATTTTAAACAAATGTCTAGCTACAGACGAGACCACGAGTATTCTAAAACTTGCCTTAAAATAGCCGGTTACATTCTGGGTATGTGCTGGGTGTAACCTGGCTAGTTTAAGGCAAGTTTAAGGCATTTCTGCATTGACTAATGACCCATAGGATTAACACACATTAAGACGCTGGGTCTAGTTTAAGGCAAGTTTAAGGCATGTATCCAGCATGTACCTGGGTCTTTTTGGTGATTTGCCACTGGTTTGTGTTAGAATAGTCGCAGTCTCTGCTGTACAAACACTTCACTAGTCTTTTCCTCGCAAAGTTGACATATCCACATATATTCCTGCTTGGTTGTAGTCATACGATTCAAGCACTGGGTACTTTAACCCTAAATAGGGGCTTATTCTACAGTATATCTGTAAAAGCATCTAATTGTGCAATTTTTGGCCAATATTCCCCATTAAGGTCCTGATCGCCCACTGTCTGTTCTGATTTTGGAATACTATTACACCTATTGACCTTTCAACCCATACCTAACCTTTTTGTTCTGATGATATAATGTTAATGTTATCGATTGAGTTCTTACATGATGTAATTTTGATACCAAGGGAAAAAAAATTCAAATAGATATCCTGATCTTCTATTTGGGGTATTACCCATTGACTGATTACGTAATACCATTATCAACTTCCACATTTGATTTTTAAAAATGGCTGCAAAAGCTCTGGAGAAAGGCCATAGACTTAATGAGCATATAAAATACATGATCAACCCCTTTCTATTTCAGGGACGTTCGAGAAGAATACTCGCACCCGCAAGAAATGTAGTCAAAATACGACAAAAGCAGATTAGGAGCGCCTTGAGTTAACTTGTGGTTTTCAAATGTTAACAAGCAATTTTAGACAGACTACCAGAACACAAAAATTGGAAAGATTAAAACGTAGTGTTTGTTATCCATTTAATAATAGACCAATATTTCAGTTTAGCTGGCCCTGTGGCAGTTAAGAAGTTAACAAACTCACAAATCAGGTGTATATGTAACGGGTGTTCACCGCAGAATGGACTGAATTGTGAGGCCGAGGTGGGGATATAGATACACCGAGCTGGGGCCACGAAGTAGCGTCCGGAATGCAGATGCGTGGTCGTGGTTAGCCGGGTCGGGGTTGGAGAGGTGAGAGTAGTAGGAGTCATGTAGCCGAAGTTGAGGGTAGGATAAGGCAGCATTGTGGTATCCGTAGCAGAGTTGGAGGGCAGGAGACAGGCGGGTAGTCGGTATCCATAGCTAGGGTCTGGTGTAACTGCAGGGAAACAAAGATGACAAGGCAAAGCAAGGAATATCAGCATGCTTGCGATCAGCACACATCACATGAAACAACTGTTATGCTCAGCCACATTGCAGGTGCAAAGGCTGAGTATATAGAGGGTGATTCAGCCAATCGGGGAACTGCTGGTCAGCGGAGGCTGAAGGTGAAATCAGAGTGCTGATTCGTTGCTGTGCAGAGTTCACACAGCAGGAGCTGATGAGGAAGCCTGCATTTAAGTCAGAATCAAACTCTGGAGCGGAGCTTGCGCCCGATCCTCACAGTATGCTTGTGATTGAAGGTTTGCACACTGACCAACTCTCCTTGAGTTTTATGGAAAGAATCAAAAGAGGCAGTGCATGGCAAAAGAGTTCCAAACGCAACTAAATAAAATAGGCTTATTTTAACTCTTTTTTTTACTCTTTGACAAAGTCCTGAACGGGATGAAACGCGTCGGAGTGCGCTTGGTGATGTAAAGTTTTTGTCCGGTTTTTCATTAAAATAAGCCTTTTTTGTTTAGTTGCGTTTCGAACTCTTTTGCTGGGTACCGCCTTCTTTGATTCTTTCCATACAATCTACTATAGCTGGAAACACGCTTCAACTTGCAGACAACTCACAGCCGTCTTCGTTTTTATCAGTGAATTCATTGCTTGAGCCTACAAGCACACTGATTCTCGGTCTCAGCATGACAGCAGGTATTGTGGGGGTAGTGGGCTTAGGGGTGACTTTAGAGTGAGCCGGGTTGCTCTTTATTGGGGCGGTTGGTGGCTCCTGGTTATACCTCAGTTATCACCCCTCCCCCTGGCCTGCATACTGGCCCGCTTTGCTTTTAGACCGAGGATTTATAATGTGCCATTTTTTGTCTGGTGCGTTATATACCCTCATTTAAAATAAGGATTCTACATTCTATTATACAAGCAGCCCTCGAGCACTGGCTGTGGTATTACTATCCCATTTTGTTCACTCTGAGTTTTAGCTGACAAATGTGGGTTTTTTTTTGCTGTCTCCCTAAAACTAATTTCTCCACCCCAAAGCAAGTCAATGGATCTTTAAGAATTCTCTCACATTACGTCCTGAATCTCACTGTAAGCTTTCACCTTTTGTCACTATGACTAAAATGTTTCTAAAATAAGCAGTATAGAGCTGTAAGTCTGCTGAGACTACCCAAAAAGGCAGTTTTACTTTTTTACATTGAATTGCTTTGAGAGGCCTCAAACGTGCTTGATTTTTTTATTATCAGTTCTCTTTACCACTGAAGCAGGCTGACGCTGAGAGTTCTGCTTTGTATAAGTTCATGGCTGCAGGATTGCCGTTTTACTTTAATGTGTTGGATGTTTGGATAAATCTCAGGAGGACCTGGTCCAACAGGCGTCTAGGCTCATTTTGGATCAGAATTGGTATACACATTTGGTAACATCCATAGGAAAGCAAACAAATACAAAAAAATGTTTTTGCCTCATTGCTTTATTTATTTGAAAATAATCTACCAGTAAATATACATTGAGATGAAAAGTATGTTTTTAGTCATGTCTGCAGCAGATTTTAGGTGCTTTTGCAAATCTCTTTAAACTAGCTCAGTGGTAAACCTAACCTTCTATGGGCAAGCAATAGAAACAAAAAATGATCGAGTGGACTACCGCTTGCTATGAAAAGAAGTTGGGAAACTCACCAGATATGAAGGTTAAAAAAGTCTTTAACCCTTTCCGGTCGAATGTCGGAGTATATCCGACAATAGTTTTGTAGTTCCTGTTCAATGTCGGATCGGGAGGAGGGATGAGGGAGGGGAAGATGTGGAGTGAGGCGCCGTCTGCACATCCCCCGCATTCCCCTTGCACCGCACTGATGCTTCCCCCCCCCCCCCCCCCGGCGCCGACCCGCCCACCCCCAAAGCTCTACGCCGACCCGCCCACCCCCAAAGCCCTGCGCAGATCCGCCCACCCCCAAAAGTCCTGCGCAGATCCGCCCACCCCCAAAGCCCTGCGCAGATCCGCCCACCCCCAAAGGCCTGCGCCAATCAAACCACCCCCCCCCCCCAGCCCTACACCGATCCAAAATCCTGCACCGATCACTCCCTGCCCCCCCAGCCCCGATTGCCGCCAGTAGCCTGGCACCGATGCCCGCAGGCAGCTCCACGATGACTCCCAGCAGCTGACACTGGAGGTGGGGGGGGGGTGAGGGGGGGTGTTGGCAGTGAGTGGAGTGTGTGCAGTGAGTAGTGAGTGCGTGTGTGCAGTGAATGCGTGCAGTGAGTAGTGAGTGTATGTGTGCAGTGAGTAGTGCAGTGAGTGAGTGAGTGTGTGCAGTGAGTAGTGAGTGCGTGCGTGTGCAGTGACTAGTGCGTGAGTGCGTGCAGTGATTGAGTGTGTGCAGTGATTAGTGAGTGTGTATGCAGTGAGTAGTGAGTGCATGTGTGCAGTGAGTGTGTGCGCAGTGAGTGTGAGTAGTGAGTGCGTGCATGTGTGCAGTGCGTACATGTGTGCTATGAGTAGTGACTGTGTGCAGTGAGTAGTGTGTGCAGTGAGTAGTGAGTGTGTGCAAAAAAAAAAAAGCTGTTTGTGGGTTTTTTCCCCCGAAAATTAAATTAGACCTACTGGCGCACTTAATGAAAATTTAATGGGACCGCAAAGGGTTAATGAAAACTACATAAAATGACAAAACTCCTCCTCCCACATGTTTCACGCCCACTATGGCGCTTTTTCAAGGAGTGTGAGTATGGGCAAGCAATAAACTGATTAATTTCAGTAAAGAGCAGGCTCGTCAAACTAAATCCAACTGCATGACTCGGGCTGCACCAGAATTTTTGTTATAAGCAGCCACTATAACCTAGGTGTACACTTTTTCTTGCGTTTTCTTTATTACAAATATGTAGAAACATTGCTGATATCTCTCTCCCCCCCCCCCCCTCTCTCCCCATCCCACCTCTATCTCCCTCTCTGGCTCCATTCATTCTTTCACACATACCTTTCTCTTTTTTCCCCATCCCTTCTCTTTTTTCCCCATCCCTTCTCTTTTTTCCCCATCCCTTCTCTTTCTCCCATCTCTTCTTTCCCCCATCCTTTTTCTATCTCCCCCATCCTCTCTCTCTGTCTCCCACATCTCTTATCTCCATCATCCCATCCCTCCTCTCCAACCTCCCATCCGTTCTCTAGCTTCAGCAGCGCACTCCATTTAGTGAGCTAGTCCCCCCATATTCCCTGTTGGCGAGTTATCACTGTACCTTGCTTGTTTGTTTTGTACTATTGGTCTCAGACAAATACGCTCTTATTTAACTCTGCGTGGTGCTTTGCGATCCCTGGTACTCTGGCCACCCCCTCTTTCCCTTTTTACTTGTAAAAAAATCTCAATAAAAAATGTTTAGAAGAAAAAATATATATATATCTTTACGGTGATTTCTATTTGTAACATAGAAGAAATGTGAACAGGACAAGTGTCATGAAGTTGGACTCTAAATTGTATATTTTACCACTTTTGTGCCTTAGAGACATAAAAGTCATCAATATATTGCTGCAGAAAAACCATCAACCAAGGAAAAATCTGGGAATTTAAAACCTATTTTGCACCCAACGCCTGCTTATAACCATATTTTATTCCTGTATAAGATGTTACAAATCATACAAGAAAGTGGGACTCCATGTTATTTTTGTAACTATTTTTTCATCTTAAAATGTAATTTGACAATTGGGGTGATTGCTGACCTACTGAGCGAGGGGAGGTTTCTGAGCTACCAAGATTTATGAACCAAATACAATGGACCGGAATTGGATATGTTTAAATATCTCCAGATTAGGGATTTTGTTCAATCTCCCCAAAATTTTAATTCCCCCCTCTCACCAGATTTGAACTGCTATGCAGAAACACCTTAAAACAAAAAGGGATTAATCACCAGAATTTACGCTGAATTGGAGACACCGGTAGAATTACCAGATCATGATTATATGCTCAAATGGGCAGCAGAATTAAATATAGATATAGACAGAGAGGATTGGGAAGATATGGGAATTTGCAGCAAAGACCACCATATGCACCACGACCAAGGAAAATATATATAAAATATTATTTCACTGGTATCTTACCCTAGTGAGATTTAAACAAATTTACCCTCCATCGTCAGATCTATGCTGGAGGGGATGCGGGCACAGAGGGGACATAGTCCACATATGGTGGTCATGCCCAGAGATTAAGAAATACTGGATCATGATCCAATCCCTGGTTAAAGATGTCACGGATCTTACAATTTCCATTGACCCATTAACCTATCTACTAGCTAAACCTATCATAGACATCGATCGGCCAACTAAGAGGCTAATCTCTTTTATTTTTACAGCAGCTAGATGTGCCATCGCAGCCTCGTGGAAAAAAATATCCCCCCACCCCTCCAAACAAGCAGTCAAGAGAAGGATAAATGAGGTCATGTTAATGGAAAGGCTGACTGCCTTCCTAAAACAATCAACGACCGAATTTTACAAAACCTGGGAGCAATGGCTGACCCACTGATCAAACTATGACTACGTTGAAAAAGGGATGGTTAAATAAAGACCAATAACCCCCACGCCTACCCGCCTCCCATTTGTCCCAGTGGTTCTCTTTGATTTAGGATAGCCAAGGGCAAGAATGTAGCTACAAACCCCAGAAGACTAGATATCCCTCCACAGATAACAAAAGTAGATTGAGGTCCGTTGTTGGGGAGGTCGGGAGCCGGCGGGTCTGGTATCCCCCCCCCCTTTTTTTCTTCCCCAACCCACGCTCTACCCTTTCCCCTTACTCTTACTTCCTTCCCCACCCCTACCCCTTAACCCACCCTTTCCTTTTAATCTTTCACTTTTATTCTCGACTTGTCAACTTGATCCCCAAAATGGGGGCCAATCAGTCTCTTAACTGGACTAGAGGGGACTGCTCCCCACCAAAGTAGAACGCAGATGATAGGAAAAAGATGTCTCTCAACCGGTCAAAGTTTTTCTTTTCTTTTTTCTCTAAACTTAAACATTTGTTTGTATGAGGTAATGAAGATTTCCAGTAATGTTGACATACCTGGTTTGTAGCACCTACCTAATAAAAAATGTTTGAAAAAAAAAATAAAAGTGTAATTTTACATCCAGGAATAATAAAGTATAAATGGCACACCACTGTTTGTAAAGAGTATTAACAATTATTTTGCTTCTGGTGCTTACCTTCCAATGGTAATTTGACATCCACATATTTTGTTTTAGTTCAATATGAATATATTTTTTGAAAACCAATAGCCTCTTCATTGGAACACAATATACTTGTAAAGAACTGTGCATCTTTGCTTGACAGCCATTGCCAAAAGCTGGAAGTATGTTCCAAAGCATCAGGGGATATCTGTTCCAGCGCTTGTAGTAACCCAAAGGTGATACAAGATGTGGGTGTGGCAACAGCAATGTACTATATGTGACTCATAAAAAAAAAATAACAGCAAAAAACCCTCAAAGCTCAATGTTGTGACCGGAGAGAAGGTAGGACAGAGTCAGTAATACACACACACACACACACACACACACACACACACACACACACACACACACACACACACACACACACACACACACACACACACACACACACACACACACACACACACACACACACACACACACGCTCCCAAGGAGGACGCCCGGTACTGAGGTGGGATAGACTGGGCAGGATATAGATGAGAGACAGGAACCAGTAGCAAGGGAGGCGGAGTGGAGGCGCGGCCTCAGCGGAGGTCAGGAAAGGCTGCAGGAAATAAGCAAAGAGATTAGTTGTCGCGCAGCTGGAAAGCGGTGCACGAAGTCACGTGAGCGCGAGAGAGGCGCGGCTGCAGGAGATAAGTGGTAAGAGATAGTTGCCGTGCAGCTGGGGAGCTGTGCACATCACGTGAGCGCGCCACGCACGAGAGAGGCACGAGCGAGGCGTGATGCGACCGGGGCGCGGAGCAAAGCTCCATGGCACAGCTAGTTATTCCCTGGAGGATGTCCAGCCTCCTTAAGGGCAGAGTGCCAATAACCTCAGAGACTGCTGAGTCCTCAGTGAGCAAAAATAGAAAAGCAGCACTAATTTCAAAGTAAGGGTTCTTTAGTTAAATGCTTTGGCTAAAGTATTATAAGCCTGCTACGACGTCACAGTAAACTCTCTTCAGCAGGTCCTACACTACCCGCGACGGTATACTATACCTCACTAATGGAAGGAGAGAAGTCCCATTCTCGGAAAGCAAAGAGAAGATGAGAAGGGGTCCATGTGGAAGTCCAAGCCGAACATGTAGTAACAGGAACAAAAGATAAAGAGTACTACTTTGCATAATCCAGGGCAGAATAAAAAACAATAGGTAGCGCTAATGAAAATAAATGAAATAAAAGAAATATAAATTGGCCACGTGTAGCTGCCTAGATACGTCTCTGACCCCTCGTCAGACAAGAGTATGTCACTGGAATAGTATCAATGGCGCTAAACACAATCTACAATAAATGATCGTATAAATATACAAATACAATGAAAATATAAATATACAACCGGATGGAATTGATGGGTGATCTCGGCCAACGTTGATCAAACATGAAATAAGAAAAAGAAATACATAGTGTAATACTGATAAAACATGTGAAAGACAAATACCAACAAACAAACAAACAAACAAACAAACAGACAAGAATTAGCAAATATTAAGATATACAATTAGCAAATAATCGAATAATAGTGTAGCTGGAACACACAAAGGACTAAAAATGATGAATTTAATATATTATAAAAACATGTACAACAATTAAGCACAATTAAAGGACCCAATCGATATCCGTCCGAATTGCCCGCTTACCGAAGCCAGAATATAAAACCGCAGTGGATATTTAAAGAGAGTATCCCCTCTCACAGTGACTGGTTCTCTGACCGGCACAGCTTACAGATGGATTTCAGGAATCGCCGCGTGCTGATGGTGTAGAAATGGAGAAAGCGTCCCTCCACGCGGGAACAGGGGCAGGAGATCACTGTCTTGATGTGAAGCAGTCCGGGCATGCGCAGAAGCGCCCGTCACAGTATTGACGGCACCGCAAAATCTCCTGCTCCTCGCGGTCGCGTATCATCCAAATGGCGGCAGATTCAAAAGTGCTGTGTGTCACAGAACTGCACGGCTGGGCTGGCAATGGAATAGGGCAGCTGACGGCAACGGGGGGATAACGGGGACCACCCAACGCGTTTCAGAAGCAACGGCTTCCTTCATCAGGGGTTAAATTGAATAAAGTAGTCCCTGTGTGTCCGGTTATTTATAGGAAAAATTTTAAAGGTGCAAGCACCTGAATAAAGTCCCGGTCAGGCGCAGTGATCTAAATATAAACTGCGACATGATATCAGCAACACCATAAAATACATGAAGAATACATAAACAAGTAGAAAACAGTGAAACTACATATATATAGAAACATAAAACATATAAAAACAATTAGCAATGGCAATCAAATTAGAAGATCATAAAATATATTATTATTTAAAAATATATTATTAACAATATTATTTAGAGATAAGGATAGACAGCATGCTGTATATGGAGTGAAGTGACCATTTGTAATAAACAGATATGGTCAAGAGTGAATCTAAAGATTTTAGGTCACAAACATAGCTAGGATTTAGATGACATAGTCTGGTTGTTGAATAGAGATCTACTTCATGGATGTTACAGAAATACTAATAGTGGTTACATGGAAGTGAATGACCTAGTGTATCAGTGTAATATACTTATAAAATAAATTATTAATGTGATGCATAATATATAACTTACCATTGTGTAATGATACCCAATAATGAATTAATGTGTAATGTTAATACGTGTAATATGAGATATAGATATAATAAAATCATATAATGTGTGGACTAATAATATTATGAACATTAACTAAAGTAAAGGCTGTACATGAAATGCAAGGGAAATACCCATTTATTGGTATTTCCCTTGCATTTCATGTACAGCCTGTAAATTCAGTTCTAGAAGCGCCACGTTTAAATCCATGACCACAACGAAAATATACAATATCAAACAGTTAATTAATTGTAATAGTATAAATGTCATCTATCTCCTTGAGTGTCCTTGCGGTCTGCAGTATGTGGGTATGACAACTAGGCCCATCAAACGCCGTCTCTATGAACATATTTACAACATCAAAAAAGGTTTAATCACTCATAGCGTTTCGAATCATTTTCTCCAGGTGCATGGTGGAAGTCCCTTGGGTCTGAAATGTATAGCTATAGAGGCCATTACACCTAATTGGCGTGGAGGTAATATCACTACACAATTAGGGAGACGTGAATCCTTTTGGATCTACGAACTCCGTACACTGACTCCACAAGGGCTTAATGTTGATTTTAATCTAACATCATTCCTGTTGGAGATAATAATTATTATTGCACTTTAAAAAGATTACTTTAATATTATTCCAAATATTTCACATTAATATTTCACTTTAGTTAATGTTCATAATATTATTAGTCCACACATTATATGATTTTATTATATCTATATCTCATATTACACGTATTAACATTACACATTAATTCATTATTGGGTATCATTACACAATGGTAAGTTATATATTATGCATCACATTAATAATTTATTTTATAAGTATATTACACTGATACACTAGGTCATTCACTTCCATGTAACCACTATTAGTATTTCTGTAACATCCATGAAGTAGATCTCTATTCAACAACCAGACTATGTCATCTAAATCCTAGCTATGTTTGTGACCTAAAATCTTTAGATTCACTCTTGACCATATCTGTTTATTACAAATGGTCACTTCACTCCATATACAGCATGCTGTCTATCCTTATCTCTAAATAATATTGTTAATAATATATTTTTAAATAATAATATATTTTATGATCTTCTAATTTGATTGCCATTGCTAATTGTTTTTATATGTTTTATGTTTCTATATATATGTAGTTTCACTGTTTTCTACTTGTTTATGTATTCTTCATGTATTTTATGGTGTTGCTGATATCATGTCGCAGTTTATATTTAGATCACTGCGCCTGACCGGGACTTTATTCAGGTGCTTGCACCTTTAAAAATTTTCCTATAAATAACCGGACACACAGGGACTACTTTATTCAATTTAACCCCTGATGAAGGAAGCCGTTGCTTCTGAAACGCGTTGGGTGGTCCCCGTTATCCCCCCGTTGCCGTCAGCTGCCCTATTCCATTGCCAGCCCAGCCGTGCAGTTCTGTGACACACAGCACTTTTGAATCTGCCGCCATTTGGATGATACGCGACCGCGAGGAGCAGGAGATTTTGCGGTGCCGTCAATACTGTGACGGGCGCTTCTGCGCATGCCCGGACTGCTTCACATCAAGACAGTGATCTCCTGCCCCTGTTCCCGCGTGGAGGGACGCTTTCTCCATTTCTACACCATCAGCACGCGGCGATTCCTGAAATCCATCTGTAAGCTGTGCCGGTCAGAGAACCAGTCACTGTGAGAGGGGATACTCTCTTTAAATATCCACTGCGGTTTTATATTCTGGCTTCGGTAAGCGGGCAATTCGGACGGATATCGATTGGGTCCTTTAATTGTGCTTAATTGTTGTACATGTTTTTATAATATATTAAATTCATCATTTTTAGTCCTTTGTGTGTTCCAGCTACACTATTATTCGATTATTTGCTAATTGTATATCTTAATATTTGCTAATTCTTGTCTGTTTGTTTGTTTGTTTGTTTGTTTGTTTGTTGGTATTTGTCTTTCACATGTTTTATCAGTATTACACTATGTATTTCTTTTTCTTATTTCATGTTTGATCAACGTTGGCCGAGATCACCCATCAATTCCATCCGGTTGTATATTTATATTTTCATTGTATTTGTATATTTATACGATCATTTATTGTAGATTGTGTTTAGCGCCATTGATACTATTCCAGTGACATAATCCAGGGCAGGTAGCAACTGACTGCTATTTAAGGACCAGTGGCAGCTGCTGGCAATGAGAGCCGGAGTGAGGCTTGCTTCCTGTCAGAAGAAGAAGGGCAAGAATTGCCAGGAAGCAGAATGGCCTCGCTTGCTTTAGTATGTTTGAAGACACTTCCTGTTGGCGAGTAAGGGCAGGATTTGCCAGGAAGTGAGATAGTCCTGATACTTCATGGCAGCGGTCATCTAGAGGACGAGCAGAATCCACACACACGCACAATCAATAAAATGTTTCAGTTTCATGTTTTCTCCCTGCCTCTGAAGGATTATGAGTGTCCAGCCTTGTAACAAAGGTTCGAACTTTTCAATGGATCGATCATAAAACCCCCAGATACTGTATATGGATAGGTGAATGGGATAAAGATTTATTTAAAAGGTGAATCTACAGTCTCAACAATCATTTAATCTATTTGGTGCTTTAGTTATACTCCATTTATCAATTAAATTTTTTAAAGAGTATTAATTCGATTATAGATATCCTCTTGACTTTAAGTCCTATATGTTACACTTCTTTGGTCTGAGAGAACAACCAAACAAAGATATTCTCAAGTGTTATACCTTATATCAGAGGTTTGCAAAGTGGGGGGGCGCGCCGGACAATTTCCAGGGGGGCACAGCAGCTACAGAGGTCCTTCGCTCTCCCCCAAGGCACTTAAATTAAGTGCCGGGGGGGGGACCGCGTGAGATCTGTGCAGCTTCTCTTACCTGATCTTCGGTGACACATCGCCATGGTAACCGCCGGGTCACGTGACGGCACATGACCCCATGACGTCATTTGACACCAAAGCCAAGGAGGAGAGGAGGCGCGAGGCAGGAGGGAGCAAGTCAAAAACTTTGCGCACCCCTACCTTATATATAAAGAATAACATTGAATGAAATGCAAGTATAATAAGGAACTCTGACTGTTCTTTATTTTATTAAAATGTAAAGTAATTTACAGTAAAGATGGATAAGAAAATCACAAACATTCAGAGAACATATAATGGAGAGATATTTGGGATTCGTACATCTATACAAGAATCCAGATAGACTCGGGGAAAAAAAAAAACACCCGAATACCAAATATATTGAAGGTTATCTGTCTGATTCTATATACTCTATTCATCAATTAAAACAAAATAAATGAATGATAAGTATTACATCTTAGCAATAGAGATTCTATGAAATCACAAATAGTGGAGGATGCATTTCTTATGCCTGAGAGTTCATTTTCAAACAAATAGAAACTTTTAATGTTACCTCAATACATCTATATATATAAGACTGAAAAAATGTTTGGATGTGTGTTTGTACCCTCACCTCATTTGCCTGCGGGTTGGGCTGACGTCACTGCCACGTTAACAAGCAATTTTAGACAGACTACCAGAACACAAAAATTGGAAAGATTAAAACGTAGTGTTTGTTATCCATTTAATAATAGACCAATATTTCAGTTTAGCTGGCCCTGTGGCAGTTAAGAAGTTAACAAACTCACAAATCAGGTGTATATGTAACGGGTGTTCACCGCAGAATGGACTGAATTGTGAGGCCGAGGTGGGGATATAGATACACCGAGCTGGGGCCACGAAGTAGCGTCCGGAATGCAGATGCGTGGTCGTGGTTAGCCGGGTCGGGGTTGGAGAGGTGAGAGTAGTAGGAGTCATGTAGCCGAAGTTGAGGGTAGGATAAGGCAGCATTGTGGTATCCGTAGCAGAGTTGGAGGGCAGGAGACAGGCGGGTAGTCGGTATCCATAGCTAGGGTCTGGTGTAACTGCAGGGAAACAAAGATGACAAGGCAAAGCAAGGAATATCAGCATGCTTGCGATCAGCACACATCACATGAAACAACTGTTATGCTCAGCCACATTGCAGGTGCAAAGGCTGAGTATATAGAGGGTGATTCAGCCAATCGGGGAACTGCTGGTCAGCGGAGGCTGAAGGTGAAATCAGAGTGCTGATTCGTTGCTGTGCAGAGTTCACACAGCAGGAGCTGATGAGGAAGCCTGCATTTAAGTCAGAATCAAACTCTGGAGCGGAGCTTGCGCCCGATCCTCACAGTATGCTTGTGATTGAAGGTTTGCACACTGACCAACTCTCCTTGAGTTTTATGGAAAGAATCAAAAGAGGCAGTGCATGGCAAAAGAGTTCCAAACGCAACTAAATAAAATAGGCTTATTTTAACTCTTTTTTTTACTCTTTGACAAAGTCCTGAACGGGATGAAACGCGTCGGAGTGCGCTTGGTGATGTAAAGTTTTTGTCCGGTTTTTCATTAAAATAAGCCTTTTTTGTTTAGTTGCGTTTCGAACTCTTTTGCTGGGTACCGCCTTCTTTGATTCTTTCCATACAATCTACTATAGCTGGAAACACGCTTCAACTTGCAGACAACTCACAGCCGTCTTCGTTTTTATCAGTGAATTCATTGCTTGAGCCTACAAGCACACTGATTCTCGGTCTCAGCATGACAGCAGGTATTGTGGGGGTAGTGGGCTTAGGGGTGACTTTAGAGTGAGCCGGGTTGCTCTTTATTGGGGCGGTTGGTGGCTCCTGGTTATACCTCAGTTATCACCCCTCCCCCTGGCCTGCATACTGGCCCGCTTTGCTTTTAGACCGAGGATTTATAATGTGCCATTTTTTGTCTGGTGCGTTATATACCCTCATTTAAAATAAGGATTCTACATTCTATTATACAAGCAGCCCTCGAGCACTGGCTGTGGTATTACTATCCCATTTTGTTCACTCTGAGTTTTAGCTGACAAATGTGGGTTTTTTTTTGCTGTCTCCCTAAAACTAATTTCTCCACCCCAAAGCAAGTCAATGGATCTTTAAGAATTCTCTCACATTACGTCCTGAATCTCACTGTAAGCTTTCACCTTTTGTCACTATGACTAAAATGTTTCTAAAATAAGCAGTATAGAGCTGTAAGTCTGCTGAGACTACCCAAAAAGGCAGTTTTACTTTTTTACATTGAATTGCTTTGAGAGGCCTCAAACGTGCTTGATTTTTTTATTATCAGTTCTCTTTACCACTGAAGCAGGCTGACGCTGAGAGTTCTGCTTTGTATAAGTTCATGGCTGCAGGATTGCCGTTTTACTTTAATGTGTTGGATGTTTGGATAAATCTCAGGAGGACCTGGTCCAACAGGCGTCTAGGCTCATTTTGGATCAGAATTGGTATACACATTTGGTAACATCCATAGGAAAGCAAACAAATACAAAAAAATGTTTTTGCCTCATTGCTTTATTTATTTGAAAATAATCTACCAGTAAATATACATTGAGATGAAAAGTATGTTTTTAGTCATGTCTGCAGCAGATTTTAGGTGCTTTTGCAAATCTCTTTAAACTAGCTCAGTGGTAAACCTAACCTTCTATGGGCAAGCAATAGAAACAAAAAATGATCGAGTGGACTACCGCTTGCTATGAAAAGAAGTTGGGAAACTCACCAGATATGAAGGTTAAAAAAGTCTTTAACCCTTTCCGGTCGAATGTCGGAGTATATCCGACAATAGTTTTGTAGTTCCTGTTCAATGTCGGATCGGGAGGAGGGATGAGGGAGGGGAAGATGTGGAGTGAGGCGCCGTCTGCACATCCCCCGCATTCCCCTTGCACCGCACTGATGCTTCCCCCCCCCCCCCCCGGCGCCGACCCGCCCACCCCCAAAGCTCTACGCCGACCCGCCCACCCCCAAAGCCCTGCGCAGATCCGCCCACCCCCAAAAGTCCTGCGCAGATCCGCCCACCCCCAAAGCCCTGCGCAGATCCGCCCACCCCCAAAGGCCTGCGCCAATCAAACCACCCCCCCCCCCCAGCCCTACACCGATCCAAAATCCTGCACCGATCACTCCCTGCCCCCCCAGCCCCGATTGCCGCCAGTAGCCTGGCACCGATGCCCGCAGGCAGCTCCACGATGACTCCCAGCAGCTGACACTGGAGGTGGGGGGGGGGTGAGAGGGGGTGTTGGCAGTGAGTGGAGTGTGTGCAGTGAGTAGTGAGTGCGTGTGTGCAGTGAATGCGTGCAGTGAGTAGTGAGTGTATGTGTGCAGTGAGTAGTGCAGTGAGTGAGTGAGTGTGTGCAGTGAGTAGTGAGTGCGTGCGTGTGCAGTGACTAGTGCGTGAGTGCGTGCAGTGATTGAGTGTGTGCAGTGATTAGTGAGTGTGTATGCAGTGAGTAGTGAGTGCATGTGTGCAGTGAGTGTGTGCGCAGTGAGTGTGAGTAGTGAGTGCGTGCATGTGTGCAGTGCGTACATGTGTGCTATGAGTAGTGACTGTGTGCAGTGAGTAGTGTGTGCAGTGAGTAGTGAGTGTGTGCAAAAAAAAAAAAGCTGTTTGTGGGTTTTTTCCCCCGAAAATTAAATTAGACCTACTGGCGCACTTAATGAAAATTTAATGGGACCGCAAAGGGTTAATGAAAACTACATAAAATGACAAAACTCCTCCTCCCACATGTTTCACGCCCACTATGGCGCTTTTTCAAGGAGTGTGAGTATGGGCAAGCAATAAACTGATTAATTTCAGTAAAGAGCAGGCTCGTCAAACTAAATCCAACTGCATGACTCGGGCTGCACCAGAATTTTTGTTATAAGCAGCCACTATAACCTAGGTGTACACTTTTTCTTGCGTTTTCTTTATTACAAATATGTAGAAACATTGCTGATATCTCTCTCCCCCCCCCCCCCTCTCTCCCCATCCCACCTCTATCTCCCTCTCTGGCTCCATTCATTCTTTCACACATACCTTTCTCTTTTTTCCCCATCCCTTCTCTTTTTTCCCCATCCCTTCTCTTTTTTCCCCATCCCTTCTCTTTCTCCCATCTCTTCTTTCCCCCATCCTTTTTCTATCTCCCCCATCCTCTCTCTCTGTCTCCCACATCTCTTATCTCCATCATCCCATCCCTCCTCTCCAACCTCCCATCCGTTCTCTAGCTTCAGCAGCGCACTCCATTTAGTGAGCTAGTCCCCCCATATTCCCTGTTGGCGAGTTATCACTGTACCTTGCTTGTTTGTTTTGTACTATTGGTCTCAGACAAATACGCTCTTATTTAACTCTGCGTGGTGCTTTGCGATCCCTGGTACTCTGGCCACCCCCTCTTTCCCTTTTTACTTGTAAAAAAATCTCAATAAAAAATGTTTAGAAGAAAAAATATATATATATCTTTACGGTGATTTCTATTTGTAACATAGAAGAAATGTGAACAGGACAAGTGTCATGAAGTTGGACTCTAAATTGTATATTTTACCACTTTTGTGCCTTAGAGACATAAAAGTCATCAATATATTGCTGCAGAAAAACCATCAACCAAGGAAAAATCTGGGAATTTAAAACCTATTTTGCACCCAACGCCTGCTTATAACCATATTTTATTCCTGTATAAGATGTTACAAATCATACAAGAAAGTGGGACTCCATGTTATTTTTGTAACTATTTTTTCATCTTAAAATGTAATTTGACAATTGGGGTGATTGCTGACCTACTGAGCGAGGGGAGGTTTCTGAGCTACCAAGATTTATGAACCAAATACAATGGACCGGAATTGGATATGTTTAAATATCTCCAGATTAGGGATTTTGTTCAATCTCCCCAAAATTTTAATTCCCCCCTCTCACCAGATTTGAACTGCTATGCAGAAACACCTTAAAACAAAAAGGGATTAATCACCAGAATTTACGCTGAATTGGAGACACCGGTAGAATTACCAGATCATGATTATATGCTCAAATGGGCAGCAGAATTAAATATAGATATAGACAGAGAGGATTGGGAAGATATGGGAATTTGCAGCAAAGACCACCATATGCACCACGACCAAGGAAAATATATATAAAATATTATTTCACTGGTATCTTACCCTAGTGAGATTTAAACAAATTTACCCTCCATCGTCAGATCTATGCTGGAGGGGATGCGGGCACAGAGGGGACATAGTCCACATATGGTGGTCATGCCCAGAGATTAAGAAATACTGGATCATGATCCAATCCCTGGTTAAAGATGTCACGGATCTTACAATTTCCATTGACCCATTAACCTATCTACTAGCTAAACCTATCATAGACATCGATCGGCCAACTAAGAGGCTAATCTCTTTTATTTTTACAGCAGCTAGATGTGCCATCGCAGCCTCGTGGAAAAAAATATCCCCCCACCCCTCCAAACAAGCAGTCAAGAGAAGGATAAATGAGGTCATGTTAATGGAAAGGCTGACTGCCTTCCTAAAACAATCAACGACCGAATTTTACAAAACCTGGGAGCAATGGCTGACCCACTGATCAAACTATGACTACGTTGAAAAAGGGATGGTTAAATAAAGACCAATAACCCCCACGCCTACCCGCCTCCCATTTGTCCCAGTGGTTCTCTTTGATTTAGGATAGCCAAGGGCAAGAATGTAGCTACAAACCCCAGAAGACTAGATATCCCTCCACAGATAACAAAAGTAGATTGAGGTCCGTTGTTGGGGAGGTCGGGAGCCGGCGGGTCTGGTATCCCCCCCCCCTTTTTTTCTTCCCCAACCCACGCTCTACCCTTTCCCCTTACTCTTACTTCCTTCCCCACCCCTACCCCTTAACCCACCCTTTCCTTTTAATCTTTCACTTTTATTCTCGACTTGTCAACTTGATCCCCAAAATGGGGGCCAATCAGTCTCTTAACTGGACTAGAGGGGACTGCTCCCCACCAAAGTAGAACGCAGATGATAGGAAAAAGATGTCTCTCAACCGGTCAAAGTTTTTCTTTTCTTTTTTCTCTAAACTTAAACATTTGTTTGTATGAGGTAATGAAGATTTCCAGTAATGTTGACATACCTGGTTTGTAGCACCTACCTAATAAAAAATGTTTGAAAAAAAAAATAAAAGTGTAATTTTACATCCAGGAATAATAAAGTATAAATGGCACACCACTGTTTGTAAAGAGTATTAACAATTATTTTGCTTCTGGTGCTTACCTTCCAATGGTAATTTGACATCCACATATTTTGTTTTAGTTCAATATGAATATATTTTTTGAAAACCAATAGCCTCTTCATTGGAACACAATATACTTGTAAAGAACTGTGCATCTTTGCTTGACAGCCATTGCCAAAAGCTGGAAGTATGTTCCAAAGCATCAGGGGATATCTGTTCCAGCGCTTGTAGTAACCCAAAGGTGATACAAGATGTGGGTGTGGCAACAGCAATGTACTATATGTGACTCATAAAAAAAAAATAACAGCAAAAAACCCTCAAAGCTCAATGTTGTGACCGGAGAGAAGGTAGGACAGAGTCAGTAATACACACACACACACACACACACACACACACACACACACACACACACACACACACACACACACACACACACACACACACACACACACACACACACACACACACACACACACACACACACACACACACACACACACACACACACACACACACACACACGCTCCCAAGGAGGACGCCCGGTACTGAGGTGGGATAGACTGGGCAGGATATAGATGAGAGACAGGAACCAGTAGCAAGGGAGGCGGAGTGGAGGCGCGGCCTCAGCGGAGGTCAGGAAAGGCTGCAGGAAATAAGCAAAGAGATTAGTTGTCGCGCAGCTGGAAAGCGGTGCACGAAGTCACGTGAGCGCGAGAGAGGCGCGGCTGCAGGAGATAAGCGGTAAGAGATAGTTGCCGTGCAGCTGGGGAGCTGTGCACATCACGTGAGCGCGCCACGCACGAGAGAGGCACGAGCGAGGCGTGATGCGACCGGGGCGCGGAGCAAAGCTCCATGGCACAGCTAGTTATTCCCTGGAGGATGTCCAGCCTCCTTAAGGGCAGAGTGCCAATAACCTCAGAGACTGCTGAGTCCTCAGTGAGCAAAAATAGAAAAGCAGCACTAATTTCAAAGTAAGGGTTCTTTAGTTAAATGCTTTGGCTAAAGTATTATAAGCCTGCTACGACGTCACAGTAAACTCTCTTCAGCAGGTCCTACACTACCCGCGACGGTATACTATACCTCACTAATGGAAGGAGAGAAGTCCCATTCTCGGAAAGCAAAGAGAAGATGAGAAGGGGTCCATGTGGAAGTCCAAGCCGAACATGTAGTAACAGGAACAAAAGATAAAGAGTACTACTTTGCATAATCCAGGGCAGAATAAAAAACAATAGGTAGCGCTAATGAAAATAAATGAAATAAAAGAAATATAAATTGGCCACGTGTAGCTGCCTAGATACGTCTCTGACCCCTCGTCAGACAAGAGTATGTCACTGGAATAGTATCAATGGCGCTAAACACAATCTACAATAAATGATCGTATAAATATACAAATACAATGAAAATATAAATATACAACCGGATGGAATTGATGGGTGATCTCGGCCAACGTTGATCAAACATGAAATAAGAAAAAGAAATACATAGTGTAATACTGATAAAACATGTGAAAGACAAATACCAACAAACAAACAAACAAACAAACAAACAGACAAGAATTAGCAAATATTAAGATATACAATTAGCAAATAATCGAATAATAGTGTAGCTGGAACACACAAAGGACTAAAAATGATGAATTTAATATATTATAAAAACATGTACAACAATTAAGCACAATTAAAGGACCCAATCGATATCCGTCCGAATTGCCCGCTTACCGAAGCCAGAATATAAAACCGCAGTGGATATTTAAAGAGAGTATCCCCTCTCACAGTGACTGGTTCTCTGACCGGCACAGCTTACAGATGGATTTCAGGAATCGCCGCGTGCTGATGGTGTAGAAATGGAGAAAGCGTCCCTCCACGCGGGAACAGGGGCAGGAGATCACTGTCTTGATGTGAAGCAGTCCGGGCATGCGCAGAAGCGCCCGTCACAGTATTGACGGCACCGCAAAATCTCCTGCTCCTCGCGGTCGCGTATCATCCAAATGGCGGCAGATTCAAAAGTGCTGTGTGTCACAGAACTGCACGGCTGGGCTGGCAATGGAATAGGGCAGCTGACGGCAACGGGGGGATAACGGGGACCACCCAACGCGTTTCAGAAGCAACGGCTTCCTTCATCAGGGGTTAAATTGAATAAAGTAGTCCCTGTGTGTCCGGTTATTTATAGGAAAAATTTTAAAGGTGCAAGCACCTGAATAAAGTCCCGGTCAGGCGCAGTGATCTAAATATAAACTGCGACATGATATCAGCAACACCATAAAATACATGAAGAATACATAAACAAGTAGAAAACAGTGAAACTACATATATATAGAAACATAAAACATATAAAAACAATTAGCAATGGCAATCAAATTAGAAGATCATAAAATATATTATTATTTAAAAATATATTATTAACAATATTATTTAGAGATAAGGATAGACAGCATGCTGTATATGGAGTGAAGTGACCATTTGTAATAAACAGATATGGTCAAGAGTGAATCTAAAGATTTTAGGTCACAAACATAGCTAGGATTTAGATGACATAGTCTGGTTGTTGAATAGAGATCTACTTCATGGATGTTACAGAAATACTAATAGTGGTTACATGGAAGTGAATGACCTAGTGTATCAGTGTAATATACTTATAAAATAAATTATTAATGTGATGCATAATATATAACTTACCATTGTGTAATGATACCCAATAATGAATTAATGTGTAATGTTAATACGTGTAATATGAGATATAGATATAATAAAATCATATAATGTGTGGACTAATAATATTATGAACATTAACTAAAGTAAAGGCTGTACATGAAATGCAAGGGAAATACCCATTTATTGGTATTTCCCTTGCATTTCATGTACAGCCTGTAAATTCAGTTCTAGAAGCGCCACGTTTAAATCCATGACCACAACGAAAATATACAATATCAAACAGTTAATTAATTGTAATAGTATAAATGTCATCTATCTCCTTGAGTGTCCTTGCGGTCTGCAGTATGTGGGTATGACAACTAGGCCCATCAAACGCCGTCTCTATGAACATATTTACAACATCAAAAAAGGTTTAATCACTCATAGCGTTTCGAATCATTTTCTCCAGGTGCATGGTGGAAGTCCCTTGGGTCTGAAATGTATAGCTATAGAGGCCATTACACCTAATTGGCGTGGAGGTAATATCACTACACAATTAGGGAGACGTGAATCCTTTTGGATCTACGAACTCCGTACACTGACTCCACAAGGGCTTAATGTTGATTTTAATCTAACATCATTCCTGTTGGAGATAATAATTATTATTGCACTTTAAAAAGATTACTTTAATATTATTCCAAATATTTCACATTAATATTTCACTTTAGTTAATGTTCATAATATTATTAGTCCACACATTATATGATTTTATTATATCTATATCTCATATTACACGTATTAACATTACACATTAATTCATTATTGGGTATCATTACACAATGGTAAGTTATATATTATGCATCACATTAATAATTTATTTTATAAGTATATTACACTGATACACTAGGTCATTCACTTCCATGTAACCACTATTAGTATTTCTGTAACATCCATGAAGTAGATCTCTATTCAACAACCAGACTATGTCATCTAAATCCTAGCTATGTTTGTGACCTAAAATCTTTAGATTCACTCTTGACCATATCTGTTTATTACAAATGGTCACTTCACTCCATATACAGCATGCTGTCTATCCTTATCTCTAAATAATATTGTTAATAATATATTTTTAAATAATAATATATTTTATGATCTTCTAATTTGATTGCCATTGCTAATTGTTTTTATATGTTTTATGTTTCTATATATATGTAGTTTCACTGTTTTCTACTTGTTTATGTATTCTTCATGTATTTTATGGTGTTGCTGATATCATGTCGCAGTTTATATTTAGATCACTGCGCCTGACCGGGACTTTATTCAGGTGCTTGCACCTTTAAAAATTTTCCTATAAATAACCGGACACACAGGGACTACTTTATTCAATTTAACCCCTGATGAAGGAAGCCGTTGCTTCTGAAACGCGTTGGGTGGTCCCCGTTATCCCCCCGTTGCCGTCAGCTGCCCTATTCCATTGCCAGCCCAGCCGTGCAGTTCTGTGACACACAGCACTTTTGAATCTGCCGCCATTTGGATGATACGCGACCGCGAGGAGCAGGAGATTTTGCGGTGCCGTCAATACTGTGACGGGCGCTTCTGCGCATGCCCGGACTGCTTCACATCAAGACAGTGATCTCCTGCCCCTGTTCCCGCGTGGAGGGACGCTTTCTCCATTTCTACACCATCAGCACGCGGCGATTCCTGAAATCCATCTGTAAGCTGTGCCGGTCAGAGAACCAGTCACTGTGAGAGGGGATACTCTCTTTAAATATCCACTGCGGTTTTATATTCTGGCTTCGGTAAGCGGGCAATTCGGACGGATATCGATTGGGTCCTTTAATTGTGCTTAATTGTTGTACATGTTTTTATAATATATTAAATTCATCATTTTTAGTCCTTTGTGTGTTCCAGCTACACTATTATTCGATTATTTGCTAATTGTATATCTTAATATTTGCTAATTCTTGTCTGTTTGTTTGTTTGTTTGTTTGTTTGTTTGTTGGTATTTGTCTTTCACATGTTTTATCAGTATTACACTATGTATTTCTTTTTCTTATTTCATGTTTGATCAACGTTGGCCGAGATCACCCATCAATTCCATCCGGTTGTATATTTATATTTTCATTGTATTTGTATATTTATACGATCATTTATTGTAGATTGTGTTTAGCGCCATTGATACTATTCCAGTGACATAATCCAGGGCAGGTAGCAACTGACTGCTATTTAAGGACCAGTGGCAGCTGCTGGCAATGAGAGCCGGAGTGAGGCTTGCTTCCTGTCAGAAGAAGAAGGGCAAGAATTGCCAGGAAGCAGAATGGCCTCGCTTGCTTTAGTATGTTTGAAGACACTTCCTGTTGGCGAGTAAGGGCAGGATTTGCCAGGAAGTGAGATAGTCCTGATACTTCATGGCAGCGGTCATCTAGAGGACGAGCAGAATCCACACACACGCACAATCAATAAAATGTTTCAGTTTCATGTTTTCTCCCTGCCTCTGAAGGATTATGAGTGTCCAGCCTTGTAACAAAGGTTCGAACTTTTCAATGGATCGATCATAAAACCCCCAGATACTGTATATGGATAGGTGAATGGGATAAAGATTTATTTAAAAGGTGAATCTACAGTCTCAACAATCATTTAATCTATTTGGTGCTTTAGTTATACTCCATTTATCAATTAAATTTTTTAAAGAGTATTAATTCGATTATAGATATCCTCTTGACTTTAAGTCCTATATGTTACACTTCTTTGGTCTGAGAGAACAACCAAACAAAGATATTCTCAAGTGTTATACCTTATATCAGAGGTTTGCAAAGTGGGGGGGCGCGCCGGACAATTTCCAGGGGGGCACAGCAGCTACAGAGGTCCTTCGCTCTCCCCCAAGGCACTTAAATTAAGTGCCGGGGGGGGGACCGCGTGAGATCTGTGCAGCTTCTCTTACCTGATCTTCGGTGACACATCGCCATGGTAACCGCCGGGTCACGTGACGGCACATGACCCCATGACGTCATTTGACACCAAAGCCAAGGAGGAGAGGAGGCGCGAGGCAGGAGGGAGCAAGTCAAAAACTTTGCGCACCCCTACCTTATATATAAAGAATAACATTGAATGAAATGCAAGTATAATAAGGAACTCTGACTGTTCTTTATTTTATTAAAATGTAAAGTAATTTACAGTAAAGATGGATAAGAAAATCACAAACATTCAGAGAACATATAATGGAGAGATATTTGGGATTCGTACATCTATACAAGAATCCAGATAGACTCGGGGAAAAAAAAAAACACCCGAATACCAAATATATTGAAGGTTATCTGTCTGATTCTATATACTCTATTCATCAATTAAAACAAAATAAATGAATGATAAGTATTACATCTTAGCAATAGAGATTCTATGAAATCACAAATAGTGGAGGATGCATTTCTTATGCCTGAGAGTTCATTTTCAAACAAATAGAAACTTTTAATGTTACCTCAATACATCTATATATATAAGACTGAAAAAATGTTTGGATGTGTGTTTGTACCCTCACCTCATTTGCCTGCGGGTTGGGCTGACGTCACTGCCACGTTAACAAGCAATTTTAGACAGACTACCAGAACACAAAAATTGGAAAGATTAAAACGTAGTGTTTGTTATCCATTTAATAATAGACCAATATTTCAGTTTAGCTGGCCCTGTGGCAGTTAAGAAGTTAACAAACTCACAAATCAGGTGTATATGTAACGGGTGTTCACCGCAGAATGGACTGAATTGTGAGGCCGAGGTGGGGATATAGATACACCGAGCTGGGGCCACGAAGTAGCGTCCGGAATGCAGATGCGTGGTCGTGGTTAGCCGGGTCGGGGTTGGAGAGGTGAGAGTAGTAGGAGTCATGTAGCCGAAGTTGAGGGTAGGATAAGGCAGCATTGTGGTATCCGTAGCAGAGTTGGAGGGCAGGAGACAGGCGGGTAGTCGGTATCCATAGCTAGGGTCTGGTGTAACTGCAGGGAAACAAAGATGACAAGGCAAAGCAAGGAATATCAGCATGCTTGCGATCAGCACACATCACATGAAACAACTGTTATGCTCAGCCACATTGCAGGTGCAAAGGCTGAGTATATAGAGGGTGATTCAGCCAATCGGGGAACTGCTGGTCAGCGGAGGCTGAAGGTGAAATCAGAGTGCTGATTCGTTGCTGTGCAGAGTTCACACAGCAGGAGCTGATGAGGAAGCCTGCATTTAAGTCAGAATCAAACTCTGGAGCGGAGCTTGCGCCCGATCCTCACAGTATGCTTGTGATTGAAGGTTTGCACACTGACCAACTCTCCTTGAGTTTTATGGAAAGAATCAAAAGAGGCAGTGCATGGCAAAAGAGTTCCAAACGCAACTAAATAAAATAGGCTTATTTTAACTCTTTTTTTTACTCTTTGACAAAGTCCTGAACGGGATGAAACGCGTCGGAGTGCGCTTGGTGATGTAAAGTTTTTGTCCGGTTTTTCATTAAAATAAGCCTTTTTTGTTTAGTTGCGTTTCGAACTCTTTTGCTGGGTACCGCCTTCTTTGATTCTTTCCATACAATCTACTATAGCTGGAAACACGCTTCAACTTGCAGACAACTCACAGCCGTCTTCGTTTTTATCAGTGAATTCATTGCTTGAGCCTACAAGCACACTGATTCTCGGTCTCAGCATGACAGCAGGTATTGTGGGGGTAGTGGGCTTAGGGGTGACTTTAGAGTGAGCCGGGTTGCTCTTTATTGGGGCGGTTGGTGGCTCCTGGTTATACCTCAGTTATCACCCCTCCCCCTGGCCTGCATACTGGCCCGCTTTGCTTTTAGACCGAGGATTTATAATGTGCCATTTTTTGTCTGGTGCGTTATATACCCTCATTTAAAATAAGGATTCTACATTCTATTATACAAGCAGCCCTCGAGCACTGGCTGTGGTATTACTATCCCATTTTGTTCACTCTGAGTTTTAGCTGACAAATGTGGGGTTTTTTTTGCTGTCTCCCTAAAACTAATTTCTCCACCCCAAAGCAAGTCAATGGATCTTTAAGAATTCTCTCACATTACGTCCT
The DNA here is from genome assembly GCF_040206685.1 of Ascaphus truei. Taxonomy (NCBI): domain Eukaryota; kingdom Metazoa; phylum Chordata; class Amphibia; order Anura; family Ascaphidae; genus Ascaphus; species Ascaphus truei. Next base: position 70,023,328 of record NC_134483.1, on the reverse strand, counting down.
GAATCTCACTGTAAGCTTTCACCTTTTGTCACTATGACTAAAATGTTTCTAAAATAAGCAGTATAGAGCTGTAAGTCTGCTGAGACTACCCAAAAAGGCAGTTTTACTTTTTTACATTGAATTGCTTTGAGAGGCCTCAAACGTGCTTGATTTTTTTATTATCAGTTCTCTTTACCACTGAAGCAGGCTGACGCTGAGAGTTCTGCTTTGTATAAGTTCATGGCTGCAGGATTGCCGTTTTACTTTAATGTGTTGGATGTTTGGATAAATCTCAGGAGGACCTGGTCCAACAGGCGTCTAGGCTCATTTTGGATCAGAATTGGTATACACATTTGGTAACATCCATAGGAAAGCAAACAAATACAAAAAAATGTTTTTGCCTCATTGCTTTATTTATTTGAAAATAATCTACCAGTAAATATACATTGAGATGAAAAGTATGTTTTTAGTCATGTCTGCAGCAGATTTTAGGTGCTTTTGCAAATCTCTTTAAACTAGCTCAGTGGTAAACCTAACCTTCTATGGGCAAGCAATAGAAACAAAAAATGATCGAGTGGACTACCGCTTGCTATGAAAAGAAGTTGGGAAACTCACCAGATATGAAGGTTAAAAAAGTCTTTAACCCTTTCCGGTCGAATGTCGGAGTATATCCGACAATAGTTTTGTAGTTCCTGTTCAATGTCGGATCGGGAGGAGGGATGAGGGAGGGGAAGATGTGGAGTGAGGCGCCGTCTGCACATCCCCCGCATTCCCCTTGCACCGCACTGATGCTTCCCCCCCCCCCCCCCGGCGCCGACCCGCCCACCCCCAAAGCTCTACGCCGACCCGCCCACCCCCAAAGCCCTGCGCAGATCCGCCCACCCCCAAAAGTCCTGCGCAGATCCGCCCACCCCCAAAGCCCTGCGCAGATCCGCCCACCCCCAAAGGCCTGCGCCAATCAAACCACCCCCCCCCCCCAGCCCTACACCGATCCAAAATCCTGCACCGATCACTCCCTGCCCCCCCAGCCCCGATTGCCGCCAGTAGCCTGGCACCGATGCCCGCAGGCAGCTCCACGATGACTCCCAGCAGCTGACACTGGAGGTGGGGGGGGGGTGAGAGGGGGTGTTGGCAGTGAGTGGAGTGTGTGCAGTGAGTAGTGAGTGCGTGTGTGCAGTGAATGCGTGCAGTGAGTAGTGAGTGTATGTGTGCAGTGAGTAGTGCAGTGAGTGAGTGAGTGTGTGCAGTGAGTAGTGAGTGCGTGCGTGTGCAGTGACTAGTGCGTGAGTGCGTGCAGTGATTGAGTGTGTGCAGTGATTAGTGAGTGTGTATGCAGTGAGTAGTGAGTGCATGTGTGCAGTGAGTGTGTGCGCAGTGAGTGTGAGTAGTGAGTGCGTGCATGTGTGCAGTGCGTACATGTGTGCTATGAGTAGTGACTGTGTGCAGTGAGTAGTGTGTGCAGTGAGTAGTGAGTGTGTGCAAAAAAAAAAAAGCTGTTTGTGGGTTTTTTCCCCCGAAAATTAAATTAGACCTACTGGCGCACTTAATGAAAATTTAATGGGACCGCAAAGGGTTAATGAAAACTACATAAAATGACAAAACTCCTCCTCCCACATGTTTCACGCCCACTATGGCGCTTTTTCAAGGAGTGTGAGTATGGGCAAGCAATAAACTGATTAATTTCAGTAAAGAGCAGGCTCGTCAAACTAAATCCAACTGCATGACTCGGGCTGCACCAGAATTTTTGTTATAAGCAGCCACTATAACCTAGGTGTACACTTTTTCTTGCGTTTTCTTTATTACAAATATGTAGAAACATTGCTGATATCTCTCTCCCCCCCCCCCCCCTCTCTCCCCATCCCACCTCTATCTCCCTCTCTGGCTCCATTCATTCTTTCACACATACCTTTCTCTTTTTTCCCCATCCCTTCTCTTTTTTCCCCATCCCTTCTCTTTTTTCCCCATCCCTTCTCTTTCTCCCATCTCTTCTTTCCCCCATCCTTTTTCTATCTCCCCCATCCTCTCTCTCTGTCTCCCACATCTCTTATCTCCATCATCCCATCCCTCCTCTCCAACCTCCCATCCGTTCTCTAGCTTCAGCAGCGCACTCCATTTAGTGAGCTAGTCCCCCCATATTCCCTGTTGGCGAGTTATCACTGTACCTTGCTTGTTTGTTTTGTACTATTGGTCTCAGACAAATACGCTCTTATTTAACTCTGCGTGGTGCTTTGCGATCCCTGGTACTCTGGCCACCCCCTCTTTCCCTTTTTACTTGTAAAAAAATCTCAATAAAAAATGTTTAGAAGAAAAAATATATATATATCTTTACGGTGATTTCTATTTGTAACATAGAAGAAATGTGAACAGGACAAGTGTCATGAAGTTGGACTCTAAATTGTATATTTTACCACTTTTGTGCCTTAGAGACATAAAAGTCATCAATATATTGCTGCAGAAAAACCATCAACCAAGGAAAAATCTGGGAATTTAAAACCTATTTTGCACCCAACGCCTGCTTATAACCATATTTTATTCCTGTATAAGATGTTACAAATCATACAAGAAAGTGGGACTCCATGTTATTTTTGTAACTATTTTTTCATCTTAAAATGTAATTTGACAATTGGGGTGATTGCTGACCTACTGAGCGAGGGGAGGTTTCTGAGCTACCAAGATTTATGAACCAAATACAATGGACCGGAATTGGATATGTTTAAATATCTCCAGATTAGGGATTTTGTTCAATCTCCCCAAAATTTTAATTCCCCCCTCTCACCAGATTTGAACTGCTATGCAGAAACACCTTAAAACAAAAAGGGATTAATCACCAGAATTTACGCTGAATTGGAGACACCGGTAGAATTACCAGATCATGATTATATGCTCAAATGGGCAGCAGAATTAAATATAGATATAGACAGAGAGGATTGGGAAGATATGGGAATTTGCAGCAAAGACCACCATATGCACCACGACCAAGGAAAATATATATAAAATATTATTTCACTGGTATCTTACCCTAGTGAGATTTAAACAAATTTACCCTCCATCGTCAGATCTATGCTGGAGGGGATGCGGGCACAGAGGGGACATAGTCCACATATGGTGGTCATGCCCAGAGATTAAGAAATACTGGATCATGATCCAATCCCTGGTTAAAGATGTCACGGATCTTACAATTTCCATTGACCCATTAACCTATCTACTAGCTAAACCTATCATAGACATCGATCGGCCAACTAAGAGGCTAATCTCTTTTATTTTTACAGCAGCTAGATGTGCCATCGCAGCCTCGTGGAAAAAAATATCCCCCCACCCCTCCAAACAAGCAGTCAAGAGAAGGATAAATGAGGTCATGTTAATGGAAAGGCTGACTGCCTTCCTAAAACAATCAACGACCGAATTTTACAAAACCTGGGAGCAATGGCTGACCCACTGATCAAACTATGACTACGTTGAAAAAGGGATGGTTAAATAAAGACCAATAACCCCCACGCCTACCCGCCTCCCATTTGTCCCAGTGGTTCTCTTTGATTTAGGATAGCCAAGGGCAAGAATGTAGCTACAAACCCCAGAAGACTAGATATCCCTCCACAGATAACAAAAGTAGATTGAGGTCCGTTGTTGGGGAGGTCGGGAGCCGGCGGGTCTGGTATCCCCCCCCCCTTTTTTTCTTCCCCAACCCACGCTCTACCCTTTCCCCTTACTCTTACTTCCTTCCCCACCCCTACCCCTTAACCCACCCTTTCCTTTTAATCTTTCACTTTTATTCTCGACTTGTCAACTTGATCCCCAAAATGGGGGCCAATCAGTCTCTTAACTGGACTAGAGGGGACTGCTCCCCACCAAAGTAGAACGCAGATGATAGGAAAAAGATGTCTCTCAACCGGTCAAAGTTTTTCTTTTCTTTTTTCTCTAAACTTAAACATTTGTTTGTATGAGGTAATGAAGATTTCCAGTAATGTTGACATACCTGGTTTGTAGCACCTACCTAATAAAAAATGTTTGAAAAAAAAAATAAAAGTGTAATTTTACATCCAGGAATAATAAAGTATAAATGGCACACCACTGTTTGTAAAGAGTATTAACAATTATTTTGCTTCTGGTGCTTACCTTCCAATGGTAATTTGACATCCACATATTTTGTTTTAGTTCAATATGAATATATTTTTTGAAAACCAATAGCCTCTTCATTGGAACACAATATACTTGTAAAGAACTGTGCATCTTTGCTTGACAGCCATTGCCAAAAGCTGGAAGTATGTTCCAAAGCATCAGGGGATATCTGTTCCAGCGCTTGTAGTAACCCAAAGGTGATACAAGATGTGGGTGTGGCAACAGCAATGTACTATATGTGACTCATAAAAAAAAAATAACAGCAAAAAACCCTCAAAGCTCAATGTTGTGACCGGAGAGAAGGTAGGACAGAGTCAGTAATACACACACACACACACACACACACACACACACACACACACACACACACACACACACACACACACACACACACACACACACACACACACACACACACACACACACACACACACACACACACACACACACACACACACACGCTCCCAAGGAGGACGCCCGGTACTGAGGTGGGATAGACTGGGCAGGATATAGATGAGAGACAGGAACCAGTAGCAAGGGAGGCGGAGTGGAGGCGCGGCCTCAGCGGAGGTCAGGAAAGGCTGCAGGAAATAAGCAAAGAGATTAGTTGTCGCGCAGCTGGAAAGCGGTGCACGAAGTCACGTGAGCGCGAGAGAGGCGCGGCTGCAGGAGATAAGCGGTAAGAGATAGTTGCCGTGCAGCTGGGGAGCTGTGCACATCACGTGAGCGCGCCACGCACGAGAGAGGCACGAGCGAGGCGTGATGCGACCGGGGCGCGGAGCAAAGCTCCATGGCACAGCTAGTTATTCCCTGGAGGATGTCCAGCCTCCTTAAGGGCAGAGTGCCAATAACCTCAGAGACTGCTGAGTCCTCAGTGAGCAAAAATAGAAAAGCAGCACTAATTTCAAAGTAAGGGTTCTTTAGTTAAATGCTTTGGCTAAAGTATTATAAGCCTGCTACGACGTCACAGTAAACTCTCTTCAGCAGGTCCTACACTACCCGCGACGGTATACTATACCTCACTAATGGAAGGAGAGAAGTCCCATTCTCGGAAAGCAAAGAGAAGATGAGAAGGGGTCCATGTGGAAGTCCAAGCCGAACATGTAGTAACAGGAACAAAAGATAAAGAGTACTACTTTGCATAATCCAGGGCAGAATAAAAAACAATAGGTAGCGCTAATGAAAATAAATGAAATAAAAGAAATATAAATTGGCCACGTGTAGCTGCCTAGATACGTCTCTGACCCCTCGTCAGACAAGAGTATGTCACTGGAATAGTATCAATGGCGCTAAACACAATCTACAATAAATGATCGTATAAATATACAAATACAATGAAAATATAAATATACAACCGGATGGAATTGATGGGTGATCTCGGCCAACGTTGATCAAACATGAAATAAGAAAAAGAAATACATAGTGTAATACTGATAAAACATGTGAAAGACAAATACCAACAAACAAACAAACAAACAAACAAACAGACAAGAATTAGCAAATATTAAGATATACAATTAGCAAATAATCGAATAATAGTGTAGCTGGAACACACAAAGGACTAAAAATGATGAATTTAATATATTATAAAAACATGTACAACAATTAAGCACAATTAAAGGACCCAATCGATATCCGTCCGAATTGCCCGCTTACCGAAGCCAGAATATAAAACCGCAGTGGATATTTAAAGAGAGTATCCCCTCTCACAGTGACTGGTTCTCTGACCGGCACAGCTTACAGATGGATTTCAGGAATCGCCGCGTGCTGATGGTGTAGAAATGGAGAAAGCGTCCCTCCACGCGGGAACAGGGGCAGGAGATCACTGTCTTGATGTGAAGCAGTCCGGGCATGCGCAGAAGCGCCCGTCACAGTATTGACGGCACCGCAAAATCTCCTGCTCCTCGCGGTCGCGTATCATCCAAATGGCGGCAGATTCAAAAGTGCTGTGTGTCACAGAACTGCACGGCTGGGCTGGCAATGGAATAGGGCAGCTGACGGCAACGGGGGGATAACGGGGACCACCCAACGCGTTTCAGAAGCAACGGCTTCCTTCATCAGGGGTTAAATTGAATAAAGTAGTCCCTGTGTGTCCGGTTATTTATAGGAAAAATTTTAAAGGTGCAAGCACCTGAATAAAGTCCCGGTCAGGCGCAGTGATCTAAATATAAACTGCGACATGATATCAGCAACACCATAAAATACATGAAGAATACATAAACAAGTAGAAAACAGTGAAACTACATATATATAGAAACATAAAACATATAAAAACAATTAGCAATGGCAATCAAATTAGAAGATCATAAAATATATTATTATTTAAAAATATATTATTAACAATATTATTTAGAGATAAGGATAGACAGCATGCTGTATATGGAGTGAAGTGACCATTTGTAATAAACAGATATGGTCAAGAGTGAATCTAAAGATTTTAGGTCACAAACATAGCTAGGATTTAGATGACATAGTCTGGTTGTTGAATAGAGATCTACTTCATGGATGTTACAGAAATACTAATAGTGGTTACATGGAAGTGAATGACCTAGTGTATCAGTGTAATATACTTATAAAATAAATTATTAATGTGATGCATAATATATAACTTACCATTGTGTAATGATACCCAATAATGAATTAATGTGTAATGTTAATACGTGTAATATGAGATATAGATATAATAAAATCATATAATGTGTGGACTAATAATATTATGAACATTAACTAAAGTAAAGGCTGTACATGAAATGCAAGGGAAATACCCATTTATTGGTATTTCCCTTGCATTTCATGTACAGCCTGTAAATTCAGTTCTAGAAGCGCCACGTTTAAATCCATGACCACAACGAAAATATACAATATCAAACAGTTAATTAATTGTAATAGTATAAATGTCATCTATCTCCTTGAGTGTCCTTGCGGTCTGCAGTATGTGGGTATGACAACTAGGCCCATCAAACGCCGTCTCTATGAACATATTTACAACATCAAAAAAGGTTTAATCACTCATAGCGTTTCGAATCATTTTCTCCAGGTGCATGGTGGAAGTCCCTTGGGTCTGAAATGTATAGCTATAGAGGCCATTACACCTAATTGGCGTGGAGGTAATATCACTACACAATTAGGGAGACGTGAATCCTTTTGGATCTACGAACTCCGTACACTGACTCCACAAGGGCTTAATGTTGATTTTAATCTAACATCATTCCTGTTGGAGATAATAATTATTATTGCACTTTAAAAAGATTACTTTAATATTATTCCAAATATTTCACATTAATATTTCACTTTAGTTAATGTTCATAATATTATTAGTCCACACATTATATGATTTTATTATATCTATATCTCATATTACACGTATTAACATTACACATTAATTCATTATTGGGTATCATTACACAATGGTAAGTTATATATTATGCATCACATTAATAATTTATTTTATAAGTATATTACACTGATACACTAGGTCATTCACTTCCATGTAACCACTATTAGTATTTCTGTAACATCCATGAAGTAGATCTCTATTCAACAACCAGACTATGTCATCTAAATCCTAGCTATGTTTGTGACCTAAAATCTTTAGATTCACTCTTGACCATATCTGTTTATTACAAATGGTCACTTCACTCCATATACAGCATGCTGTCTATCCTTATCTCTAAATAATATTGTTAATAATATATTTTTAAATAATAATATATTTTATGATCTTCTAATTTGATTGCCATTGCTAATTGTTTTTATATGTTTTATGTTTCTATATATATGTAGTTTCACTGTTTTCTACTTGTTTATGTATTCTTCATGTATTTTATGGTGTTGCTGATATCATGTCGCAGTTTATATTTAGATCACTGCGCCTGACCGGGACTTTATTCAGGTGCTTGCACCTTTAAAAATTTTCCTATAAATAACCGGACACACAGGGACTACTTTATTCAATTTAACCCCTGATGAAGGAAGCCGTTGCTTCTGAAACGCGTTGGGTGGTCCCCGTTATCCCCCCGTTGCCGTCAGCTGCCCTATTCCATTGCCAGCCCAGCCGTGCAGTTCTGTGACACACAGCACTTTTGAATCTGCCGCCATTTGGATGATACGCGACCGCGAGGAGCAGGAGATTTTGCGGTGCCGTCAATACTGTGACGGGCGCTTCTGCGCATGCCCGGACTGCTTCACATCAAGACAGTGATCTCCTGCCCCTGTTCCCGCGTGGAGGGACGCTTTCTCCATTTCTACACCATCAGCACGCGGCGATTCCTGAAATCCATCTGTAAGCTGTGCCGGTCAGAGAACCAGTCACTGTGAGAGGGGATACTCTCTTTAAATATCCACTGCGGTTTTATATTCTGGCTTCGGTAAGCGGGCAATTCGGACGGATATCGATTGGGTCCTTTAATTGTGCTTAATTGTTGTACATGTTTTTATAATATATTAAATTCATCATTTTTAGTCCTTTGTGTGTTCCAGCTACACTATTATTCGATTATTTGCTAATTGTATATCTTAATATTTGCTAATTCTTGTCTGTTTGTTTGTTTGTTTGTTTGTTTGTTTGTTTGTTGGTATTTGTCTTTCACATGTTTTATCAGTATTACACTATGTATTTCTTTTTCTTATTTCATGTTTGATCAACGTTGGCCGAGATCACCCATCAATTCCATCCGGTTGTATATTTATATTTTCATTGTATTTGTATATTTATACGATCATTTATTGTAGATTGTGTTTAGCGCCATTGATACTATTCCAGTGACATAATCCAGGGCAGGTAGCAACTGACTGCTATTTAAGGACCAGTGGCAGCTGCTGGCAATGAGAGCCGGAGTGAGGCTTGCTTCCTGTCAGAAGAAGAAGGGCAAGAATTGCCAGGAAGCAGAATGGCCTCGCTTGCTTTAGTATGTTTGAAGACACTTCCTGTTGGCGAGTAAGGGCAGGATTTGCCAGGAAGTGAGATAGTCCTGATACTTCATGGCAGCGGTCATCTAGAGGACGAGCAGAATCCACACACACGCACAATCAATAAAATGTTTCAGTTTCATGTTTTCTCCCTGCCTCTGAAGGATTATGAGTGTCCAGCCTTGTAACAAAGGTTCGAACTTTTCAATGGATCGATCATAAAACCCCCAGATACTGTATATGGATAGGTGAATGGGATAAAGATTTATTTAAAAGGTGAATCTACAGTCTCAACAATCATTTAATCTATTTGGTGCTTTAGTTATACTCCATTTATCAATTAAATTTTTTAAAGAGTATTAATTCGATTATAGATATCCTCTTGACTTTAAGTCCTATATGTTACACTTCTTTGGTCTGAGAGAACAACCAAACAAAGATATTCTCAAGTGTTATACCTTATATCAGAGGTTTGCAAAGTGGGGGGGCGCGCCGGACAATTTCCAGGGGGGCACAGCAGCTACAGAGGTCCTTCGCTCTCCCCCAAGGCACTTAAATTAAGTGCCGGGGGGGGGACCGCGTGAGATCTGTGCAGCTTCTCTTACCTGATCTTCGGTGACACATCGCCATGGTAACCGCCGGGTCACGTGACGGCACATGACCCCATGACGTCATTTGACACCAAAGCCAAGGAGGAGAGGAGGCGCGAGGCAGGAGGGAGCAAGTCAAAAACTTTGCGCACCCCTACCTTATATATAAAGAATAACATTGAATGAAATGCAAGTATAATAAGGAACTCTGACTGTTCTTTATTTTATTAAAATGTAAAGTAATTTACAGTAAAGATGGATAAGAAAATCACAAACATTCAGAGAACATATAATGGAGAGATATTTGGGATTCGTACATCTATACAAGAATCCAGATAGACTCGGGGAAAAAAAAAAACACCCGAATACCAAATATATTGAAGGTTATCTGTCTGATTCTATATACTCTATTCATCAATTAAAACAAAATAAATGAATGATAAGTATTACATCTTAGCAATAGAGATTCTATGAAATCACAAATAGTGGAGGATGCATTTCTTATGCCTGAGAGTTCATTTTCAAACAAATAGAAACTTTTAATGTTACCTCAATACATCTATATATATAAGACTGAAAAAATGTTTGGATGTGTGTTTGTACCCTCACCTCATTTGCCTGCGGGTTGGGCTGACGTCACTGCCACGCCTATGTAGGGCGTGACAGTCACACCACCCACACACCGCGTGCCCCTCTTGGCATCTGACGCTGAGTAACCTCAGACCTCCCAGATTGAATTTATGTAGACCTGCTCTATTATATTGATACAAACTTTAATACATTTCATTATTATTGCAATGGTTGATACGGGTCCCCTAAATAGCAATAGAAACCTTCATGGTTGTACAAAAATACAATCTGGACAAGTGGTGAGCATTACAGATATAGAATATCATTGAATGGCTCTGCTGATATTTGGACCATAACTTGTGGTGCTTGCAGTCTTTCCAGTAGTAAACTGGTAGCACTATTGACAACCATAGTCCTGTATTTCTATGAACATAGATTCTCAGAATCAGGGCCGGTGCAACTACTAGGCGACTCAGGCGGTTGTCTGGGGTGGCACATTTTGGGGGGAAGTAGGAGTGGAGCAGGACAAGAACAGGCGGAGGACAGCGAAAGGATGGGGAGGGAGAGGATGGGGGGAAGGGACTGAGAGCATGGGGGAGGGAGTGAGAGGGTGGGAGGAGGGAGTGAGAGGGTGGGGAGGAGGGAGTGAGAGGATGGGGGAGGGAGTGAGAGGATGTGGGGGAAGGGACTGACAGCATGGGGGAGGGAGTGAGAGGGTGGGGGGAGGGAGTGAGAGGGTGGGGGGATGGAGTGAGAGGGTGGGAGGAGGGAGTGAGAGGGTGGGGGAGGGAGTGAGAGAATGTGTGGGGGGAAGGGACTGACAGGATGTGGAAGGGAGGGAGGGAGGGGATGTTGGGGGAGGATGTGAGAGTGTGGGGAGGAGGGAGTGAGGATAGGAGGGAGAGGATGTGGAGGGGGAGAGGGTGTGGAGGAGGGATAGGATGTGGAGGGGAGGGAGAGGATGTGGAGGAGGGGAGGGAGAGGATGTGGGGGAGATAGGGAGAGGATATAGGGGGGAGGGAGTGAGAAGATGTTGGGGAAGGGACTGAGATTATGTGGGGGGAGAGTATGGGGTGATGGAGGGAGAGGGAGTGAGAGGCTGGGTGGAAGGGAGGGAGAGGATGGGGGGAGTAAGAGTATGGGGGAGGGGAGGGGAGGGAATGAGGGGATGGGGCGGGGAGGAAGTGAGAGGATCGGGGAGATAGAAGTGAGAGGGTGGGGGGGAAGGAAGATAATGGGATGGAGAGGATGGGGAGGAGTGAGAGGATGGGGGGAGGGAGTGAGAGAATGGAGGGAGGAAGTGAGAGGATGGGTGGGAGGAAGTGAAAGAATGGGGAAGGGAGTGAGAGGATTGAGGGGGGGAGTGTGTGAGGATGGAGGGGGAGGGAGTGAAAGAATGGGGGGAGGGAGTGAGAGGATGGGGGGAGGAAGAGGATGGGGGGGAGGAAGAGGATGGGGAGGGGAGGGAATGAGAGGATGCGTGGGAGGCGAGGGAGTGAGAGGATGGGGGAAGTGAACGGGTGAGGGAGAATGGGAGGGAGAGGTTGGGGGTGAAGGAGTGAAAATCATGGGGGGGGAGTGAAAGCATGGTGTGAGTGAGTCAGAGGATTGGGGGGTGGAAGAGGATGGGGGGTGGAAGAGGATGGGGAAAGGCGTGAGAGGATGGGGCGAGGGTGTAAAAATGATGGTACGTGGAGTGAGAGAATGGGGGGAGTGAGTGAGGATATGGGGGAATGGAAGTGAGAGGATGCGGGATATGGGAGTGAGGATGTGGGGGATGGAGTGGGAGGAGGGAAGGAGTGAGAAGGGGAGGGAATGAGAGAAGGGGGGAATGAGAGGAGGGAGGAGGAGGAAGTGAGAGGATGGGAGGAAGTGAGATGATTGGGGGAGTGATAGAGAATGGGGGGTGAGAGGATCGGAGAGAGGCATAGGAAATAATAGGGGGGAGAGAATGGGGAAGAGAGAGAATGGGGAAGAGAGTGAATGGGGGGAGAGAAAATGGGGAAGAGAGTGAATGGGTAAGGGGGAATAGGGAGAGAGGGAATTGGGGGAGGGAGAACGAATGGAGGGGGGAAAGATGAAATAGGTGAGAGAATGGGGGGGGGGAGAATAGGGAGAGAGGGAATGGGGAGGAGAGAGGGAATGGGGGGAGAGAGAGAATGGGGGGTATAAATTTATATATAACATTGCACCGGTCCTAAATGGAAGCAGGTTGTCAGTACATGACGTGTTTCAACCAGTCCTCTTATCTGTCCCCATTCAACAAACTGGGTGCAGTACATGACGTGCTACAATATGTCTATTGTTAGAAGGTATGTAGAGCAGAGGTACATAGCCACTTATCAAACTGTCAGAGTAGGTAGCATTATAAGATCAACTGTGCCTCCATGTGTCCCAAGTAGTAACCAGCAAAACACAAAAATATAGGATCTGATGGCAGATGAGAACCACTTTGCCCACATAGTCTACCAATTTTCCCAATTTCTGTTGTAAAACCTCAGACTATTTTATCCTTGGCTTTTCATATTTAAGATAATTTAAAATGCTGTGTTTCCTCCTAGGGACGTTTTTAGATCCATATAAAGCAGGGGGATTTCCAGAACTCAAACCCATTAATTTCAGTACTGGTGACTCCATGCTTCAAGATACTTAACACCGTAAACCATGTAAGTAGCAATCCCGACAGACACGCCATATGGTCGCTTAAATCTCCCACACCACGGGAGCCCACGGTACGCCACAATGGATGCTTCGTATTGGCCCTCGTGTCATGGGACATTTAACAATCAGAAAGCAACTATCATGAATTGTACATTATCCATTGCCCCATATAACCCCTCCCTATAACCACTCCATACAACTCCTCCTATTGCCCCATATAACCCCTCCCTAAAACACCTCTGATTGCCCATATAATCGCTCCATGTAACATCACTCTGTGCTCTGATCTCACACCCTCTGGTTCTGTACGTGCCGATCCCACTCTTCCCCCACTAGCCCACCTCCCCCCTCACACTCACTCCTCATGGGGGACACCATGCTTTACCCGATGTAACTCTGCCACCGTCTGCCACCATGCTACCCGATGTAACTCTGCCCAGTAACTCTGCCACCGTGTGCTTCCGCGACAGCATGAAAGGAGGAAGGTCAGAAGGGACTCGGGGGAGAAGAGGTTGGGGGCCATTGGGAAGCCCCTGTGAGCCACCTGTTGCCCACCAGGGATCTATATAGTTGCCTCAATACCTTTCTTTCTGCTGCTAATACATTTCCCCATTGCTTTACTCCTTTTAAGTCATCTAAAATAATGACTCCTAGGTCATCTATAGCAGTTCAGCAAGACGAGGAATAGAAACATCTGTTTTGGGCTGACGAAATGTGGTGTGTTTCCCGACGAAATGTTGTGTGACGCTATCCTGCACTGTCAAATAAAACAAGCATAACTGCTATTGAAGTGGCATATCCTGAGTGCGACTGTTTCTTTTCCTCTTCTTGCTGTACTGACATACAAGTCGCAACTGGACACTCGTGACCTGGCACAGGGAATCAAGAACGGCGGCCACAACTTGCACCACACGCAACTTCCACACGACATCCAGCGAATGACCCGGTAAACTTTGAAACTACTATTCAACTCTAGTTGTTGATGTGAAGAGTGCCTTTTGGTGACTTAAGTTCATGATTTTCTGTTTTATGACCTTAAATTGTAGTTGCTACACTAATGACCATTCCTCTAATCTACCATTAATCATTTAGTTTACTTCCCTCGCCTGGAGTGTCAACCCTGAAAGTAGAAGTATGGAAAGCCATCCAGTATGATATTGCGGAAAGACCTTGGTTTTAATAGCAGGTGCAAGGTCTAGGGTTGAAAAGTATGTCATCAGCATGGAGGGGATATTTGAATCCAAAAATTTGTTAGTCACTTAGGGGCCTATGCAGAGAGCAGCGGTGGAATTAATTGGAGATAGTAATAAATAGTACCTTTTTTGGCGTGATTTAATCTCCATATGCAGAAAGGTCATAAAACTGCATTTAAAATCATGTCTGCATATGGAGAGTTTCAACCGGCGATATGCGCGCTGTTGAAACTTCTTGTAAAAAAATCGCGGTTTTTTTTTTCCCCCCCACCGGCCGCCGAGCTCCAGCTTCTTGCCAACTTTTGTTGGCGGAGGTAAATATTGAAAATCTCGCCATTTTGTTGGCGCGAACAGCCGCTAGATGGCGATCGCGCCTTTCTGAATACGGACGTTTTTAACACTGGAGAGATTTAGGTTCTCGCCAGCCGCGCGGCGAGATTTTCAAATAAAAAAAAAAAATGGCGCTTGTTTCAAAACTCGCCATTACCTGCCTTTCTAAAGGCAGATTTTGCCAAAAAATTGCGCTTTTCCCGATAACGCTGCTCTCTGCATGAGGCCCTTAGAGTGTGTAAAGAGAAAAGAGGTCCAAGGACAGACCCCTGGGATACATGGTCCTTGAAAATAAAGAGAGTATAGTCTGGTTAAAAATAAATGGAGTGGCAATATGTGAGTTTTTGAGATTTATATTGAGTCAGAACTCCCTTAAAATCTGTGGATAAATGTAACATTCTACTTTGAGTGTGGAGACAGGTTCAGTTTACAGAAACAATAATCGGATCCATTCAGCACGCTTGAGGCCTGAATTCCGTGCAAGGCACCCTTTACCAATAAGGATACTCTATGTAAAGGTTTACTGAATGGACATTTATGATAGATTACTGTCACAGGCATGAATTCCTATGTGTGCAAGTAAATAGTATGAAAGTAAATAACTGCAAAGAAAAAAAGTATGTACTTAATGTACATAAGGATCTGTATCAATTTATAACTTAATAATAACCACAAGGTTTAAACTAGAAATGGAAAATATGACATTATTCCTGCCTAGCTGATGGTTTGAGTGAAAAATAACAGAATTAAACATGACGAAATATTCAATAAATGGATTACATGGCAATAAAGCCTGCCTGATACATTGTAATGCCGTGTGTAATATAAAAAAAAATGCTGGGTATAAATAGAAATGCTTCCATGCATTTACCTACTTATTGCATTCAAACATAAACAAATTGAATTAACTGAAAATATGTAAAGAGCCAGGTACTTCTTTGGACTTTGAGTCAGAGGCTTGTAAGAGGCTTATCCTCCCAGCACTGCAGATAGGGACAGGGAAGTGTGTGTCAGCCATTACAAAGGCATGCAGCATGGGCCAGAGAGAGGTGATGCTGTGTGTCTGCCCTGTGTGTATTTGATCTGTATAACAATAAAAAATAGCAAAACAACCGTATAATTCAGTGTTTGGCTCTTTTCATTTTTGGGATCTGTGTGCTGGGGATCTGTGTGCTGGGGGCAGGGGATCTGTGTGCTGGGGATCTATGTGCTGGGGGATATGTGTGCTGCGGGTAGGGGTTGCAGTACCTGGTTGCCTCACTCCTCCTACTCCTGTTGGCTGCCCAGGCTGCTGACTCTTCCAGCACCCGCGCAGCAATATTCACACAGCGGGGACACTTCTGCAATTAAAATCATTAACGACTAAATTCAAGTCTTCAGTTTCTGGTCTTAACTGAAAAAAAAAACAATGTTTATGTGGAAGAGGAGGCCGAGAAACACAAAAGGAGAGTACATAAAGATTGTAAAATATTGCACCATTAAAGAAGCACTGTTTTATTTGTAACTAGCTGAGAGACCCGGCGTTGCCCGTGAGTTAAATTTCCTGCTCCCTCCTGTCCCCCCTATTTGTGTGCTCCCCCTCTCCCACCCCCCCAGAGGGAGGGAGGGACAGTGGACAGGAGGGGGGGGGGACAGTGGACAGGAGGGAGGGGGACAGGAGGGAGGGGGGGGACAGGAGGGAGGGGGGAGGACAGTGGTCAGGGGCGGGGGACAGTGGACAGGGGGGGGACAGTGGACAGGAGGGGGGGGGGGGGGACAGTGGACAGGAGGGGGGGGGGGACAGTGGGAGGTGAGTGAGCGCTGGGGAGGTGAGGCCTTTTTTATAAGGGGCTGGTAGCCATGAGTGTTTATTATAGACAGAGGGTGGCCCTCACCCCACACAAAGCATGTCCGCCCACTCTGTGTGACATTGACACACCGACTGGCTATGTCTGGATTGTGACTGACCCCGCAGCGCAGGTAAATCCTGTAGCCTCTCTGATAGAGGGAGCAACCGTCACGCGCCAAGGGGGGGAGGGGGCAGGGGGTGAGCGCGTGGATGGGTCTTTGGGCGGGAAAACACGCACCTGACAGGAGCTGGACGGGAACAGACCGCCTCACTATTGCCAACGCCGCCATCTTGTGTGACATTACGCGAGTGCCCAGCAGAGGGGGTGAGCGCGCGGACAGTGGCGGGTCTTTGGGCGGGAAAACACGCACCTGACAGGAGCCGGGCGGGAACAGACCGCCTCACTATTGCCAACGACGACATAGCCTGAGGAAAGAGAGAGTGACATCTGGTGCGAGCAGCTGCAGGAGGAAGGGGGTCCTTTCCGGAGGCTGCCTGGCCACTGCCTGTCCCCCTGCCGGGAGGGAGGGAAGTGAGCGCCGGGGAGGGAGGTGTGTGTGTGTGTGTGTGTGTGTGTGTGTGTGTGTGTGTGTGTGTGTGTGTGTGTGTGTGTGTGTGTGGCCATATTAATATGTAGGAAGGGGAATTTGAAAGCGGGCATATTAATATGTAAAGTGTGTGTGTGAAACAGGACATATTGTGTGTGTGTGTGTGTGTGTGTGTACACAGGGGTGAGAGTGTGAGATGAAGTTACCAAGGACTCTGCAGGGCTTCTTTGGGGTATGCTGTCAGTGCAAGTGTGTGACAGTGAAGTAGGTGTGTGTCAGTGATGTCAGTGTAAGTTTTGGCCAATGACAGTCGTGTGGGCGGTGTGTGTCACAGTGGGGCGTATCTCTTGGGCAATGACAGTCGGGCTGGCCACGGACCAATCACATTCACCGCAGCTAGTACCAACCTTTGATTTTATATATTATAAGATAAAGTGTCTGTATAACAGTGTTCCATTTGTTTTTTGTCCAGGAATCATGGATAAAGTGGATTTCCAGGAGGCCATTATCTCCCCGATAGTACTATACATTAGACAAGAATTCCCATCTGGTCACCGGTTCTTAGTGTATATATATATATAGTGGGTGCTCCCGAGATGATGGAACTTTCATGCAATAATATCTATAAATGCAAAAAACAGGACTATGAGGGCAGACTATGCTACGGAGTGGGTATAACGATAAGGTGTGATCTGTGAGTGACCAGTATAAATAACAACAATCACTTCTGAAGGAAACAGACAATGATGCTTGATGTCACCTTGATGTAACCTCATTGGAGGGAAAGATACTAACTACTGGTACTCATCCATAAATGATAATCACATAACGAATAACTCGAAAAGATCTTACCCACTCCTTCGGTCCCCAAGAGTCCAAGATGGCATGCCACGCTGTAGAAGCAGTAATCCAAGGGTAGAGAAAAAAGAGAAGAACAGCGCACTGCCAGGGATTTAGGTGGTGTAAAAATAAAATTCTATTTATTCAGCACAGATACAAAACATCATCCTAGGAGGTGAAAAAATTCCTCCTACGCGTTTCAGACACGTGTCCTTTATCTCCTTGATAAAGGACACTTGTGTCTGAAACGCGTAGGAGGAATTTTTTCACCTCCTAGGGTGATGTTTTTTATCTGTGCTGAATAAATAGAATTTTATTTTTACACCACCTGACTCCCTGGCAGTGCGCTGTTTTTCTCGTTTTTCTCTACCCTTGGTCACCGGTTCTTCCAAGATAATGACCCGAAGCACAGTGCTTCTACTTAAGGAATCTGGAATCAAGTGGGTCAGAATACAGCCAGAGTAAGTACTGTAACTGTTTTGAGAAATAGTACTGTATACTATTAACTGTACTGTGCTGCTGTGTGCTTGATTTTTTTTCTTGTCAATAAATGTACTGCCTTTGTCTCTATGTTTGCAGATCCCCCCAATTTGAACCTCATAGAACTGGTGTGGCATGCTACAGTATGAAACATCACCTGAGAAAATAATGTCAAGCCGGCAAACACAGAAGAACTTCACAAGGAGATCCTTAGTTATTGGAAGGAGACTGTAAGTGTCCAAACTTGCAATAATTATATAAATCATATAAATAATTTGTTACCCATTGTTTTAGAACGTTTGGGTATGGCCACTGGAATGTGATTATACTGTAGTATAAAAAAATAATTGTATTTTACACTATACAAAAAAATGTTCTCTTCCACATTCAGGTTTTTGTAGCAGCAGGCACGTGTCAGTTTCGGGAAAAACAGGAGTATCGGCTGCTAATGATTTGTCAACAATTTGGAGATAATCTTTTAGCAATCAGTAAATCATTCCTGCAGAGCAGTAATCCAAGGGAACAGTATTTTCAGATAACAGAAAATCATCTAGACCTTCTCTGATCCCGTTTCAGATGAACACAATATCATCTATATACCTTTTCTAGGTGACCAGGTTCAACATGGCCGTCCCACACTGTTGAAAATCAAAAATGTCATCAAACCAGAAAAAGTTCTTTGTGAGTATAAACTCTATACATTCTATTAGAAGCAGAATTTGTGACGAGGCATTCCACTATCTTTTTCTAAGACTCTTCTGACTGCTCCACATCCATCACCATGTTTTTTTTTATTTCAAATATTTTTTATTGGGTAATCGGGTTACAAACCACTGAACATTGAACAGAGCAATATACAATAAGATGTTTTCATGTATATACATGGGGAATTGCAAAATACAATTAATTGCTTTTGAGCACACCATATTGTATCGTAAATCTTGTTGTCTATTCAGAGGTAGGTGTGTCAGTTTCGGTCGGTGGTTCGGGGTCGTATCTATTAGCGCTATCAGGTTAATGTCCTTATGGGGAGGACAAGACGAGAAGGAGAGAGAAGAGGAAAAAGAAATAAAATGAATTGAAGAAGGGGGGAATGGATCGGACGTGGGGTAGTGATCCCTCCATTCCCCCATCGCCAACCCATCTGTCTGTTGGTATTATCCTCTCGTTATTTTGAGATTCCACTTTTACTCATTAGCGAATTGTATTCAGGTTATCCTTTGGGTCTGGTTGGGTTCTTAATAATTAAGATATGCTATTTTTATCTTGCCAGTACTGTGGTCCTTAGTTGTCATACCTGTTTTGTTTCAATTCACTGCTGTATCCATGGTTCCTACGTTCTATAAAATTCATCTGTTGATTTCTTTAGAAAAGCTATAATTGTTTCCATTAGCATCACCTCATTTATCCTTCTGTGAACAACCAGTCTGGATGGGGGGGGGCAATCTTTTTCCAAGAGGCCACAATGGCGCATCTGGCTGCCGTCAGTATAAATGATATTAGACGTCTCATAGGACGATCCACACCCTCCACTGACTTTGCCAGTAGAAAAGTCAGAGGGTTTATCAGGATGGACAGTTCTGTTGTATCTTTAATAATTGGTTGGACAAGAGCCCAGAATTTCTGATTCGCTTTACATGTCCACCAAATATGCAGCAAACCATCTTTTTGCCCACAGCCCCTCCAGCACAGATCCGACACCAGAGGGTAGATTTGCTTCAGTCGGCTTGGAGTGAGGTACCAATAGTAAAGAATCTTATAAATATTTTCCTTTATAGTGGTACATATAGAGGTCTTTGTGGCAAACTCCCAAATATCCTCCCAATAATCTCTATCAATGTCCACATTTAAATCGGTCGCCCATTTAAGCATGTAGTCATGATCGGGGGTGTTTACCGAGGCCTCAAGACCAGCATATATTTTGGTGATCAGGCCTTTTTGTTACACTCCTTTTTTACACAATAATTCAAAACTTGTCAGAGGGGAGAATTCTAGTTTCGGCAAGATAGTTTGCAGAAAATGCCTGATCTGAAGGTATTTAAACTTATGGAGATCTGGTTCTTCGTATCTAGTCTTAAGCTTATGGAAACTAAGAAGTTTCCCATTGTGTAATAGATCGGCAATTGTCCTAATATTCTTTGTTTTAAATTGATCTAACTGTTTGGTACCGCATCCTGGAGGGAAACTGGGGTTGTTGAAAAGTGGGATGAGTTGTGACGTGGTAGGTCTGAGGTTGAATTTGCTCTTGGACTTGGCCCAGATCTCCTAGGTGCATCTCATCGGACCAAGCTCAAACCCCCTCACCTGTGGGTCTTTTTTGTCCGGGGCCCATAATGTCCATCACCATGTTTAATGGATGTGTAAAGGGAGTTGACATCTCTTGTCACTAAATAATATCCCTCTTCCCATTTTATGGTATCTAACAGGAGCATAACATCATTAGTGTCCTTTAAATAAGATTTTTGATTTTTTACATATGGCTATAGAAAACGGTCAATGAATTCCGAAAGGTTGGAGATGGTTTTCTGTTATATCTAGATCAGGGGTCTCCAAACTCAGTCCTCAAGGGCTGCCAACTGGCCGTCTTTTATGGATATCCTTGTTTCAGCACAGGTGGCTCAATCAGTGGCTCAGTCTTTGACCCCTGATCTAGATGATAATTCAGTCAACCTCAAATTTTTGACCACAATAAACAAGTCTGAAATAATTTTTTAAGATTTAACCATTTATTATTGATGGCAATGATAAAAACAAAAACTTATTTCAAAGAGGTAGAAGGCAACAACGTTATCCTTCAGTCCAGCGGTCACCATAAAAAATGGATTGAGAATATTCCTTTCAGGCAATATAGAAGACTGAAGAGAAACGGTACGGATGACAATATATTCTTGAAACAGTCTGAAATATTGATCGAAAATTTTCTAGAAAGGAAATATAAAAAAAATCTAGAAAATGCTTTAAATAAAACAAAAAGCCTGGAAAGAAGCTCTATCATTAGTGGAAATAAAAGAATAGACAACACTAGAAAGTTTGATGTCCATTTTACCACGTAATACAATAGTGAAGCCAGTAAAATTAAAAGAATTCTAAACCAACACTGGCATGTTCTTAAAAAGATCCGATATTAGGTGATCATATCCCTGATAAACCAAATGTTTTATTTTGAAAAGCACAAAATATCAAAAATAAGTTAGCCCCAAGTGCTCTAAGAAATAAGAGTACACACTCTATGCAGGGGTGTGTAAACTGGGGGGGGGGGCGCTAAATTTTCGGGGGGGAGCGCAGCAGTTATAGAGGTCCCACGCTGTCCCACCCAGGCATTTAAATTAAATGCCGAGAGACCACACAAGGCCTCTGTAACACACTTGCCTTTCCTTCCAGCAACGCGCCGTCATGGTAACCCGGCGCCAAATGACGTTGCGGGGTCACGTTACCATGGCAACGTGACGTCACATGACCCAGCGCGTCCTTTGACACCGGGGCCGAGAGCAGGCAGGGGTGCGCACGAGGAAATGTTTGCACACCTCTGCTCTATAGAATACCCAAAACGTGAATTGTCTATTCCTAGACATATTACACTATTTTCGTGTTTTCTATATTTTTTTTTGCCGTAGCACTTGAGTGCATGTGCGGTAGCAGGCACTGTGTGCGCTTTCATTGGAATACATTAGTTTGTTCCGGTG
The DNA here is from genome assembly GCF_040206685.1 of Ascaphus truei. NCBI lineage: Eukaryota > Metazoa > Chordata > Amphibia > Anura > Ascaphidae > Ascaphus > Ascaphus truei. Next base: position 70,001,602 of record NC_134483.1, on the reverse strand, counting down.
GCAAGCACGTATAATCGCAGCCTTAGGCTGCAGCATATCTCGGTTCCCTTCTAAGGCTTGTTCTATAGTAGGTGCGGTCGCCTGTGCGCGCGCGCCTGTGCGACCGTGCATGCACGTGACGTACTTTTTGTGTGTATGGTCCGTGCTGCCGGGAGCGACAGGCTGGCAAGGTACTGTGTGTGTATGTGTGTGTGTGTGTGTGTGTGTGTGTGTGTGTGTGTCACTGGGTGTGTGTATATATGTGTGTGTGTTAATAATTTATTAAATAATATTTTTAAAATAAAAAAAAACCGACATATATGAATCAAAATTATTTTTATTGCGCAATGTTGATAAATATATATACACATACATATATATACATTACACCGGCGCAAAAATTTACTTTTCCCTATCTTCTCCCCGATTGCCCGGCTCCACGCTCACTGCCGTGTGCGTGCGGCCCTATTATAGAAATGCTGGCTAACCACAGCCAATTAAAGTAGAAGAAACGGAGACTAATCTCCCAATCCAATGCTCCAAAAATCAAGAGTACTGTGCAAGTAGTCATAATCCTCTATTGACATATCCAGGAATAAGATGTGAGTATATTCGTACAGGTCATTAATGCTCACACTTGGGGGTATTTAATTCTGGTGATTAGACATTTTAGGATGTAAGGATATCCACTGGATTGTGGAGTCCAAACCCATAAATCTAAAAGTCCAAAACCCCTAGAGCTAGACCTTAAATAATAACATCTCCCATGAGGGTACTCACGACCTCCGTCTGTCGAGTCCTGGAATCTGCGTGCTCTCAGCCCGGTATGTCGCAACAAAAACTTCCTCCCAGCGTGGTAGGAATGATGGCGGTGTACTGCGTGTCAAATACTGAAGGATGCGTTCAAAACTGAAGGAAGTGCGGCTGAAACTGGTTCACAAGTGTCAAAAAATTATTTTATTGAACGAATTGCAGCATCAGTTAAAAACAAGAGTCAGGAGAGGTGCATAACAGCCTCTTTTGTGGCAAGGAGGAAACGTGTGTGTGTGTAGTTCTGGTCAAAGTGTGTGTGCAGTTCCCGTCACGGACGCTTAAACTAGTTTGTGACTTGGTGTGAGGTCTGTGAACTGTGCCTTTGCAGACATGCACGCACCCCCCAATCTGCCAAAACATGGTGGCACTCTGGTCTGCATTTACTGAAATAGCTTATTTTAAAACCTACCCTGCAGATGAGTATACAACATGAGGTATGATAAAGGCATGCGGACAATCTTTTAAAGTCCTCAAAGTGGACATCAAAAAGGGTTTGTGGGGCCCGAAACACTACCTATGTTTTCATCATGGCAGGAATGTCTCCATATTAATGGACAATTGCTTTTATATGGATTCTTAACATTTTCTGTTTTTGAGAGACACAGACACACATACGTGTGTATGTGTATATAAATATATATATTAGTTAGAAAGCACGCCATTACAGTATGGAAAGTAAAAGATTCTCTAATAACCACACGATATTAGTCTGTAGAAGAATTTTAAAGTTTAAGATGGTGATTAGATAAAAGTACATAAACCAATAACAAAACTTAGCATGTTTTACTGAAACGTGCAGAAACATTGGGATAACACATGTTAGCTTAGTTATCTATTGGATATTTTGTTCATATTTATTTCTGTTCCAACTAACCAGTCATGTATGTGTATGTATATATAAAATTATTTTCAACTATTGGTTGAAATTAAGGATCAGATTAGCATATATATAATGCACTTCTGTGAGTGCAAAATCTATGTTTTAACTTGATATTATTATTAAAGCTGTATCAGGCTAGTGGAGGTGTTCTTGTGCGTGAGTGCGTGCGTGCATGTATATGTAAATATACATAAATAGATGCACGCACACACGTGTGGGGTGGGGAAGCGGTGGTCTAAGGGGTAGAGCAAGCACAATAGAAGGGCATCTCTCCCATAAATAATCACAACCAGTGGCTAAAGCGAGTGATAATCTTAAGCCACAGACTTTTGGAGCTCTGATAAAGTCACTTGATGAAGTGCAGCGAATTGCACTTCTGAAGCCTTGTGGTTGTTTGCACAACGTCTAAGGCTGCGGTCCCAGTACAGCTTGTGCGCACAGCGCGCGCGGCGTGTACTGTGCGTGTAAGCACCGCCCCTCAATGGGGCTGGGCCCACTACGCACCGTCACGCAGAAGGTGCAGCCGCGCGGTTCACCCAATGAGGGCGAACCAGCCGCGTGACGTAATGGCCCCGCCCCGCAAATCCCCGACCACGCCCCCTCCCGTCGCAAGATTCTCCTCTCCTCACAGACCGCAGATCGCGGTTAGCGCTGTGACACGCGCCGCCCCCCCCCGCCTGGCGCGCGTCACAGACATTACTGGGACCGCAGCCTAAGGCCTCGGACATGGTCAAAAAGACCGTGCTGAGTCGTGCTGAGGGAAAACATTATCCATATCAGCGCGGCTTTAGACGGCGCTTCCGCACGCTTCTGCAGGCGTGCGGAGGCGTGTGGAAATGCAGGAGACAGGCAAGTTTAAATTTTGCCGCTGAGGGAAGCGCAGGGCCGGTCACATGACTGCCAGAAGCCAATGGCAGTCCGTGACGTCAGCGCCGTAGCCCCGCCTCCCGACCCGCCTCCCACCCGGCACACAAGCGCACTCGCTGACGCTCATGCACGGACACGAAAAATCTCCTGCTTGAGCAGGAGAGCATGAGCGTCAGCGCCGCCCAGCGCCGCTCCCTGCACCATGTCCCAGGCCTAAGTGCTATGACGCACGGTGCAGCTAGCATGCAAATTACCATCTATGGGGTAGAGCTGGGTAGTCACATTGGGGAGCAGGCGGGAGTAGAGCAGAATGGCGGAAGTCTGAGGGCAGGTCCATACTGCCTTTGCCCGTGCGGACGTGTGCTTCCGTGACATCACCTGCGTGAAGCGAGTGCGCTTTCCGGACACGGTAGCCGCACCGTCAGGGGGCATGTCTAGGGGCGTGTCAGGGATGTCATGGAGCTGGTTCGCCCTCATTTGGTGAACCGCTCACGTGACCAGCCCGTCACGCCCAGAAATCAGTTTCAACTGATTCCTCGCACAATGCGCACCCCCTTCTGCTGCCGCCCACGTGGTATATGGGCGCGATCAATGCCTTAAGGCAATGTGATAGTGCCGCACCCGGTCTGCGGCAGCATGGACTTAGCCTGAGGGGTAGAGCAGGAGGGACAGAAGTGGTCTGAGGGGTAAAGCAGGTGTTGTCTAAGGCAGAGGTGTGCACAAAATTTCTATGGGGGGGCGTCAAATCGAGCCCTGAGCATACAGAGGCCTTGCGCTCTTCCATACATTTAAACTGATTGCCGGGGGAGAGCACGGGGCCTCTGCAACTGCCTCTTACCTTCTCCTCCATCTTCTGATAGCGACGACGTGTCGCCATGACAACGCAACATCAAATGGCGACATGTTGCCATAACAACACAACATTGCATAGGAGATGCCGGAGAACAGGTAAGAGGGCTGGGGCAGCGCAAATAAAAACGTCTAAAGAGTAGCGCTGGAAGGTGAGAGGAGCAGGAAATTCTGGCTGGGAGTTTGGCGGGGCCCGGTGGGGTGCGGGTATGCAGTTCGTTTTCATGGCGACGCGGCATCATGTGACGTCACGTTGTGATATGATAGCAGGAGGAGATGCGGGGTACTCTGCTCTCTCCCCTGGCAATCAGTTTAAATGTTTAAATGTTGTAGGGGCTATGTGCAGTTGCAGTTGAAGAGCGCGGGGCTATGTGCAGCTGCACCGCCATCAACCGGGCCCCGCGACGGTGCTGGCAGTAATAGTTGATGGGATCATAGGTGCAGTAGCTAGCAGCAAGTTCACTTAAAAGTGGCTGTGTCTCTTTAAGTGTTCCCTCCTCATCTGCTTCGATGACATCATCAGCCTGACTGGAAGCAGCGGATGAGAAAGGGGCTGCAGCCTAACTTGAAAGGGAGGGGGCGCCGCTCCCTCCGGGGAAAGGCAAGGGGAAGCTGAAGCAGACCCCCTACCCAACTCAGCGGCTCTGTAGCGCTGGTCAGTGTGTGAGTGAGTATGTAGCGCTGTTCAGTGTGTAGTGCTGGTCAGTGTGTGTGTAGTGCTGGTCAGTGTGTTCAGCGCTGGTCAGTGTGTGTGAGTGAGTGTGAAGCGCTGGTCAGTGTGTGTAGTGCTGGTGAGTGTGTGTGAGAGGGCAGTGCTGGTCAATGTGTGTGTGAGTAGTGCTGGTCAATGTGTGTGTGAGTAGTGCTAGTCAGTGTGTGAGTGAGTGTGTAATGCTGGTCAGTGTGTGTGTAGTGCTGGTCAGTGTGTGAGTAGTGCTGCTCAGTGTGTGAGTAGTGCTGCTCAGTGTGTGTGTGTAGTGATGGTCAGTGTGTGAGTAGTGCTGCTCAGTGTGTGTGTAGTGCTGCTCAGTGTGTGAGTGAGTGTGTAGTGCTGGTCAGTGTGTGTGTGTAGTGCTGGTCAGTGTGTGTGTGTAGTGCTGCTCAGTGTGTGTGTGTAGTGCTGCTCAGTGTGTGTGTGTGTGTGTGTGTAGTGCTGGTCAGTGTGTGAGTGTGTAGTGCTGGTCAGTGTGTGTGTGTGTAGTGCTGGTTAGTGTGAGTGTGTAGTACTGGTCAGTGTGTGTGTGCGCGTAGTGCTGGTCAGTGTGTGTGTGTAGTGCTGGTCAGTGTGTGTGTGTAGTGCTGGTCAGTGTGTGAGTGTGTAGCGCTGGTCAGTGAGTGTGTAGTGCTGGTCAGTGTACTGGATATGTGGATGCTGCCAGGCCAGTGGCCCTGATATCTGGGCCTTTAGGATACATTTGCTGCCCAATTAAAAATCTGCCAGCCCTGCATTTAGTTCTCTAATCCTATGGACCTATTATGTCTGCAACAAGTGCACTGTTCCTATAGGGGTACGCGGGGTGCTGTAGCCACCCCTCAGGCTATACACTTTGTCATAAGGGAAATGTATGTTACTGATTTCGTATGTACAGCAATCCCACCTTTAACCCATTATACACATGGCTGTCATTAGCAGACCCTCCAACACGTGGGGTATAAAATAGGCACTTCCAAGCAGTCTCTGCGGAAGTCGCATAACCTATGCAGCTTACCACACACAACATCTGTCTGTGTAATATGTACAGCTGGTCTTAGGAGAGCCCAAACCGTGCAGTGTACCTGCTAAATATGTACATCTGGTCTCAGGAGAGCCCAAACCATTCAGTGTACCTGCTAAATAGTTGCATGAGTACTAGGGTGACCAGATTTTCAAAATGAAAAACCGGGACACAAAAAATTATTTATAAAACAAATTACATCACGTGATGCACCCCATTGCCATGACAACGAGACACTGACGTCAGGCGGTGACATGTTGCCATGACAATGTGGCATCACGTGATGCTTCGGCACCATAATGCGTCCCGTTGGTGGGGGCTGCAGTGTGTGTCTGTGTGTATAGGAGGTGGGCCCTGCAGTGTGTGTTTGTGTGTATATAAATAATGAAGACATTAATTAAAATTAAAATAATTAACAAATTAAAATTAAATAAATAATTGACAAATTAAAATTAAATAAAAAAATGTAGGCATTAATTAAAATTAAGACTTTTAAAAATGTGACCTTCCTGATCTTGCACTTTGCAAAATAGAGTCTCTTGCTCTCCTCGTGGCAGTCAGTGACATCACTGCCATGCAGGGCCGCAGACAGCTTTCCTGGGACCCAGGAAGAACGTTTTCACCGGAGCCCTCTACCCACATTTCGGCGGCCTTGCGAGAACCCCCCCTTCTCACACACCTCCTTACTCTCACCCCACCTCACACTCCCCAGTCACCCATTCCTTCCCCCCTCTCACCCATTCCTTCCCCCCTCTCTCTTACACCCCCACCCCCATGTATTTTTCTCCCCTCCCCACATTCAACCTCGCTCCCCAATATACGTGCACACACAGTGACACAGTGACACACACACACACACACATACAGTGACAAACACACAGCCCCCCTGCCTCAGACTTCCCACTCCTCTCCTCATACCTGCCCCCTCATACTTCCCCCTCTTCATCTCCCCTCATACCTCCCCCTCCTCATCCTTTCCTCATACCTACCCTCTCCCCCCTCCTTATATCTCCCCTCCTCATACCTTCCCCATCCCTCCTACCTGCCCCATACCTCCTCCTCCCCATACCTTCCCCATAGCTCCTCATACCTTCCCCTCCCCCTCCTCATACCTTCCCCTAGCTCCTCATATCTCCCCCTCCTCATACCTCCCCCTCCTACCTTCCCCTCTCCCTCCCTCTCCTACCTGCCCCATCCCTCCTCCTCCCCTCCCCATACCTTCCCCTCAGCTCCTCATACCTTCCCCTAGCTCCTCATATCTCCCTCTCCTCATACCTTCCCCTCCCCTCCTCATACCTTCCCCTCCCCCTCCTCATACCTTCCCCATCCCTCCTCATACCTTCCCCTCCCCCTCCTCATACCTTCCCCTCATACCTTCCCCATCCCTCCTCATACCTTCCCCATCCATCCCTCCCCTCATACCTTCCCCGCAGCTCCTCATACCTTCCCCTCAGCTCCTCATATATCCCCCTCATATCTCCCCATCCTCATACCTTCCCCTCAACTCCTCATATCTCCCCCTCCTCATACCTCCCTCAGCTCCTCATATCTCCCCCTCCTCATACCTTTCCCTCAGCTCCTCATATCTCCCCCTCCTCATACCTTCCCCTCAGCTCCTATCTCCCCCTCCCCATACCTTTCCCTCAGCTCCTCATATCTCCCCCTCCTCATACCTTCCCCTCAGCTCCTCATGTCTCCCCCTCCTCATACATTCCCCTCAGCTCCTCATATCTTCCCCTCCTCATACCTTCCCCTCCTCATACCTTTCCCTCAGCTCCTCATATCTCCCCCTCCTCATACCTTCCCCTCAGCTCCTCATATCTCCCCCTCCCCATACCTTACCCTCAGCTCCTCATATCTCCCCCTCCTCATACCATCCCCATCCCTCCTCATACCTTCCCCATCCCTCCCACTCCCCTCCTCATACCTTTCCCTCAGCTCCTCATACCTTCCCCTCAGCTCCTCATATCTCCCCCTCCTCATACCTTCCCCTCAGCTCCTCATATCTCCAACTCCTCATACCTTCCCCTCAGCTCCTCATATCTCCCCCTCCTCATACCTTTCCCTCAGCTCCTCATATTTCCCCCTCCTCATACCTTCCCCTCAGCTACTCATATCTCCCCCTCCTCATACCTTCCCTTCAGCTCCTCATATCTCCCCCTCCTCATACCTTCCCCTCAGCTACTCATATCTCCCCCTCCTCATACCTTCCCCTCAGCTACTCATATCTCCCCCTCCTCATACCTTCCCCTCAGCTCCTCATATCCCCCCTCCTCATACCCTTCCCTCAGCTCCTCATATCTCCCTCAGCTCCTCATATCTCCCCCTCCTCATACCTTCCCCTCAGCTCCTCATATCTTCCCCTCATATCTTTCCTTCAGCTCCTCATATCTCCCCCCTCCTCATACCTTCCCCTCAGCTCCTCATATCTCCCCGTCCTCATACCTTCCCCTCAGCTCCTCATATCTCCCCCTCATACCTTCCCCCCAGCTCCTCATATCTCCCCCTCCTACCTTCCCCCCAGCTCTTCATATCTCCCCCTCCTCATACCTTTCCCTCAGCTACTCATATCTCCCCCTCCTCATACCTTCCCCTCAGCTCCTATCTCCCCCTCCCCATACCTTTCCCTCAGCTCCTCATATCTCCCCCTCCTCATACCTTCCCCTCAGCTCCTCATATCTTCCCCTCCTCATACCTTTCCCTCAGCTCCTCATATCTCCCCCTCCTCATACCTTTCCCTTAGCTCCTCATATCTCCCCCTCCTCATACCTTCCCCTCCTCATACCTTTCCCTCAGCTCCTCATATCTCCCCCTCCTCATACTTTCCCCTCAGCTACTCATATCTCCCCCTCCTCATACCTTCCCCTCAGCTCCTCATATCTCCCCCTCCTCATACCTTCCCCTCAGCTCCTCATATCTCCCCCTCCTCATACCTTCCCCTCAGCTCCTCATATCTCCCCCTCCTCATACCTTCCCCTCAGCTCCTCATATCTCCCCCACAGCTCCTCATATCTCCCCGTCCTCATACCTTCCCCTCAGCTCCTCATATCTCCCCCTCATACCTTCCCCCCAGCTCCTCATATCTCCCCATCCTACCTTCCCCCCAGCTCCTCATATCTCCCCCTCCTCATACCTTTCCCTCAGCTACTCATATCTCCCCCTCCTCATACCTTCCCCTCAGCTCCTATCTCCCCCTCCCCATACCTTTCCCTCAGCTCCTCAAATCTCCCCCTCCTCATACCTTTCCCTTAGCTCCTCATATCTCCCCCTCCTACCTTCCCCCCAGCTCCTCATATCTCCCCCTCCTCATACCTTTCCCTCAGCTACTCATATCTCCCCCTCCTCATACCTTCCCCTCAGCTCCTATCTCCCCCTCCCCATACCTTTCCCTCAGCTCCTCATATCTCCCCCTCCTCATACCTTCCCCTCAGCTCCTCATATCCCCCCTCCTCATACCCTTCCCTCAGCTCCTCATATCTCCCTCAGCTCCTCATATCTCCCCCTCCTCATACCTTCCCCTCAGCTCCTCATATCTTCCCCTCATACCTTTCCTTCAGCTCCTCATATCTCCCCCTCCTCATACCTTCCCCTCAGCTCCTCATATCTCCCCCTCCTCATACCTTCCCCTTAGCTCCTCATATCTCCCCCTCCTCATACCTTCCCCTCAGCTCCTCATATCTCCCCCACACCTCCTCATATCTCCCCGTCCTCATACCTTCCCCTCAGCTCCTCATATCTCCCCCTCCTACCTTCCCCCCAGCTCCTCATATATCCCCCTCCTACCTTCCCCCCAGCTCCTCATATCTCCCCCTCCTCATACCTTTCCCTCAGCTACTCATATCTCCCCCTCCTCATACCTTTCCCTCAGCTCCTCATATCTCCCCCTCCTCATACTTTCCCCTCAGCTACTCATATCTCCCCCTCCTCATACCTTCCCCTCAGCTCCTCATATCTCCCCCTCCTCATACCTTCCCCTCAGCTCCTCATATCTCCCCCTCCTCATACCTTCCCCTCAGCTCCTCATATCTCCCCCTCCTCATACCTTCCCCTCAGCTCCTCATATCTCCCCCACAGCTCCTCATATCTCCCCGTCCTCATACCTTCACCTCAGCTCCTCATATCTCCCCCTCATACCTTCCCCCCAGCTCCTCATATCTCCCCCTCCTACCTTCCCCCAGCTCCTCATATCTCCCCCTCCTCATACCTTTCTCTCAGCTACTCATATCTCCCCCTCCTCATACCTTCCCCTCAGCTCCTATCTCCCCCTCCCCATACCTTTCCCTCAGCTCCTCATATCTCCCCCTCCTCATACCTTTCCCTTAGCTCCTCATATCTCCCCCTCCTACTTTCCCCCCAGCTCCTCATATCTCCCCCTCCTCATACCTTTCCCTCAGCTACTCATATCTCCCCCTCCTCATACCTTCCCCTCAGCTCCTATCTCCCCCTCCCCATACCTTTCCCTCAGCTCCTCATATCTCCCCCTCCTCATACCTTCCCCTCAGCTCCTCATATCCCCCCTCCTCATACCCTTCCCTCAGCTCCTCATATCTCCCTCAGCTCCTCATATCTCCCCCTCCTCATACCTTCCCCTCAGCTCCTCATATCTTCCCCTCATACCTTTCCTTCAGCTCCTCATATCTCCCCCTCCTCATACCTTCCCCTCAGCTCCTCATATCTCCCCCTCCTCATACCTTCCCCTTAGCTCCTCATATCTCCCCCTCCTCATACCTTCCCCTCAGCTCCTCATATCTCCCCCACAGCTCCTCATATCTCCCCGTCCTCATACCTTCCCCTCAGCTCCTCATATCTCCCCCTCATACCTTCCCCCCAGCTCCTCATATCTCCCCCTCCTACCTTCCCCCCAGCTCCTCATATCTCCCCCTCCTCATACCTTTCCCTCAGCTACTCATATCTCCCCCTCCTCATACCTTCCCCTCAGCTCCTATCTCCCCCTCCCCATACCTTTCCCTCAGCTCCTCATATCTCCCCCTCCTCATACCTTCCCCTCAGCTCCTCATGTCTCCCCCTCCTCATACCTTCCCCTCAGCTCCTCATATCTTCCCCTCCTCATACCTTTCCCTCAGCTCCTCATATCTCCCCCTCCTCATACCTTTCCCTTAGCTCCTCATATCTCCCCCTCCTCTTACCTTCCCCTCCTCATACCTTTCCCTCAGCTCCTCATAACTCCCCCTCCTCATACTTTCCCCTCAGCTCCTCGTATCTCCCCCTCCTCATACCTTCCCCTCAGCTCCTCATGTCTCCCCCTACTCATACCTTCCCCTCAGCTCCTCATATCTTCCCCTCCTCATACCTTTCCCTCAGCTCCTCATATCTCCCCCTCCTCATACCTTTCCCTTACCTCCTCATATCTCCCCCTCATACCTTCCCCTCCTCATACCTTTCCCTCAGCTCCTCATATCTCCCCCTCCTCATACTTTCCCCTCAGCTCCTCGTATCTCCCCCTCCTCATACCTTCCCCTCAGCTCCTCATATCTCCCCCTCCTCATACCTTTCCCTCAGCTCCTCATATCTCCCCCTCCTCATACCTTCCCCTCCTCATACCTTCACCTCAGCTCCTCATATCTCCCCCTCCTCATACCTTTCCCTCAGCTCCTCATATCTCCCCCTCCTCATACCTTTCCCTCAGCTCCTCATATCTCCCCCTCCTCATACTTTCCCCTCAGCTCCTCGTATCTCCCCCTCCTCATACCTTCCCTTCAGCTCCTCATATCTCCCCCTCCTCATACCTTCCCTCAGCTACTCATATCTCCCCCTCCTCATACCTTCCCCTCAGCTCCTCATATCTCCCCCTCCTCATACCTTCCCCTCAGCTCCTCATATCCCCCCTCCTCATACCCTTCCCTCAGCTCCTCATATCTCCCTCAGCTCCTCATATCTCCCCCTCCTCATACCTTCCCCTCAGCTCCTCATATCTTCCCCTCATACCTTTCCTTCAGCTCCTCATATCTCCCCCTCCTCATACCTTCCCCTCAGCTCCTCATATCTCCCCCTCCTCATACCTTCCCCTCAGCTCCTCATATCTCCCCCTCCTCATACCTTCCCCTCAGCTCCTCATATCTCCCCCACAGCTCCTCATATCTCCCCGTCCTCATACCTTCCCCTCAGCTCCTCATATCTCCCCCTCATACCTTCCCCCCAGCTCCTCATATCTCCCCCTCCTACCTTCCCCCCAGCTCCTCATATCTCCCCCTCCTCATACCTTTCCCTTAGCTCCTCATATCTCCCCCTCATACCTTCCCCTCCTCATACCTTCCCCTCAGCTCCTCATATCTCCCCCTCCTCATACCTTCCCCTCAGCTCCTCATATCTCCCCCTCCTCATACCTTCCCCTCAGCTCCTCATATCTCCCCCACAGCTCCTCATATCTCCCCGTCCTCATACCTTCCCCTCAGCTACTCATATCTCCCCCTCCTCATACCTTCCCCTCAGCTCCTATCTCCCCCTCCCCATACCTTTCCCTCAGCTCCTCATATCTCCCCCTCCTCATACCTTTCCCTTAGCTCCTCATATCTCCCCCTCATACCTTCCCCTCCTCATACCTTTCCCTCAGCTCCTCATATCTCCCCCTCCTCATACTTTCCCCTCAGCTCCTCGTATCTCCCCCTCCTCATACCTTCCCCTCAGCTCCTCATATCTCCCCCTCCTCATACCTTTCCCTCAGCTCCTCATATCTCCCCCTCCTCATACCTTCCCCTCCTCATACCTTCCCCTCAGCTCCTCATATCTCCCCCTCCTCATACCTTTCCCTCAGCTACTCATATCTCCCCCTCCTCATACCTTCCCCTCCTCATACCTTCCCCTCAGCTCCTCATATCTCCCCCTCCTCATACCTTCCCCTCAGCTCCTCATATCCCCCCTCCTCATACCCTTCCCTCAGCTCCTCATATCTCCCTCAGCTCCTCATATCTCCCCCTCCTCATACCTTCCCCTCAGCTCCTCATATCTTCCCCTCATACCTTTCCTTCAGCTCCTCATATCTCCCCCTCCTCATACCTTCCCCTCAGCTCCTCATATCTCCCCCTCCTCATACCTTCCCCTCAGCTCCTCATATCTCCCCCTCCTCATACCTTCCCCTCAGCTCCTCATATCTCCCCCACAGCTCCTCATATCTCCCCGTCCTCATACCTTCCCCTCAGCTCCTCATATCTCCCCCTCATACCTTCCCCCCAGCTCCTCATATCTCCCCCTCCTACCTTCCCCCCAGCTCCTCATATCTCCCCCTCCTCATACCTTTCCCTTAGCTCCTCATATCTCCCCCTCATACCTTCCCCTCCTCATACCTTCCCCTCAGCTCCTCATATCTCCCCCTCCTCATACCTTCCCCTCAGCTCCTCATATCTCCCCCTCCTCATACCTTCCCCTCAGCTCCTCATATCTCCCCCACAGCTCCTCATATCTCCCCGTCCTCATACCTTCCCCTCAGCTACTCATATCTCCCCCTCCTCATACCTTCCCCTCAGCTCCTATCTCCCCCTCCCCATACCTTTCCCTCAGCTCCTCATATCTCCCCCTCCTCATACCTTTCCCTTAGCTCCTCATATCTCCCCCTCATACCTTCCCCTCCTCATACCTTTCCCTCAGCTCCTCATATCTCCCCCTCCTCATACTTTCCCCTCAGCTCCTCGTATCTCCCCCTCCTCATACCTTCCCCTCAGCTCCTCATATCTCCCCCTCCTCATACCTTTCCCTCAGCTCCTCATATCTCCCCCTCCTCATACCTTCCCCTCCTCATACCTTCCCCTCAGCTCCTCATATCTCCCCCTCCTCATACCTTTCCCTCAGCTACTCATATCTCCCCCTCCTCATACCTTCCCCTCCTCATACCTTTCCCTCAGCTCCTCGTATCTCCCCCTCCTCATACCTGCCCCTCAGCTCCTCATATCTCCCCCTCCTCATACCTTCCCCTCAGCTCCTCATATCTCCCCCTCCTCATACCTTTCCCTCAGCTACTCATATCGCCCCCTCCTCATACCTTCCCCTCCTCATACCTTTCCCTCAGCTCCTCATATCTCCCCCTCATACCTTTCCCTCAGCTCCTCATATCTCCCCCTCCTCATACCTTCCCCTCAGCTCCTATCTCCCCCTCCCCATACCTTTCCCTCAGCTCCTCATATCTCCCCCTCCTCATACCTTTCCCTTAGCTCCTCATATCTCCCCCTCATACCTTCCCCTCCTCATACCTTTCCCTCAGCTCCTCATATCTCCCCCTCCTCATACTTTCCCCTCAGCTCCTCGTATCTCCCCCTCCTCATACCTTCCCCTCAGCTCCTCATATCTCCCCCTCCTCATACCTTTCCCTCAGCTCCTCATATCTCCCCCTCCTCATACCTTCCCCTCCTCATACCTTCCCCTCAGCTCCTCATATCTCCCCCTCCTCATACCTTTCCCTCAGCTACTCATATCTCCCCCTCCTCATACCTTTCCCTCAGCTCCTCATATCTCCCCCTCCTCATACCTTCCCCTCAGCTCCTCATGTCTCCCCCTACTCATACCTTCCCCTCAGCTCCTCATATCTCCCCCTCCTCATACCTTTCCCTCAGCTACTCATATCTCCCCCTCCTCATACCTTCCCCTCCTCATACCTTTCCCTCAGCTCCTCATATCTCCCCCTCATACCTTTCCCTCAGCTCCTCATATCTCCCCCTCCTCATACCTTTCCCTCAGCTCCTCATATCTCCCCCTCCTCATACCTTCCCCTCAGCTCCTCATATCTCCCCCTCCCCATACCTTCCCCTCAGCTCCTCATATCCCCCCTCCTCATACCCTTCCCTCAGCTCCTCATATCTCCCTCAGCTCCTCATATCTCCCCCTCCTCATACCTTCCCCTCAGCTCCTCATATCTTCCCCTCATACCTTTCCTTCAGCTCCTCATATCTCCCCCTCCTCATACCTTCCCCTCAGCTCCTCATATCTCCCCCTCCTCATACCTTCCCCTCAGCTCCTCATATCTCCCCCTCCTCATACCTTCCCCTCAGCTCCTCATATCTCCCCCACAGCTCCTCATATCTCCCCGTCCTCATACCTTCCCCTCAGCTCCTCATATCTCCCCCTCCTACCTTCCCCCCAGCTCCTCATATCTCCCCCTCCTCATACCTTTCCCTCAGCTACTCATATCTCCCCCTCCTCATACCTTCCCCTCAGCTCCTATCTCCCCCTCCCCATACCTTTCCCTCAGCTCCTCATATCTCCCCCTCCTCATACCTTTCCCTTAGCTCCTCATATCTCCCCCTCATACCTTCCCCTCCTCATACCTTTCCCTCAGCTCCTCATATCTCCCCCTCCTCATACTTTCCCCTCAGCTCCTCGTATCTCCCCCTCCTCATACCTTCCCCTCAGCTCCTCATATCTCCCCCTCATACCTTCCCCCCAGCTCCTCATATCTCCCCCTCCTACCTTCCCCCCAGCTCCTCATATCTCCCCCTCCTCATACCTTTCCCTCAGCTACTCATATCTCCCCCTCCTCATACCTTCCCCTCAGCTCCTATCTCCCCCTCCCCATACCTTTCCCTCAGCTCCTCATATCTCCCCCTCCTCATACCTTTCCCTTAGCTCCTCATATCTCCCCCTCATACCTTCCCCTCCTCATACCTTTCCCTCAGCTCCTCATATCTCCCCCTCCTCATACTTTCCCCTCAGCTCCTCGTATCTCCCCCTCCTCATACCTTCCCCTCAGCTCCTCATATCTCCCCCTCCTCATACATTTCCCTCAGCTCCTCATATCTCCCCCTCCTCATACCTTCCCCTCCTCATACCTTCCCCTCAGCTCCTCATATCTCCCCCTCCTCATACCTTTCCCTCAGCTACTCATATCTCCCCCTCCTCATACCTCTCCCTCCTCATACCTTTCCCTCAGCTCCTCGTATCTCCCCCTCCTCATAACTTCCCCTCAGCTCCTCATATCTCCCCCTCCTCATACCTTTCCCTCAGCTCCTCATATCTCCCCCTCCTCATACCTTCCCCTCAGCTCCTCATATCTCCCCCTCCTCATACCTTTCCCTCAGCTCCTCATATCTCCCCCTCCTCATACCTTCCCCTCCTACCTTTCCCTCAGCTCCTCATATCTCCCCCTCTTCATACCTTCCCCTCAGCTCCTCATATCTCCCCCTCCTCATACCTTCCTCTCAGCTCCTCATATCTCCCCCTCCTCATACCTTTCCCTCAGCTACTCATATCTCCCCCTCCTCATACCTTCCCCTCCTCATACCTTTCCCTCAGCTCCTCATATCTCCCCCTCATACCTTTCCCTCAGCTCCTCATATCTCCCCCTCCTCATACCTTTCCCTCAGCTCCTCATATCTCCCCCTCCTCATACCTTCCCCTCAGCTCCTCATATCTCCCCCTCCTCATACCTTTCCCTCAGCTCCTCATATCTCCCCCTCCTCATACCTTCCCCTCCTCATACCTTCCCCTCAGCTCCTCATATCTCCCCCTCCTCATACCTTTCCCTCAGCTACTCATATCTCCCCCTCCTCATACCTTCCCCTCCTCATACCTTTCCCTCAGCTCCTCGTATCTCCCCCTCCTCATACCTTCCCCTCAGCTCCTCATATCTCCCCCTCCTCATACCTTTCCCTCAGCTCCTCATATCTCCCCCTCCTCATACCTTCCCCTCAGCTCCTCATATCTCCCCCTCCTCATACCTTTCCCTCAGCTACTCATATCTCCCCCTCCTCATACCTTCCCCTCCTCATACCTTTCCCGCAGCTCCTCATATCTCCCCCTCATACCTTTCCCTCAGCTCCTCATATCTCCCCCTCCTCATACCTTTCCCTCAGCTCCTCATATCTCCCCCTCCTCATACCTTCCCCTCAGCTCCTCATATCTCCCCCTGCCCATACCTTCCCCTCAGCTCCTCATATCTCCCCCTCCTCATACCGTCCCCATCCCTCCTCATACCTTCCCCATCCCTCCCACTCCCCTCCTCATACCTTCCCCTCAGCTCCTCATATCTCCCCCTCCTCATACCTTCCCCTCAGCTCCTCATATCTCCCCCTCCTCATACCTTCCCCTCAGCTCCTCATATCTCCCCCTCCTCATACCTTTCCCTCAGCTCCTCATATTTCCCCCTCCTCATACCTTCCCCTCAGCTACTCATATCTCCCCGTCCTCATACCTTTCCCTTAGCTCCTCATATCTCCCCCTCCTCATACCTTCCCCTCAGCTCCTCATATCTCCCCCTCCTCATACCTTCCCTTCAGCTCCTCATATCTCCCCCTCCTCATACCTTCCCCTCAGCTACTCATATCTCCCCCTCCTCATACCTTCCCCTCAGTTCCTCATATCTCCCCCTCCTAATACCTTCCCCTCAGCTCCTCATATCTCCCCCTCCTCATACCTTCCCCTCAGCTCCTCATATCTCCCCCTCCTACCTTTCCCTCAGCTCCTCATATCTCCACCTCCTCATACCTTTCCCTCAGCTCCTCATATCTCCCCCTCCTCATACCTTCCCCTCAGCTCCTCATATCTCCCCCTCCTCATACCTTCCCCTCAGCTCCTCATACCTTCCCCTCAGCTCCTCATACCTTCCCCTCAGCTCCTCATATCTCCCCCACAGCTCCTCATATCTCCCCGTCCTCATACCTTCCCCTCAGCTCCTCATATCTCCCCCTCATACCTTTCCCTCAGCTCCTCATATCTCCCCCTCCTCATACCTTCCCCTCAGCTCCTCATGTCTCCCCCTCCTCATACATTCCCCTCAGCTCCTCATATCTTCCCCTCCTCATACCTTCCCCTCCTCATACCTTTCCCTCAGCTCCTCATATCTCCCCCTCCTCATACCTTCCCCTCAGCTCCTCATATCTCCCCCTCCCCATACCTTACCCTCAGCTCCTCATATCTCCCCCTCCTCATACCATCCCCATCCCTCCTCATACCTTCCCCATCCCTCCCACTCCCCTCCTCATACCTTTCCCTCAGCTCCTCATACCTTCCCCTCAGCTCCTCATATCTCCCCCTCCTCATACCTTCCCCTCAGCTCCTCATATCTCCAACTCCTCATACCTTCCCCTCAGCTCCTCATATCTCCCCCTCCTCATACCTTTCCCTCAGCTCCTCATATTTCCCCCTCCTCATACCTTCCCCTCAGCTACTCATATCTCCCCCTCCTCATACCTTCCCCTCAGCTCCTCATATCTCCCCCTCCTCATACCTTTCCCTCAGCTCCTCATATCTCCCCCTCCTCATACCTTCCCCTCCTCATACCTTCCCCTCAGCTCCTCATATCTCCCCCTCCTCATACCTTTCCCTCAGCTACTCATATCTCCCCCTCCTCATACCTTCCCCTCCTCATACCTTTCCCTCAGCTCCTCGTATCTCCCCCTCCTCATACCTTCCCCTCAGCTCCTCATATCTCCCCCTCCTCATACCTTTCCCTCAGCTCCTCATATCTCCCCCTCCTCATACCTTCCCCTCAGCTCCTCATATCTCCCCCTCCTCATACCTTTCCCTCAGCTCCTCATATCTCCCCCTCCTCATACCTTCCCCTCCTACCTTTCCCTCAGCTCCTCATATCTCCCCCTCCTCATACCTTCCCCTCAGCTCCTCATATCTCCCCCTCCTCATACCTTCCCCTCAGCTCCTCATATCTCCCCCTCCTCATACCTTTCCCTCAGCTACTCATATCTCCCCCTCCTCATACCTTCCCCTCCTCATACCTTTCCCTCAGCTCCTCATATCTCCCCCTCATACCTTTCCCTCAGCTCCTCATATCTCCCCCTCCTCATACCTTTCCCTCAGCTCCTCATATCTCCCCCTCCTCATACCTTCCCCTCAGCTCCTCATATCTCCCCCTCCTCATACCTTTCCCTCAGCTCCTCATATCTCCCCCTCCTCATACCTTCCCCTCCTCATACCTTCCCCTCAGCTCCTCATATCTCCCCCTCCTCATACCTTTCCCTCAGCTACTCATATCTCCCCCTCCTCATACCTTCCCCTCCTCATACCTTTCCCTCAGCTCCTCGTATCTCCCCCTCCTCATACCTTCCCCTCAGCTCCTCATATCTCCCCCTCCTCATACCTTTCCCTCAGCTCCTCATATCTCCCCCTCCTCATACCTTCCCCTCAGCTCCTCATATCTCCCCCTCCTCATACCTTTCCCTCAGCTACTCATATCTCCCCCTCCTCATACCTTCCCCTCCTCATACCTTTCCCGCAGCTCCTCATATCTCCCCCTCATACCTTTCCCTCAGCTCCTCATATCTCCCCCTCCTCATACCTTTCCCTCAGCTCCTCATATCTCCCCCTCCTCATACCTTCCCCTCAGCTCCTCATATCTCCCCCTGCCCATACCTTCCCCTCAGCTCCTCATATCTCCCCCTCCTCATACCGTCCCCATCCCTCCTCATACCTTCCCCATCCCTCCCACTCCCCTCCTCATACCTTCCCCTCAGCTCCTCATATCTCCCCCTCCTCATACCTTCCCCTCAGCTCCTCATATCTCCCCCTCCTCATACCTTCCCCTCAGCTCCTCATATCTCCCCCTCCTCATACCTTTCCCTCAGCTCCTCATATTTCCCCCTCCTCATACCTTCCCCTCAGCTACTCATATCTCCCCGTCCTCATACCTTTCCCTTAGCTCCTCATATCTCCCCCTCCTCATACCTTCCCCTCAGCTCCTCATATCTCCCCCTCCTCATACCTTCCCTTCAGCTCCTCATATCTCCCCCTCCTCATACCTTCCCCTCAGCTACTCATATCTCCCCCTCCTCATACCTTCCCCTCAGTTCCTCATATCTCCCCCTCCTAATACCTTCCCCTCAGCTCCTCATATCTCCCCCTCCTCATACCTTCCCCTCAGCTCCTCATATCTCCCCCTCCTACCTTTCCCTCAGCTCCTCATATCTCCACCTCCTCATACCTTTCCCTCAGCTCCTCATATCTCCCCCTCCTCATACCTTCCCCTCAGCTCCTCATATCTCCCCCTCCTCATACCTTCCCCTCAGCTCCTCATACCTTCCCCTCAGCTCCTCATACCTTCCCCTCAGCTCCTCATATCTCCCCCACAGCTCCTCATATCTCCCCGTCCTCATACCTTCCCCTCAGCTCCTCATATCTCCCCCTCATACCTTTCCCTCAGCTTCTCATATCTCCCCCCCTCATACCTTCCCCTCAGCTCCTCATACCTTCCCCCCACCTCCTCATATCTCCCCCTCCTCATACCTTCCCGTCAGCTCCTCATATCTCCCCCTCCTCATACCTTCCCCTCAGCTCCTCATATCTCCCCCTCCTCATACCTTCCCCTCAGCTCCTCATATCTCCCCCTCCTCATACCTTCCCCTCAGCTCCTCATATCTCCCCTACAGCTCCTCATATCTCCCCGTCCTCATACCTTCCCCTCAGCTCCTCATATCTCCCCCTCATACCTTTCCCTCAGCTCCTCATATCTCCCCCCCATACCTTCCCCTCAGCTCCTCATACCTTCCCCCCAGCTCCTCATATCTCCCCCTCCTACCTTCCCCACAGGTCCTCATATCTTCCCCCCAGCTCTTCATATCTCCCTCATACCTTCCCCCCAGCTCCTCATATCTCCCCCTCCTCATACCTTTCCCCTCCTCATACCTTCCCCTCAGCTCCTCATATCTCCCCCTTCTCATACCTTCCCCCAGCTCCTCATATCTCCCCCCTCCTCATACCTTCCCCTCAGCTCCTCATATCTCCCCCTCATACCTTCCCCTCAGCTCCTCCTATGACACACACAGACAGACAGGAGACACACACAGACAGGAGACACACACACACAGACAGCACGCGCACACACAGCACACGCGCGCGCACACACACTCTACCTCTCTCACTGAGAAGCAGCTCACTCCATCCGGCCCGGTACTAAGCCCAGCCCCCGAGATCCTCTGACCTCCAACCAATACCCTGCTTCTACTCTCTAAGCCTAGCCCCCACCCCCCGGCATTCTAACATGAAAAAATACTACCCGGCTGCCGCATCCTCCTCCTCGGCACCGCTGCTCGATCCCCCCGCGCACCGGCACCAACTCCCCCGCGCACCAAGGAGAAAAACCGGGACATTCCCGGGACGGACGGGCAACCGGGACAGCCCAGCAAAAACGGGACTGTCCCGGCAAAAACGGGACGAATGGTCACCCTATCAATGAGTACGATGGCACTTTATCATTTCGGCGTGAAACGCGTTAGAGGACCTCCTTTGTAGCATCTGCTACTATGCACTTTCAATAAAGCATTTTTATTTTTGTAATCAGCCTCCAGCCCTATCTTTACAGCAGTGCACCACCATTTTTCTTCATCCTACTTTCTATTCACTGGACGGATGCATGCGATCTTCAGGAGCAGCAGGGACACATCACTGTGAGTTTCATCATGATTATTTCCTAGGATTGGACATTTATGTCATTGTGATCATATGGGTATCTGCAGGGCTCCATCCGTTGGGTGAGTAGACTACCCCTCTTTATGGTGTTTGCACTGGGAGTTCTTTTATTTATGGGCTTCCCCCTGCATTCATTTTGAGGGCTGTCTCTTATATACTTGTCCTTTTTAGGCTTTTATTGTGAGCTATATACCCTGTCACTAGTTCCATACTGCTCATTTACAGTGCCCTGGACTCCTTAGCTATATTGCTACTACTTATACTTGGATGTTGGAAGCACCATTTAGAGATTCATTTCTCATTCTTTGCTGCTATCAATGAGTACCCTTTTGAATTGTGTGGGATTATTGCACATATCCCTTCTTGCAGCCAGGTGATTGCACAAGCAGCATGTTAAGTCACAATGCGGCTCTGCGCACAGCACGTGACTGCACCTTCTCTCCAGACGGGCCGCCCCCTCACACACAGGGCCGGGTGTGGGACTGGCCTCCTCACACACACAGGGCCGGACGTGGGACTGGCCCCCTCACACACAGGGCCGGACGTGGGACTGGCCCCCTCACACACAGGGCCGGACGTGGGACTGGCCCCCTCACACACAGGGCCGGACGTGGGACTGGCCTCCTCACACACACAGGGCTGGGCGTGAAACTGGCCTCACACACACAGGGCCGGGCGTGGGACTGGCCCCCTCACACACACAAGGCCGGGTGTGGAACTGGCCTCCTCACACACACATGGCTGGGCGTGGAACTGGCCTCCTCACACACACAGGGCTGGGCGTGGAACTGGCCTCCTCACACACACAGGGCTGGGCGTGGAACTGGCCTCACACACACAGGGCCGGGCGTGGGACTGGCCCCCTCACACACACAAGGCCGGGTATGGGACTGGCCTCCTCACACACACAAGGCCGGGTGTGGGACTGGCCTCCTCACACACACAGGGCCGGGCATGGAACTTGCCCCCTCACACACACAGGGCCGGGCGTGGAACTGGCCCCCTCACACACACACAGGGCCGGGCGTGGAACTGGCCCCTTCACACACATACACAGGGCCGGGCGTGGAACTGGCCCCCTCACACACACAAGGCCGGGCGTGGGACTGGCCCCCTCACACACACACACAGGGCCGGGCGTGGAACTGGCCCCCTCACACACACAAGGCCGGGTGTGGGACTGGCCCCCTCACACACACACAAGGCCGGGTGTGGAACTGGCCCCCTCACACACACACACAGGGCCGGGCGTGGAACTGGCCCCCTCACACACACACAGGGCCGGGCGTGGAACTGGCCCCCTCACACACACACACACACACAGGGCCGGGCGTGGAACTGGTCCCCTCACACACACACACATACAGGGCCGGGCGTGGAACTGGCCCACACACACACACACACACACACACACACACACACACACACACAGGGCCGGGCGTGGGACTGGCCCCCTCACACACACACACACAGGGCCGGGCGTGGAACTGGCCCCCTCACACACAGGGCCGGGCGTGGAACTGGCCCCCCTCACACACACACACACAGGGCCGGGTGTGGGACTGGCCCACACACACACACACACACAGGGCCGGGTGTGGGACTGGCCCACACACACGGCCGGGCGTGGGACTGGCCCACGCACACACAGGGCCGGGCGTGGGACTGGCCCCCTCACACACACACATACAGGGCCAGGCGTGGAACTGGCCCCCTCACACACAGGGCCAGGCATGGAACTGGCCACCTAACACACCCACAGGGCCGGGCGTGGAACTGGCCCCCTCACACACACAGGGCCGGGCGTGGGACTGGCCCCCTCACACACACAGGGCCGGGCGTGGAACTGGCCCCCTCACACACACAGGGCCGGTCGTGGGACTGGCCCCCTCACACACACAGGGCCGGGCGTGGAACTGGCCTCCTCACACACAGGGCTGGGCGTGGAACTGGCCCCCTCACACACACACACACACACACACAGGGCCGGGCGTGGAACTGGTCCCCTCACACACACACATACAGGGCCGGGCGTGGAACTGGCCCACACACACACACACACACACACACAGGGCCGGGCGTGGAACTGGCCCCCTCACACACAGGGCCGGGCGTGGAACTGGCCCCCCTCACACACACACACACAGGGCCGGGTGTGGGACTGGCCCACACACACACACACACACAGGGCCGGGTGTGGGACTGGCCCACACACACACACACACACGGCCGGGCGTGGGACTGGCCCCCTCACACACGCACATACAGGGCCGGGCGTGGGACTGGCCCCCTCACACACACACATACAGGGCCAGGCGTGGAACTGGCCCCCTCACACACAGGGCCAGGCATGGAACTGGCCACCTAACACACCCACAGGGCCGGGCGTGGAACTGGCCCCCTCACACACACAGGGCCGGGCGTGGGACTGGCCCCCTCACACACAGGGCCGGGCGTGGAACTGGCCCCTTCACACACACAAGGCCGGGTGTGGGACTGGCCCCCTCACACACACAAGGCCGGGTGTGGAACTGGCCCCCTCACACACACACACAGGGCCGGGCGTGGAACTGGCCCCCTCACACACACAAGGCCGGGCGTGGAACTTGCCCCCTCACACACACACAGGGCCGGGCGTGGAACTGGCCCCCTCACACACACACACACACACACAGGGCCGGGCGTGGAACTGGTCCCCTCACACACACACACATACAGGGCCGGGCGTGGAACTGGCCCACACACACACACACACACACACACACACACACAGGGCCGGGCGTGGAACTGGCCCCCTCACACACACAGGGCCGGGCGTGGAACTGGCCCCCCTCACACACACACACACAGGGCCGGGTGTGGGACTGGCCCACACACACACACACACACACACAGGGCCGGGTGTGGGACTGGCCCACACACACGGCCGGGCGTGGGACTGGCCCCCTCACACACGCACATACAGGGCCGGGCGTGGGACTGGCCCCCTCACACACACACATACAGGGCCAGGCGTGGAACTGGCCCCCTCACACACAGGGCCAGGCATGGAACTGGCCACCTAACACACCCACAGGGCCGGGCGTGGAACTGGCCCCCTCACACACACAGGGCCGGGCGTGGGACTGGCCCCCTCACACACACAGGGCCGGGCGTGGAACTGGCCCCCTCACACACACAGGGCCGGTCGTGGGACTGGCCCCCTCACACACACAGGGCCGGGCGTGGAACTGGCCTCCTCACACACAGGGCTGGGCGTGGAACTGGCCCCCTCACACACAGGGCCAGGCATGGAACTGGCCACCTAACACACCCACAGGGCCGGGCGTGGAACTGGCCCCCTCACACACACAGGGCCGGGCGTGGGACTGGCCCCCTCACACACACAGGGCCGGGCGTGGAACTGGCCCCCTCACACACACAGGGCCGGTCGTGGGACTGGCCCCCTCACACACACAGGGCCGGGCGTGGAACTGGCCTCCTCACACACAGGGCTGGGCGTGGAACTGGCCCCCTCACACACACACACACACACAGGGCCGGGCGTGGAACTGGTCCCCTCACACACACACATACAGGGCCGGGCGTGGAACTGGCCCACACACACACACACACACACACACAGGGCCGGGCGTGGAACTGGCCCCCTCACACACACACACACAGGGCCGGGCGTGGAACTGGCCCCCTCACACACAGGGCCGGGCGTGGAACTGGCCCCCCTCACACACACACACACAGGGCCGGGTGTGGGACTGGCCCACACACACACACACACACACAGGGCCGGGTGTGGGACTGGCCCACACACACACACACACACGGCCGGGCGTGGGACTGGCCCCCTCACACACGCACATACAGGGCCGGGCGTGGGACTGGCCCCCTCACACACACACATACAGGGCCAGGCGTGGAACTGGCCCCCTCACACACAGGGCCAGGCATGGAACTGGCCACCTAACACACCCACAGGGCCGGGCGTGGAACTGGCCCCCTCACACACACAGGGCCGGGCGTGGGACTGGCCCCCTCACACACACAGGGCCGGGCGTGGAACTGGCCCCCTCACACACACAGGGCCGGTCGTGGGACTGGCCCCCTCACACACACAGGGCCGGGCGTGGAACTGGCCTCCTCACACACAGGGCTGGGCGTGGAACTGGCCCCCCTCACACAGACACACACACACAGCGCCGGGTGTGGGACTGGCCCCCTCACACACACACACACACACACACAGGGCTGGGTGTGGGACTAGCCCCCTCACACATGGCCGGGCGTGGAACTGGCCCCCTCACACACACAGGGCTGGGCGTGGAACTGGCCCCCTCACACACATAGGGCCGGGCGTGGAACTGGCCCCCCTCACACAGACACACACACACACACAGGGCCGGGTGTGGGACTGGCCCCCTCACACACACACACAGGGCCGGGCGTGGAACTGGCCCCCTCACACACACACACACAGGGCCAGGCGTGGAACTGGCCCCCTCACACACAGGGCCGGGCGTGGAACTGCCCCCCCTCACACACACACACACAGGGCCGGGCGTGGAACTGGCCCCCTCACACACACACAGGGCCGGGCGTGGAACTGGCCCCCTCACACACAGGGCCGGGCGTGGAACTGCCCACCCTCACACACACACACACACACAGGGCCGGGTGTGGGACTGGCCCACACACACACACACACACACACACACACACACAGGGCCGGGTGTGGGACTGGCCCCCTCACACACCCACAGGGCCGGGCGTGGAACTGGCCCCCTCACACACACAGGGCCGGGCGTGGAACTGGCCCCTTCACACACACACAGGGCCAGGCGTGGAACTGGCCCCCTCACACACAGGGCCGGGCGTGAGACTGGCCCCCACACACACAGGGCCGGGCGTGAGACTGGCCCCCTCACACACACGGCCGGGCGTGGGACTGGCCTCCTCACACACGCACACACACACAGGGCCGGGTGTGGGACTGGCCCCCTCACACATGGCCGGGCGTGGGACTGGCCCCCTCACACACACAGGGCCGGGCGTGGAACTGGCCCCCTCACACACACCGGGCCGGGCGTGGGACTGGCCCCCTCACACACACAGGGCCGGGCGTGGGACTGGCCCCCTCACACACACACAGGGCCGGGCGTGAGACTGGCCCCCTCACACACACGGCCGGGCGTGGGACTGGCCCCCTCACACACACACATACAGGGCCGGGCGTGGAACTGGCCCCCTCACACACACAAGGCCGGGTGTGGGACTGGCCCCCTCACACACACAAGGCCGGGTGTGGAACTGGCCCCCTCACACACACACACAGGGCCGGGCGTGGAACTGGCCCCCTCACACACACAAGGCCGGGCGTGGAACTTGCCCCCTCACACACACACAGGGCCGGGCGTGAGACTGGCCCCCACACACACAGGGCCGGGCGTGAGACTGGCCCCCACACACACAGGGCCGGGCGTGAGACTGGCCCCCTCACACACACGGCCGGGCGTGGGACTGGCCTCCTCACACACACACACACACAGGGCCGGGCGTGGAACTGGCCCCCTCACACACACAAGGCCGGGCGTGGAACTTGCCCCCTCACACACACACAGGGCCGGGCGTGAGACTGGCCCCCACACACACAGGGCCGGGCGTGAGACTGGCCCCCTCACACACACAAGGCCGGGTGTGGGACTGGCCCCCTCACACACACAAGGCCGGGTGTGGAACTGGCCCCCTCACACACACACACAGGGCCGGGCGTGGAACTGGCCCCCTCACACACACAAGGCCGGGCGTGGAACTTGCCCCCTCACACACACACAGGGCCGGGCGTGAGACTGGCCCCCACACACACAGGGCCGGGCGTGAGACTGGCCCCCACACACACA
Organism: Ascaphus truei; assembly: GCF_040206685.1. Lineage (NCBI taxonomy): Eukaryota > Metazoa > Chordata > Amphibia > Anura > Ascaphidae > Ascaphus > Ascaphus truei. The sequence goes on along the minus strand of NC_134483.1, from coordinate 69,975,245 downwards.
GGGCCGGGCGTGAGACTGGCCCCCTCACACACACGGCCGGGCGTGGGACTGGCCTCCTCACACACACACACACACAGGGCCGGGCGTGGAACTGGCCCCCTCACACACACAAGGCCGGGCGTGGAACTTGCCCCCTCACACACACACAGGGCCGGGCGTGGAACTGGCCCCCTCACACACACACACACACACACAGGGCCGGGCGTGGAACTGGTCCCCTCACACACACACACATACAGGGCCGGGCGTGGAACTGGCCCACACACACACACACACACACACACACACAGGGCCGGGCGTGGAACTGGCCCCCTCACACACACAGGGCCGGGCGTGGAACTGGCCCCCTCACACACAGGGCCGGGCGTGGAACTGGCCCCCCTCACACACACACACACAGGGCCGGGTGTGGGACTGGCCCACACACACACACACACACACACAGGGCCGGGTGTGGGACTGGCCCACACACACGGCCGGGCGTGGGACTGGCCCCCTCACACACGCACATACAGGGCCGGGCGTGGGACTGGCCCCCTCACACACACACATACAGGGCCAGGCGTGGAACTGGCCCCCTCACACACAGGGCCAGGCATGGAACTGGCCACCTAACACACCCACAGGGCCGGGCGTGGAACTGGCCCCCTCACACACACAGGGCCGGGCGTGGGACTGGCCCCCTCACACACACAGGGCCGGGCGTGGAACTGGCCCCCTCACACACACAGGGCCGGTCGTGGGACTGGCCCCCTCACACACACAGGGCCGGGCGTGGAACTGGCCTCCTCACACACAGGGCTGGGCGTGGAACTGGCCCCCTCACACACACACACACACACAGGGCCGGGCGTGGAACTGGTCCCCTCACACACACACATACAGGGCCGGGCGTGGAACTGGCCCACACACACACACACACACACACACACACAGGGCCGGGCGTGGAACTGGCCCCCTCACACACACACACACAGGGCCGGGCGTGGAACTGGCCCCCTCACACACAGGGCCGGGCGTGGAACTGGCCCCCCTCACACACACACACACAGGGCCGGGTGTGGGACTGGCCCACACACACACACACACACAGGGCCGGGTGTGGGACTGGCCCACACACACACACACACACGGCCGGGCGTGGGACTGGCCCCCTCACACACGCACATACAGGGCCGGGCGTGGGACTGGCCCCCTCACACACACACATACAGGGCCAGGCGTGGAACTGGCCCCCTCACACACAGGGCCAGGCATGGAACTGGCCACCTAACACACCCACAGGGCCGGGCGTGGAACTGGCCCCCTCACACACACAGGGCCGGGCGTGGGACTGGCCCCCTCACACACACAGGGCCGGGCGTGGAACTGGCCCCCTCACACACACAGGGCCGGTCGTGGGACTGGCCCCCTCACACACACAGGGCCGGGCGTGGAACTGGCCTCCTCACACACAGGGCTGGGCGTGGAACTGGCCCCCCTCACACAGACACACACACACAGCGCCGGGTGTGGGACTGGCCCCCTCACACACACACACACACACACACACACACACACAGGGCTGGGTGTGGGACTAGCCCCCTCACACATGGCCGGGCGTGGAACTGGCCCCCTCACACACACAGGGCTGGGCGTGGAACTGGCCCCCTCACACACATAGGGCCGGGCGTGGAACTGGCCCCCCTCACACAGACACACACACACACACAGGGCCGGGTGTGGGACTGGCCCCCTCACACACACACACAGGGCCGGGCGTGGAACTGGCCCCCTCACACACACACACAGGGCCAGGCGTGGAACTGGCCCCCTCACACACAGGGCCGGGCGTGGAACTGCCCCCCCTCACACACACACACACAGGGCCGGGCGTGGAACTGGCCCCCTCACACACACACAGGGCCGGGCGTGGAACTGGCCCCCTCACACACAGGGCCGGGCGTGGAACTGCCCACCCTCACACACACACACACACACAGGGCCGGGTGTGGGACTGGCCCACACACACACACACACACACACAGGGCCGGGTGTGGGACTGGCCCCCTCACACACCCACAGGGCCGGGCGTGGAACTGGCCCCCTCACACACACAGGGCCGGGCGTGGAACTGGCCCCCTCACACACACACAGGGCCAGGCGTGGAACTGGCCCCCTCACACACAGGGCCGGGCGTGAGACTGGCCCCCACACACACAGGGCCGGGCGTGAGACTGGCCCCCACACACACAGGGCCGGGCGTGAGACTGGCCCCCTCACACACACGGCCGGGCGTGGGACTGGCCTCCTCACACACGCACACACACACAGGGCCGGGTGTGGGACTGGCCCCCTCACACATGGCCGGGCGTGGGACTGGCCCCCTCACACACACAGGGCCGGGCGTGGAACTGGCCCCCTCACACACACCGGGCCGGGCGTGGGACTGGCCCCCTCACACACACAGGGCCGGGCGTGGGACTGGCCCCCTCACACACACACAGGGCCGGGCGTGAGACTGGCCCCCTCACACACACGGCCGGGCGTGGGACTGGCCCCCTCACACACACACATACAGGGCCGGGCGTGGAACTGGCCCCCTCACACACACAAGGCCGGGTGTGGGACTGGCCCCCTCATACACACAAGGCCGGGTGTGGAACTGGCCCCCTCACACACACACACAGGGCCGGGCGTGGAACTGGCCCCCTCACACACACAAGGCCGGGCGTGGAACTTGCCCCCTCACACACACACAGGGCCGGGCGTGAGACTGGCCCCCACACACACAGGGCCGGGCGTGAGACTGGCCCCCACACACACACGGCCGGGCGTGGGACTGGCCTCCTCACACACACACACACACAGGGCCGGGCGTGGAACTGGCCCCCTCACACACACAAGGCCGGGCGTGGAACTTGCCCCCTCACACACACACAGGGCCGGGCGTGAGACTGGCCCCCACACACACAGGGCCGGGCGTGAGACTGGCCCCCACACACACACGGCCGGGCGTGGGACTGGCCTCCTCACACACACACACACACAGGGCCGGGCGTGGAACTGGCCCCCTCACACACACAAGGCCGGGCGTGGAACTTGCCCCCTCACACACACACAGGGCCAGGCGTGGAACTGGCCCCCTCACACACAGGGCCGGGCGTGGAACTGCCCCCCCTCACACACACACACACAGGGCCGGGCGTGGAACTGGCCCCCTCACACACACACAGGGCCGGGCGTGGAACTGGCCCCCTCACACACAGGGCCGGGCGTGGAACTGCCCACCCTCACACACACACACACACACACAGGGCCGGGTGTGGGACTGGCCCACACACACACACACACACACACACACACAGGGCCGGGTGTGGGACTGGCCCCCTCACACACCCACAGGGCCGGGCGTGGAACTGGCCCCCTCACACACACAGGGCCGGGCGTGGAACTGGCCCCCTCACACACACACAGGGCCAGGCGTGGAACTGGCCCCCTCACACACAGGGCCGGGCGTGAGACTGGCCCCCACACACACAGGGCCGGGCGTGAGACTGGCCCCCTCACACACACGGCCGGGCGTGGGACTGGCCTCCTCACACACGCACACACACACAGGGCCGGGTGTGGGACTGGCCCCCTCACACATGGCCGGGCGTGGGACTGGCCCCCTCACACACACAGGGCCGGGCGTGGAACTGGCCCCCTCACACACACCGGGCCGGGCGTGGGACTGGCCCCCTCACACACACAGGGCCGGGCGTGGGACTGGCCCCCTCACACACACACAGGGCCGGGCGTGAGACTGGCCCCCTCACACACACGGCCGGGCGTGGGACTGGCCCCCTCACACACACACATACAGGGCCGGGCGTGGAACTGGCCCCCTCACACACACAAGGCCGGGTGTGGGACTGGCCCCCTCACACACACAAGGCCGGGTGTGGAACTGGCCCCCTCACACACACACACAGGGCCGGGCGTGGAACTGGCCCCCTCACACACACAAGGCCGGGCGTGGAACTTGCCCCCTCACACACACACAGGGCCGGGCGTGAGACTGGCCCCCACACACACAGGGCCGGGCGTGAGACTGGCCCCCACACACACACGGCCGGGCGTGGGACTGGCCTCCTCACACACACACACACACAGGGCCGGGCGTGGAACTGGCCCCCTCACACACACAAGGCCGGGCGTGGAACTTGCCCCCTCACACACACACAGGGCCGGGCGTGAGACTGGCCCCCACACACACAGGGCCGGGCGTGAGACTGGCCCCCACACACACAGGGCCGGGCGTGAGACTGGCCCCCTCACACACACGGCCGGGCGTGGGACTGGCCTCCTCACACACGCACACACACACAGGGCCGGGTGTGGGACTGGCCCCCTCACACATGGCCGGGCGTGGGACTGGCCCCCTCACACACACAGGGCCGGGCGTGGAACTGGCCCCCTCACACACACCGGGCCGGGTGTGGGACTGGCCCCCTCACACACACAGGGCCGGGCGTGGGACTGGCCCCCTCACACACACACAGGGCCGGGCGTGAGACTGGCCCCCTCACACACACGGCCGGGCGTGGGACTGGCCCCCTCACACACACACATACAGGGCCGGGCGTGGAACTGGCCCCCTCACACACACAAGGCCGGGTGTGGGACTGGCCCCCTCACACACACAAGGCCGGGTGTGGAACTGGCCCCCTCACACACACACACAGGGCCGGGCGTGGAACTGGCCCCCTCACACACACAAGGCCGGGCGTGGAACTTGCCCCCTCACACACACACAGGGCCGGGCGTGAGACTGGCCCCCACACACACAGGGCCGGGCGTGAGACTGGCCCCCACACACACAGGGCCGGGCGTGGGACTGGCCCCCTCACACATGGCCGGGCGTGGGACTGGCCCCCTCACACACACAGGGCCGGGCGTGGAACTGGCCCCCTCACACACACCAGGCCGGGCGTGGGACTGGCCCCCTCACACACACAGGGCCGGGCGTGGGACTAGCCCCCTCACACAAACACACACAGGGCCGGGCCTGAGACTGGCCCCCTCACACACACGGCCGGGCGTGGGACTGGCCCCCTCACACACAAACATACAGGGCCGGGCGTGGAACTGGCCCCCTCACACACAGGGCCGGGCGTGGAACTGGCCACCTAACACACCCACAGGGCCGGGCGTGGAACTGGCCCCCTCACACACACAGGGCCGGGCGTGAGACTGGCCCCCACACACACAGGGCCGGGCGTGAGACTGGCCCCCTCACACACACGGCCGGGCGTGGGACTGGCCTCCTCACACACAGGGCCGGGCGTGGGACTGGCCCCCTCACACACACGGCCGGGCGTGGGACTGGCCCCCTCACACACACATACAGGGCCGGGCGTGGAACTGGCCCCCTCACACACAGGGCCAGGCATGGAACTGGCCACCTAACACACCCACAGGGCCGGGCGTGGAACTGGCCCCCTCACACACAGGGCCGGGCGTGGAACTGGCCCCCTCACACACACACATGGCCAGGCGTGAGACTGGCCCCCTCACACACAGGGCCGGGCGTGAGACTGGCACACACACACACACACACACACACACACAGGGCCGGGTGTGGGACTGGCACACACACACACACACACAAGGCTGGGTGTGGGACTGGCCCCCTCACACACACACAGGGCCGGGCGTGGAACTGGCCCCCTCACACACACAGGGCCGGGCGTGGAACTGGCCCCCTCACACACACACACAGGGCCGGGTGTGGGACTGGCCCACACACACACAGGGCCGGGCGTGGAACTGGCCCCCTCACACACACACACACAGGGCCGGGTGTGGGACTGGCCCACACACACACAGGGCCGGGCGTGGAACTGGCCCCCTCACACACAGGGCCGGGCGTGGAACTGGCCCCCCTCACACACACACACACAGGGCCGGGTGTGGGACTGGCCCACACACACACACACACACACACACACACACACAGGGCCGGGTGTGGGACTGGCCCCCTCACACACACACACATACAGGGCCGGGCGTGGAACTCGCCCCCTCACACACAGGGCCGGGCGTGGAACTGGCCCCCCTCACACATACACACACACACAGGGCCGGGTGTGGGACTGGCCCACACACACACACAGGGCCGGGTGTGGGACTGGCCCCCTCACACACACGCACACAGGGCCGGGCGTGGAACTGGCCCCCTCACACACACGCACACAGGGCCGGGCGTGGGACTGGCCCCCTCACACACACAGGGCCGGGCGTGGGACTGGCCCCCTCACACACACAGGGCCGGGCGTGGGACTGGCCCCCTCACACACACAGGGCCGGGCGTGGAACTGGCCCCCTCACACACACAGGGCCGGGCGTGGAACTGGCCCCCTCACACACACAGGGCCGGGCGTGGAACTGGCCCCCCTCACACAGACACACACACACACAGAGCCGGGTGTGGGACTGGCCTCCTCACACACGGGGCCGGGCGTGGAACTGGCCCCCTCACACACAGGGCCGGGCGTGGAACTGGCCCCCCTCACACACACAGGGCCGGGCGTGGAACTGGCCCCCTCACACACACAGGGCCGGGCGTGGAACTGGCCCCCTCACACACACAGGGCCGGGCGTGGAACTGGCCCCCCTCACACAGACACACACACACACACACACACAGAGCCGGGTGTGGGACTGGCCTCCTCACACACAGGGCCGGGCGTGGAACTGGCCCCCTCACACACAGGGCCGGGCGTGAGACTGGCCCAGCCTCCCTGTGCTGTTTGCAGGCGGAGCTTGCCGCTTGTCATCCATGCATCCAGCCCTGCAAACAACACACCGCCAGACTTCCCTGTGCGAGCAGCAGCTGAACAGCACTTACACCGGCTCCCAGGCTCAGTGTCACACCCGGGATCGCCTGCTGACTGCTGCAGTGACCAGCAAGGGGCTGCTGCTTACTGACACCCGTGTTATTATTAAGACGCGCACCCACATTGGGACAGATTGTAACCGTGCACATTTTTTGCTATCCCCCCCAACTCTGGATATGATATATTCTATATATTTTTGTTGTTGCAGTGATCACTTTTGGTAACTGATAATATTTAATCTGTGGGTGTTTGCAACCGATTTGCTCAAGAGGTTTATATGTTCATCCATCAAACGTTGTGTAAAGAAACCCACCTGGCAGGAAGATCGCAATGTTTGACAAGACCAGAATCCCCTTTGTGCTCCTGGATATTGTCTGCCTGGTGCTGGGTATGTAGTTTTGCGTCTTGTGAGCATGCAGCCCTACCCCCCCCCCCCCCCCATGCTTTGTCACACACCTGCACCCAGGCATGTCCCTGTCACCGATGCATACCTAACACACGTGGGACAGGGCTTCTCCACAAACACGAGGTAGCTTTTGCTTTGCATGAACTTGCTTGAAATACTGATCTCTTTGGGTTTAACCTCTTGCAACTTTGCTGCACTGTGGGGAGATGATTGTCCTATTATAATTGTCTGTTAATAACCTGACTCATACATTGTTCTGCTGCCTTGATCAACTCCACAGTGAACCATAACACCGACAATTCAGAGATTTGTTGACACATTGAAGGTTTCAAGATCTAATTTTCTTTGCTTGTATACAATACTTTCATTGGTGCCAAGGGGCAATCCCACAAAACTACTTTCTGTGATGAAAGGGGTAGAATTGAGTCCTCATGTGACATCAAACCATGCTTCACACTTGTGGTTCATATGAATCCGGTCTGATGTGTGTTCAACGACAGCTAGTATTAATAAGTATATTCCTGTAGAGAAAAGAGATATGTGACTAGGGGAATTGCTACAGTAGTATGGGGCTTTGCTGTTGAGTTTGAGGAGGCAGGGTGTTGTGTGGATGGTTTACTGTAAGTGGTCTTAAAGGGAGATGCTCAGGAGGAAGCAGCGTGTTGTGTGAAGGGTGGAAGTGCGCCTACAGGGGGATGCTCAGGAGGAGGCAGGATGTTGTGTGAAGGGTGGAAGTGGTCCTTCAGGAGGAGGCAGGGTGTTGTGTGAAGGGTGGAAGTGCTCCTACAGGGAGATGCTCAGGAGGAGGCAGGGTGTTGTGTGAAGGGTGGAAGTGCTCCTACAGGGAGATGCTCAGGAGGAGGCAGGGTGGAAGTGGTCCTTCAGGGGGATGCTCAGGAGGAGGCAGAGTGTTGTGTGAAGGGTGGAAGTGGTCCTTCAGGAGGAGGCAGGGTGTTGTGTGGGTTGGGGGAAGTGGTCCTTCAGTTTGATGCCCAGAAGGCAGGGTGTTGTGTGGATGGGGTAAAGTAGTCATACAGGGAAGTGGGTGCAGGGTTTAATGCTTTGTACAACAATGCTGGCCTGTTCCAGTTACAGTTCTAGGATGACACTCTAGTAGAGGTTGAATTGAATGACAGGGCAGGGTACCTGCTTTTTGGGTTCACTGCAATGACTTTAAATAGTGCAGATGAATATACACCCTGATGTTGTGCAATAGGCACATGTAGCAATACTGGATGCTCCTCCCTCCATGATGTTGCAGTATGTGTGATAAAGACACTGATCGCACCCACTACCACTACATCTATCCATCTTGTTTCACATTCTCTCTGTGCTTCAATATTTCCTGATAGATAATACTGTTTGTTAATACTGTACTGGAAATATTTTAAATGTCATTAGCAAACATTTCCATACTTAAATTATATTTCTTTGTTTGGTGCATCGCTTGGCATCAAAGACCCTGCAGTATAAAGAGTAGTTGCAGGCTGCGATATCTATTAAGGAACAAACAAAGATGAGTTTCTTTATAGACGAATTTTCAATGCACAGAGATTTTGACCATCAAATGATTTCTCAAGTGTACCGACTTGAGGTTTTGAAAGTTATGTACATTATAATTAAATATATTAATTCATATAATGGTATCCCAACTGCAATGGCGCTACACTTCTGCACGGCTACTCAATTGATGAATAAGGAGTAGCTCAGTGGTAATGTTACTTGAAGCAGGGGAGCCTGGTTCAAATCCCAGTGTCTGCTCACGCTGTGACTTCGGGCAAGCCACATTATATCCCTGTTCCCCAAAACTAGACTGTAGGCTCTTTGCAGACACTAGGAGTTCCTGTCCCACAGTTCCATGTACAGCACTGTGCACATCGCCAGCGCTGTATCAGAAAAGTAAATATCATTATGAAGTACTGCAATATAAAACACTATTGAGTTGAGCAGCATTGGACACATGTAGTACTTGAAACTCCTGCCAGACATGACATCTGCTGACCCTATACAGCCTTCCTTCCCACTACTGCACTTTTGACTTACTCCAAAAACCCACAGAGAGAACCGTGCTGTAAAGAGAGGTTTGTGCGCTTGTGCTGTACGCTTTAGGGCATCAAGTGACTTAGTAGTCATATAAAAGTTTAAAAAAAATAGTTTTGGGGGTAAGTAATATGGTACTGTGTTTGACGGTTAAGGGGTTAAAAATACCCCCCCCCCTGCCCCCACCAAAAAAAAAATGCTTAAATCTCTTGCATTTAACCTGTTTATCCGCTTTGTTGTTAGAAGGTCCAGGGACTCGACGTATTCTGGCAGCAAAGGGGTTAACCTAAACATGTTCTTATGACTGTGGTCCCTTGGTGTGGCTGCCCCTTCATTACAGGGGTGACTGGAAGCAAAGTAGCGAGTGTGGGTAGCCGTGCTGGTCCTTTCTTCCATGTAGTAACAAAGGAGGGAGAGGGAGTAGGTGGCATGATACCTTTTATTTGACCAACAAGTAGTTGGTATGTTACAAGCTTTGCAACCTCTCTGGGTCTTTCATCGGGTATCAGTGGTGGCAGGAAGAGCAGGATGGTCTAAATACATTAGTGTTTTGTTTCTACATTTGAAAGATGGATTGAAACGTAATTATTTGTTGCATGTGTAGAGTTGTCCCTGGCATTTTCCTGGTATTTACCAGTGATGTTTGTCAATGCCAGGAGTGTCCAGTCCTCAAGGGCCACCAACAGGTCAGGGTTTCAGGATATCCCTGCTTCAGCATAGGTGGCTCAGTCTTTGATAAAGCCACCTATGCTGAAGCAGGGGTATTCTAAAACCCTGACGTGTTGGTAGCTCTTGGAGACTGGTGTTGCCCCCCCCCCCTCCTACTTTAAAGTGTCCTCAAACGGGTTGTATCCAGGAATAAATGAGAGAACCTTCCAATGCATTTGGTAAGAATGAAAACCACATACATTTTTCTTTTTACACTTGTCTATTTAAAAAAAAAAAATATTTCTTAAGGTGCCAATGACCTACTTTTAACCCATTTAAATATAGTTCGCCAGTCCTGGGAGGAACCGTCCCTTTAAAGCAGGTAGTTTATAATTACGACCTCTCCTACAAATGAAGTACTGAGCTGAAACATCTGCCTTCTGTACAACACACTACATATTTTCGGCTCACGCTAATAATTGCCACTGCTGACCTCCCCTAATTACTTCCAAACCCTGCAATCCCCAACAGAGAGGCCATGTTGAAGTTTGAGAGTCCAACAGAGGGCAAGTGACACACAGACAATTAACCTGGTAGTCCCTGTGGTAGTACTCTGTATCATTATACAGTATTGTGGGCTTGTTTTCCCATGGTAATGACTTCACTCAAAGCTCCCCTGATCCACAACTGCGGCTTTTTACCATTTTAAGGAGTATTTATTTTTAGTTCATTTTTAAATTATACCAGAAGAAGAAAAAACAGTTTCCTGCCAACAATGCATGGCTTTGCTCTGGCAGTGAAAGGGTTAACATTAAAGCGGCAATCCAAGCGGTACTAAAAAAAATGTTTTTTTATATGCAGCCTTTGATTACCTTTATTGAAAACTGATTACCTAAGCTGCCGATCGATTAGTTCCCCTGTGATCGATCAGCAAAATCCTGCTTCCCAGGGTTCACTTAATGGTCGCCTTTCAGTTTCAATCAACTTTCAGCAGTGTAAGGCCAGGTCCCCGCTGGCTGCTGCAGTGCTCGCTATGGGGCCGGGCCCGCTGCGAGGGGCGGGCGCTGCGCAGCGTGTTTTTCAGGTTGACATTAAAATTGTTATCAGCTCTAGTGACGGAGCGCTAGGCCACACCCCTGGTGGTTCAGCCAATGAGGGCGAACCTGCCGGGTGATGTCATGGCAGCGCCCCCGTCACGCCCCCCATCTTTTCCCCTGCAGCTCACTGCAGACCGGGGACCATAGCGGCACGTGCCTCCAGGCGCGCATGCAGCGCAGGCACTGGGGCCGTAACCTAACTCAGCAGCTACAATGTATTCTTATATTACTAAGGTAACATCTATTGTTACAGTTTGCAGCTCCAACTGCTGGGAATATTGGTAACAAATGATCACAAACAGGAAATTGTTGCAAATATCTTGCACTGCTTGGTAGGTGGGCTAAAACCTGCTAGAAATCAAAGAATGATCAGTATATTAAAACTCCTTAATATGGCATTAAGAGTTGAATAAAAATAATTAAAAAAAACAACAAAAGAAAGGGTAGTAAGCATGATCTACTAACACTACAGAAATTATTTATTATTATTAAAAAAAAATATATATATATATATATATATATATATAATATTGCGTGGATTGCTCGTTTACACAGAATAGGGTACACACAATATGGGGCGGAATAATGAGGGGACTTATACAGAACCTGTACATCATATAGAACTGGAAATAATAATATGCACCAACAAGTCCTTGCGCCTCTGACTCATCTCTGAGTGTGGAACATGATGTGCTATAAGTATTTTTAGAAAGCAAAAATATTTAAGGTAAGCTTTGTTACCTTTTTTTTTTCTACCTGCTATATGGGCCGGTCTCTTTAAGGGGGATTGAATAGAGCAGGAGTGCGCAAATGGGGGGGGGGGGGGAGGACGCCCCGCCGCTCGCTCCTGCAGTACAGCAATCTGTGCTCTAACAGCAGGAGCCAGATCGTAGCGTTTGGGGGCGTGGCGGGGGCATGTAACGAGCGCGTCACAGAGCTGCTTCGCCTCTATTGGCTGAACAAGTTCGCGTCACGCGACTGTAGCCCCAAATTTCAATTTGGGTTGTGCTGACAAAATGTTGCAGTGACAATGCTGCACTTTGCCGCTAGTGGAGTTTTCAGTTTGAAAACTCCCACCGCACAACCCAAATTTGCGACGGACTTGCGCGCACCTCACATCGCCTTCTGTCTGAGCTCAGCCTGACCTTCGGCGGCTTCTGGCGGCACGTCGCTTTGACAACGCAGGGTCAAATGGCAACACAACGTCAGATGATGCCGGAGGAAAAGTAAGAAGGTTGTGGGGGTGCGTGTGACATGGGGGGGGGGGGGGGGGGAGAGCAGGCAGGGGGGCACAAACAAAAAAGTTTGCTCACCCCTGGAATAGAGGTTGGAATATTATTTACTATATACAGTTTGTAGAGGCTATTGAGTAATGTATTCTCCAACTCCCTGTACTCCAACACAACCTGTTTTTCCTCTCTCACCTTTCGTATCTGCAGCAGACATTTTGGATTGGAGCATAGAGTTCTTCACATTTTACACCTGTGTGTGGCGAATCTCTCTTGCTATTGTTAAAATGCAGCGATCCTCTTGACAAACGGATCCAATATTTACAGGTGTGCTGTGCCTGGCACGTGGCAAAGCGAGATGTTGCGGGGCCCTCTGACAGCACAGGATGGTAACAGAGCATAGCAAGAAGGACGTGCTGTGTACAAGCAAAATGGCATTGTTGAGTGATGCAGACATTCACTGAGTACAGTGCACAACAGCCAATAAACAATGACCTTTCCACATCCAGAGAAACATGGCATGGAAAGGACAGACAGCTCATACTTGGCAGCTTGCTTCAATGCTCTCATTATTCTTTTATTTGGAGCCGAAATTCATCCGTTAAGTTTACTTCTAAAAAATGACTCTCTGCCCAGGATCATGTTCAGACTCTTTACTGACCGTCCAGCGCTAGCCTGTTTGGAAAAAGATTTAGGCATAGACAAATAAGTATGGGACACTTTGATATCCATATTTAAAAGTACAGGCATACCTCGGTTTAAGGACAGTCACTTTAAGTATACTCGCGAGCAAGCAAATATCGCCCAATAGGCAAACGTCAGCTCACGCATGCGCCTGTCAGCACGTCCTGAACAGCAATACCGGCTCCCTACCTGTACTGAAGCTGTGCGCAAGCGGGGAGACTATAGAGCCTGTTACACATGCGTTATTTACATCAGTTATGCACGTATATGAAGATTGCAGTACAGTACATGCATTGATAAGTGGAAAAAAGGTAGTGCTTCACTTTAAGTACATTTTCGCTTTACATACATGCTCTGGACCCATTGCGTACGTTAATGCGGGGTATGCCTGTACTGACTGTTTGATATTATTGTTGAAGTACATACGTTAGATAGATGTAACCGCCGTGCTGGTTGTCTTATATTATCATGAAAATAGAAATAACTTGGTAAAGACATTCTTCTGCCTATATTTACTTGTATATATTTACTTGTATGCCTGGCAGTATATATTGGGTGGGAATGCTTCCCAATTTCCTAGTGGATGGAAATTATTTTTTGACTTTGTTCGTCTTTTCTTCTTCTCTCCCTCATATCTTAAACTTGAGCCACCCTCTTTCCGTGGGACAGTGGCCAGTATGACTTTGTTGTGTATAATTTCACATATTGATCACTATTGTGCTCCCCTATTGTTTGTTTATTTTTCATGTGTTGAGGATCCTGGATAGATCCTGGTGGGGTTGAGCCTCAGGACGAGACTCAATTTTTAGGGGTATTCTATTCCTACATACCCCTAAGAAGGTAGTATCTTCTTGGATTTTATTATCATTTTTCTGGTGAAGCACTCGTTTATTAGTTAGGTAGCGCCCAGGACCTTTCTCTTATGTTACATATTGATCACTACTCAGATTCTTATTGGTTCCATAACAGAAAATGATATATTGCCCTTGTGGTGAAGGGTAAAGGGCAAACATATGGTTTTGAGTAACCTCTGATTGTAAATCACTGAATTATAATTGTTTTTTGGTTTTAAATCCGGTGGTGAAACTATGTCTATGAGTAAAGTAATCCGATGCTTACACCTCTCAACCTGACCAAGGGCCCCCATTTACTTAATGAATATTCTATTTTAACTTGTTTTATTGGTTTTTTTTTTTCCTTATTTCTTTTGTTTATATCCCTCTTGTCAGTGTTCCCTTCAATGCCCCTCCCTCCCCCTGAAATGGTCTTGCCACCTGTAGTCCCGAAGCTCAGAAAATCTGTGATATATATAGATAGACATTCTGGCTCTCAAGACTGGAGTCATCTTGCAGAAGATTATTAATTGGGGGGCAGGGGGTGAAAGGATTTGACTTGCATTTAAAAAACGGGGGAAAAAAAGAAGGATTGTAATGTCAATTGGTATAGTTGTGGTTCATGACTGTTTCGTATTGATTGTATGTCTCTTCTCTGAAAAAGGGGATAGAAATGTCGGCTTATACTGTAGTCCCCCAGTACGCCAGTAAATAGTCATTCCTCTGCATGCATCATGTCGACTAATCAGAGTTTGGTTAATGAATATTTGTATTGTGAAACACAGTGACTGTTGTCATGTGGGACTTTGTGCTATTTGACTAAGTAAACTAAGGATTAGAGAAGCGTTTATTACCCTGCTGTAAATGTATTTGGTATAGTAAAACTGTCTTTGGTTCTTTGAGTAGAAGGTTCCTTTGAACCTTAGATCAGTTTGTTGCTACCTCTGATCACAAAGGTTGTTATTTACTAAAAGTGCACTTCAACTGTCTCAGCTAACAGTGTCTCATTGCACATCCAATTTAGTGAATAATTCCCTAAGGGAAAGTTATATTACATTCGTTGTATTCAAAAGAGCTGTGTTTCCCAACCTTCCCGTATACTGGGATCAATAAACTCTGCATTCCTGATGCAAGGGAATGGTATGAATTTCAGCATTGAGAAGCACTCCACACAGCGCCCCTTCCGAACACGAGCATGCAAGGCCCTGCACTAGACACGCACAGCAACATATTTCCCAACATGCACAAACACAACTCTATGTGAAGGGAATTCAGTCTGCATTAACTGCTCTTCAAATGTAGTTAGCGCAGATCAAGCTCCTTGCCCCTTGCCCCCCTCTAATGCCTCGTGCCCCTCCTTGATGTTGGTGCTGTTCTGGAAACCACCTCACCACCAGTTACAGGCGCCGTGCTATGCAACGGTTACCTTGAAGTAATTTCAGTGACATGGTTAATACCGAATGACTTGATGCTTAAAAAATATATATATATAGTATGCAAACGACAAGATTCATATGAAGTATATGTAAAACTACATCTATTTCCTCTAGCGATAAGATAATAATAATTGATCTAATTTGGCTTGTATGGATTAGGTGTCTCGACGGCTACATTTGTAGAATGAATGTGGATCCCCACTAAAATCCCACTCGCACCCCTTTAAACTTAATTGGTAAGAGAAATATGTATATTTGCTGTGCCTCTCCGTGTAGGGAGCCTGCAGCTGGCAAATAAATTGTCCATACATATGTGAAAAACAAAGTGAATCCCTGCGCTTCTCCCATTGGGCTAACAATATCTGGTGACAAATATATAAAACCTAAGTCTTTAAGACAAAGGAGACTTTTGGTTGCATTTTTTGATCAAATCATGACAATCTTGCTAACCATTGTCAAGGTAAGCTACAATAGCTAAATGCATACACATTCTAGTGAAATATGTGCAATATGCCCTGTAGGGGTCAATATATAAAGCATATTCTTCTGTGACTTAGTGCAGTTGAAATCTGGTATATACTGTACCAGTAAAAATACTCACTTGTAGGCAAGTCTTGGGACACTCAGTACTTGTGAAGTGGAAAGGGACATAAAAAGGGAATTGGTAAGAGGCTTTGCTTCTTGTCTACACTTCCTTTAAATGGCCCATCCTGTGGGTTTCATGACTCCACGGCATGTGTGCTCAGCGGGATTGTCAACGCACAAAACCAACATGTCCGACCTCATCTGAGTGTCATGGTGCTACTTCGTCACCATTTCTGCATACAGCCCCTCTAGAATAGAGAGAACTACATGATACTTCATAGGCATTTCACCATTTTCAGTTGGTTAATTTTCCCTCTGTTAAAATCCATTATAATTACCCACTTGGCAGTGAGAGGCACCTGCAACGTTTGATTTTTTGTTTTGTTTTTTAGCTTACTTTGAATTTTTACTATGAAAAATCTGAAATAAAACCATCAAGCGTTATACATTGGATTCTGTTTTTCCCCCAAATAGTTAGTAAATGGGGATCTGACGTACAAGGCTTGTGTTTTTGTATGTGAACAGCCAAGAAGCATCGTGGGAATGATCGCGTTGAAGCATTCCATGTCGGATGCACCAAAACCTTCAGGCTGCACTAAAGAGCCTCTCTTTATTCAGTGTGCAAGGTTTTTTTTTTTTTTTTTAAATATAATTTTAGATGCTGATTTCCTGGAGTTAAAAGTAGAACCCTCTGCTGTTGCGAAGGATTAGTATTAAAAAAAAAAAAAAAAAGCTTTAACTGGAGCCTGTGTAAAGAGGAGCTTTTAAGGAAACGACAGCTGACCCGATCCTGTGCAGCACCATATATTTAGCTCCTGGAAGGCACCAGGACTCCTATGTGGGGAGGGAGGACACACAAGAGGTAAATTGATCTCTTGCTTTAAATAAGTCTGTGTGCAAGGCAGCAACAGGCTCATGCAGTTGGGAACATCTGTTTGGTGTTTTTAACATTTCTTTTCTGTCTAATCTATAATTATTCCTTATCACCTTCTGCAGGTGTGCAGAAAAGCACAAACAGGATTGTCCCAGGTAAACCAGGATGTATCGTAGCCTAGTTACATAGCCCTGCTCCAGTACCTTCAGTTTGTCTTGCTATGCTGCATTGAGCATCCTGGACAAGTGATGAAGTACCCAAGAGCTCACCTGATTACCAGCTGTGCTAATTGTTTATTACTTAACCACATTGCTGGGCCTGGCAGGTTGTGTTGTGTTTGCACAGCGCTAGTTACAAACTCATACTCCTTACAGTGTGTTTACCTGTGAGAGATCAGGATGAAAAAGTAAATGTACATTTGATTACTTTTGAGCATGGGGACTGATGAATGGTCTGTAAGTTGTGAGATGATATACACAGTGTTTCTATAGTTGCTATGAATGTCCTCCTGGAACCTGGAGTTCTGCAGATTTCTGTAATTACATCTGTAAGATAAACTTTAATAAGCTATTAAATGTACTGTAGCTGATTGGATATATTTTATTGTTTTTTTTTTTTAAGTTTTGCATGGTAAACAAATACTGTATATATCGATAATATATATATATATATATATATTCTAATAAAAAAAATTCCACTGATTTCTCATAAGATTGTTTATCAGTCTTGAAAACGAGAGGTGAATTGTTGTTTTTGTTCAGGCCATTTTTTGTATAGTAATTCTAAAAGTCAAACAAAAACATAGACCGATGATATGTGAGAAAATAGTGGAACTGGAGAAACAGGAATCATTCCCTATTTAATAGGATGCAAAGAATTGTTACTTTTGAATCTTTCTAGAGAAACCAATTACCCTACTAAGTTATTTGTTTTTTTTTAACCTATGGTGGACTGCTACTTATCCCCTTTGCTGATGGAGTCGGGAAAGCATTGCTGTTAAGGAATTAAAAAGCATATTTGGAAAATGTTCAAGTAAAATAAAGGATTCCGTTTTATGCTTCTAAATTCTTTTTGGTTGTCTGGCTAGCGTTTCTTTTTTTACTTCAAATCTAGATAATGGGAAGAAATACTGTCCTTTGCCTATTGTTGGGAAAGAAAGGGGAGGCGTAATTGTACTTGTCATTCGTCAGGGCGGATACTTAAGTAATTAGCATCAGAAATGGAAAAATAAGGCTTTGCTTGAGGGAATTACCTGTCCTCTCAATAGTATAGTCACCGGCTCAGAACATTGTCGTCTGTAGCAATAACCATTTCTGGAAGCAATGAGATTTATAGAATATGTAAAATGAGACACAAAATTATTTAAAATGTCAATTTCCATATCAAACATTCTGCCAAACTTTGCAGAGGTATTTAGATTTTGTTTTTTAAAATGTTATTTTTTAGACTTTTACGTGTCCTAGTGCAGGGGCATGCAACTCCAGTCCTCAAGGGCCACCAACAGGTCAGGTTTTAAGGATATCTGCTTCAGCACAGGTGGCTCAACCAGTGGCTCAGTCTTCGACTTTGGTTAAACAGTTACCACAGCTGGTAATCAGAGGAGCGTCTGGGTGTACCATAACTTTTCCAGGATGCCAAGTGCAGCATAGCAAAACAAACTGGAGCGGAGCTATGTAACAAGCTACCAGACATCCTGGTTTACCTGGGACAGTCCTGTTTGTGCTTTACTGCACAATGTGATAAAGAATAACTGTAGACCCCCCCTCACCCCCCTTCCCAACACCACACCACTGTCTTTTTAAAAACGATGCACATTTACAGACCTGCCTGCCAGCCATGTATGAGCTTGACACCAGAGAACTGAAAGATTAGTTTGAAAAGGTATTCTGACCCGTAGAGAGAGTGGAAATAAAATGAGGACCTCCATTATGCTTAGAGAAAAAAAAACGATTTCTCAAAACTGCCCGAGGCACAAAAGTGTACATCCATAATCCTGGGGCGCTGGGAATAGAAGCCCAGAGTAAGGTCATTCAGGGGCAGATTTGTACAATTCATTCCCATCTCCTGTATACGTGAGATTGTTGGTCAGTGCAGACCTGGGAATGGAAACTGTCCCACACCCTAGGATATATTTATCTTTTTAACTAAACCATAGCCTAGTGGTGTTTTTAGCTTCAAACCTATGTGTATAGTTAGACTTCCTGTGAGGCCCCTTCACTTCTGCACACTATTCTTGCATTGTGTGTGTGTGTGTGTGTGTGTGTGTGTGTGTGTGTGTGTGTGTACAATTTGAAGGGTGTGTATCTTCCCTCCTGTGAAAAGGTAATAATGTGCAAGATGTTATGATGAGGACTTGGGAGGGGGTCAAAGTTTTGATGTCTATGTACAAGTTGTGCTGTGTGAGTACATTTGCTGTAGCTGTTGTATTCAGTGTAAATTGGCGTAGCATTTGAGAGTTCGTGGTAACAAGCTTGGGTGGCAGGATCACAGTGTCGGAGATATTTGAAGGTGACAGTGACCAGGGCCGAGTTATAAAATCATTGTTAGGACAGTCCCAGGGATGACCGTGATATTTCTCACTTTCTAAGAGACGTGCATCATTTAATTTAAAGACAAAGGCTCAGATTTACTAAACCGTGCTAAACTGAAGACCATCAGAGAATCCAATGGAAGACCTGAACATCAAAATGTTGGCAAATATGTACAATAAATTAATTTGGTCTATAATTTAAATTTCTTTGATAAATTTGTTCTTGGATTTTAGATTTCAGTGAATATTTTCCTGAAGTAGAGGGGGCCATTACTTCTTGGAAAAGGCATTGCATTAAACTCCGATTTCTGCATTAGTTACACTTCTGAATTCTGCATTTTATGGAAGCTTTGTGCTGAATACGTTCCTGCCTGTGTGTTTTTGTAAATGTATAAATATCTTCCTCCTATAAAACAAGAAGTGATAACACGGGATTGAGATTGAGACAGGTTCAGTGGTTCCAGTGGGTTATGACAAGATGACCAAGGAATAGGAAGTTATTTTTGGGAAGTAATATTATTTTTACTTTTTTAAGGTACATGCAGTTATTTGTATTGTATTGTATTGTATGTCTTTATTTATATAGCGCCATAAATATACATAGCGCTTCACAGTAGTAATACATGTTGTAATCATATAAATAACAAATAATATAAATAACAGGTCATGGGAATAAGTGCTTCAGACATAAGAGTGACATTAAGGAAGAGGAGTCCCTGCTCCGAGGAGCTTACAATCGAATTGGTAGGTAGGAGAACGTATAGAAGAGACAGTAGGAGGGAATTCTAGTAAGTGCGTTTGCAGGGGGCCAAGCTTTATGTATCATGTGTCTAGGATTATCCCCAGTCCTATTCATATGCTTCTTTAAGCAAATGTGTCTTAAGGTGAGTCTTAAAGGTGGATAGATAGGGTGCTAGTCGGGTATTGAGGGGAAGGGCATTCCAGAGGTGCGGGGCAGTCAGTGAGAAAGGTTTAAGGCGGGAGAGGGCTTTAGATACAAAGGGGGTAGAAAGAAGACATTCTTGAGAAGACCGCAAGAGTCGGGATGGTGCACAGCGAGAAATTAGGGCTGAGATGTAAGGAGTGGCAGAGGAGTGTAAATCTTTAAAAGTGAGGAGGAGAATTGATTGTGAGATGCGGGATTTGATCGGAAGCCAGGAGAGGGATTTCAGGAGGGGAGACGCGGAGACAGATTTAGGAAAGAGTAGAGTGATTCTGGCAGCAGTGTTTAGTATAGATTGTAGGGGAGACAGGTGAGAGGCAGGGAGGCCGGACAGCAGGAGGTTGCAGTAATCGAGACGGGAGAGAATGAGGGCCTGAGTCAGAGTTTTAGCAGACGAGTAACAGAGGAAAGGGCGTATCTTTGTGATATTGCGGAGGAAAAAGCGACAAGTTTTAGAAACGTTTTAAATGTGAGAGGAGAATGTGAGAGAGCAATCGAGTGTGACCCCTAGGCAGCGTGCTTGGGCTACTGGGTGAATGATCGTAGTTCCAACAGTAATGTGGAAGGAGGTAGTAGGGCCAGGTTTGGGAGGAAGTATGAGGAGCTCTGTTTTTGCCATGTTAAGTTTCAGTCGGCGGATGGCCATCCATGATGATATTCCAGAGAGACATTCAGAAACTTTGGTCTGTATAGCAGGTGTAAGGTCAGGGGTTGAAAGGTAAATTTGTGTGTCGTCTGCATAGAGGTGATATTTAAACCCAAAAGATGTGATTAGGTCACCTAGAGAGAGTGTGTAAAGAGTGAAGAGAAGGGGTCCCAGGACATAGCCCTGGGGTACCCCCACAGAGAGATCGATAGAGGAGGAGGAGGTGTTAGCAAAAGAGACACTGAAAGTACGATGGGAGAGGTACGAGGAGATCCAGGATAAAGCTTTGTTCCGAATACCAAGAGTATGGAGAATGTGGAGGAGAAGAGAGTGGTCCACGGTGTCAAATGCTCCAGAGAGGTCGAGTAATATGAGCAGAGTGTAATGACCTCTGTCTTTGGCAGCATGGAGGTCGTCGGAGTGAGCAGTGCGGAAGCCAGATTGTAGAGGGTCTAGAAGAGAATAGGTGTTGAGAAAGTGTAGCAATCGAGAGAATACAAGACGTTCAAGGAGTTTGGAGGCAAAAGGCAGGAGGGAGACAGGTCGATAGTTAGAAGGACAAGTAGGGTCAAGCTTGCTGTTTTTGAGCAATGGTATCACGGTTGCATGTTTGAAGGGGGATGGAAAAGTACCAGAGTAGAGGGAAGAGTTAAAGATCTGTGTGAGCATAGGGATTATAGAAGGAGCAAGAGGTTTTAGGAGGTGGGAAGGAATGGGATCAAGAGGGCAGGTGGTAGAGGGAGAAGAGGAGATCAGCAGTGACACATCCTCCTCCGAGATAGCCGAAAAAGAGTCCAGAAAGGCAGGAGGAGAGTTAGGAAGCGGTGTGGGATGGGAGGAGGCAACAGATGGGATGTTCTGACGTATGGATTCCACCTTTTCATTAAAAAAAGTCAGCAAAGTCCTGAGGTGAGATGGAAGAAGAAGAGGAGGCAGCCGAGGGTGGACTGAGTAGAGAGCCAAAGACAGAAAAGAGTACAATAACCTTATTGTCTGGTTTGCAACCTGTTCCATCTTTACAATGCAGAATCAGTGACTGGGCTTACACTTAAACAAAAGGTTTTTTTGAGTGGGTCTACCGGTTCTATACCTCCTGGTTCTGTACCTTACTTAACCTAGGCTTTGCTGTAAAATCTGTTTAATGCAGCAGGATAGAGCTTTAGAGTAGGGACCACACATATTGAAGTGGATATGAAGCTAAAAAGGACATGCCCACTGGGTGTCCATTTGCATGTCACTACCCAGAATCCTTGTATGTATGACGTGTGACTGAATGAAGTGTGTATGAAGTGACTGAAGCAGGTTTTGGGACCAGTGGAAAACCTGCAAACACACTCCTATCTTTGCTGCACTTGGTATGGTTTTTATAATTTTTTTATTTTGAACCGTGACGTGATTTGTTTGCAATAGGAAGACCGTTTTTTTAGTAAATTAGAAGATGGTGATTCCACCCGATGGACCAACATATGACCGTCCTTTTTATAGATGTAGTTGTTACATACTGTAAGCCTGGATGATCTCACGTGTTTCCTCAGTGGTGAGAAGCTCATGTACGGTACCAACTATATCTTTGGAAAACACCTGTCGGTCTGATAAAAAGGTATTTCTCCCTGCAAGGAAAAACAATCATCTATCTATCTAAAACTCAACACAACAATTCTTCCATTGTGAACCACACGCAGTTTTACAAAATCTTGCTTTATATCCAGTTGATCTGGTTTTACATAACAAGAGCAGTGACGTGCTATCTTGACAGTGCCAAGTTTCATTTTGTAAATATAGATGGGGTGTAGCTGTTATTATTATTATTATTATTATTCGAAGGTTATTTCTAAGAAGGTTTCTTAACAGCTACCTGTCGCAAGGATCAGGTGGCAGCCACACATGTTGGGCAGTGGCATGGATTAAATACTCCGCTAATGCCCAATCTGCATATGTTTTAGCAATGCACTGTTTCATTCCACAGTGCCAAAACACCACAGATTATTTGTATTGCTGAAATTCGTGCCACGTTTTTGGCTGAAGAGTGCGCATAGCATAATATGGTTAAAGGGCAGTGTAAGGGATATTTGCAAACGTAATTTTTTTTAGAAAATTGTGATATATGGTTGTGTGTAAGATGAATGAAACCGCAATCACCACAGTAAAAGGCAAAAACAGGCAGGTGCTCTGGAGGATAATATAATTATTTTATCGGCGTTGATCAAAGAAAGATCAAAAAGTTTCCTCCTATTGTTAGCAC
Source organism: Ascaphus truei (assembly GCF_040206685.1). Lineage (NCBI taxonomy): Eukaryota > Metazoa > Chordata > Amphibia > Anura > Ascaphidae > Ascaphus > Ascaphus truei. Next base: position 69,952,189 of record NC_134483.1, on the reverse strand, counting down.
TCTATGCCATATATCAATAAATGGACTTAGTAGCCCGACACGGAATTACTGCAAGTCAGGTCAAGTGACAACATAAACAGACAGACAAGTTCCTCCTTGAATGCACTCAGAAAGGTAAGTCAGAGCGATATGGTTGATAACATTAAAAACCTTTTAATCACCAAATAGTAAGAACATATTGTATAGAGGGAAATGGTAGAGGTAGTCCACGGCAAGTCCCTTAAAACAAACCAAGAAAAGATCTTCCCAAATAGGTGTATGGAAGATAGTGGGGACAATACACCACCTAGGTGTGGGCTACAGAAAACTGCAAAGTCTCGCCACAAAGTAACTTCAGACTTGAGAACCTGTCCTGTTGGCAGGAATTCTATTATCAAAAACCAGCACACCTATAGAAAAAAGTATGCTGATATTAGATCTGAAGAAGGTGTGGGCTACAGAAAACTGCAAAGTCTCGCCACAAAGTAACTTCAGACTTGAAAACCTGTCCTGTTGGCAGGAATTCTATTATCAAAAAACCGGCACACCTATAGAAAAAAGTATAACTAACTTTTCATATATCAGGGAATGTACCCTCTCTATATGTATGTAGCTGTATGTTCTGGCTCACAGTGTTTTGCAGTCCTGGTCTATAAGGGGGGATATATTAGTCTGGTTATGAGGGCATGACAGCCAGCTGCAAAAGAACCCTGTTAGAGTAGCTGGTGGATCGGAAGAAGAGGGCAAGAATGCAGGAGGACTGCAGGGGAGGAGCAGGCATGTCTGACGTGGAATGTCCCTGCTTCCTGTGTCTGCCCTGTAGCACTAATGCTCCTGACCAGTGCACCCTGCTTTGCAATTCTCTTCAGCAACACAGGACAGGAGGCACAGCTGAAATTGCAAGAAAGGGTAGGCTATCTGAATTTTACCCAATGTACTCTAATATTACTGAAACACAAGGAAAAACACCCCATAACAGTAAAAAAAAGGTATACAAAATAATACTGCTAAGTAGGAGGGTGGATGACAAAAAGGGGGGGAAGAGGGAAGGGAGGTAGATATGGGTTGGAATGAATGCCCCCCCCCCCCCCCAAATAATTGCCTGTGTGATATTGACAGTGCACCAAAAGAAACAAATATTACCAGATACCAGCCAAATAAACAGATAGTGATCCATCTCATAAACATGTTACAGCTCCAAATGTTATGATAAGTGCAATGAATTTGAGAATAAGATTGTAGTGCATTCATGGTTCTCTCATCCCTGTCCTACTGTCTTCTGGTCGCTATAACCCTGCAGTTCTACAGACACTTTACAGTCCATGGGGGATAATAATTAATGTCCCTAACTAAGCATTGAAAATGTAAACAATATTAAAGAATGCATTTGCAGCAGGCGTCTATAGACGTCAATAGAAAGACTGCGGCCCCGCTGGCGCTGACCGCGCTCATGCTTGAAAGCGGTGATGTCACCAGCTCTCTAAGCATGAGCGCTGGGTGTCCTGGCTATTTCGCAAGCGCGCGTGGAGGTGGGGATGTTGTTGCAGGCAAGTTGAGCACGCTTGAAAGTTAATTTTTAGTTTACTCAAGCACCTAACTTGAGTGAGCGTGCGTGCCCGCACAGCACATGAGCAGGGACTTACACATATAGATTTATGTAAGTAAAAGCGGCAATTACTGCGCGCTCAGCACCAGCGGGGCCGCAGTCAAAGGGGGTTGAGGAGAGGAGATGATGAGAATCTATTTGAGATTGTCACACATGATATCGTACATATCGATATAATGTTGAAATATGTAAGTATTTATATGTATTTGTAGTCACATTTGTATTGTATACCGTTTAAACGTGTTTTTTTTTTTTCATGTGATTTTTGTTCACATCAGGAAGGGGGGGCCCGACAAATATCATTGATGAAAAGGGGGGCTCGGCATAAAAAGTTTGCTCACCCCTGCTCTATTGCACCAGTTTGTGTGTTATTTGATTTCATATACTATCCTCATTTTGCTGACGCGGGAGCTTCCCCTTCCCCTGTCCCCTTCCCTTCCCCCACCCCCAGATTAGTTCAGGTCAAGTGACCCAGAATCACAGGAGAAACCAAAAAATAATAAATGTTATTAATTCTAAATTGAAGTTAAAAACACATATACATTATTAAAAGTCCCCATAGTAGTGTGGCAAAAAGAGCAGTTCGTCCAGGTAAGTATATCTAAATAGATAGTATCCAAAAAATACTCAATATAAACATCCAAAGTATTAGTGTCTATGGTTGCTCAGGCTAGCAACAAGTCTAAAAAAAGTAATATGGCTTGCAAATATCAATGAATTCTATCAGATATATGTCATCATCAGAGACAGACATTAAATATATCCAAATGATCACATGCCTCAGGGATAGCACTCAAGAAGTACTGATGTATCTGTTATAGATAGGAAATCAGCTGGTGTATATCTCTTTATCGGTGATCTGAATAGTAGTGAATGCGTCAAAAATTCCACATAAGTTTTATTTACACGGGACTATTATCTTGTGTCTATTATATAAAACTTATGTGGATTTTTTGACGCATTCACTACCATTCTGATCACCCATAAAGAGATATACACCAGCTGATTTCCTACCTATAACAGATACATCAGTACTTCTTGAGTGATAGCCCTGAGGCATGTGATCATTTGGATATATTTAATGTCTGTCTCTGATGATGACATATATCTGATAGAATTCATTGATATTTGCAAGCCATATTACTTTTTTTAGACTTGTTGCTAGCCTGAGCAACCATAGACACTAATACTTTGGATGTTTTATATTGAGTATTTTTTGGATACTATCTATTTAGATATACTTACCTCGACGAACTGCTCTTTTTGCCACACTACTATGGGGACTTTTAATAATGTACAGTGGTCGAAAAATCACCAAAAAATCTACTCGCCGAAGTGTGCTGCTTGGGCCAATTGGAGATCGCCACAATGTTAAATCCACTCGCCCGGGGCGTGCAAATGTATAGGTTTGTCGAACACTGATAATGTATATGTGTTTTTAACTTCACTTTAGAATGAATAAAATGTTATTATTTTTTGGTTTCTCCGGTAATTCTGGGTCACTTGACCTGACTTGCAGTAATTCCCTGTCGGGCTACTAAGTCCATTTATTGATATATGGCATAGAGTGCTAACAATAGGAGGAAACTTTTTGATCTTTCTTTGATCAACACCGATAAAATATGGTTGTGTGTATAAGGTGCAGGAGGAAATGATCTTCCCAGCACAAGATCAACCTCTGAAGCTGGAGCATAGTTCATTTGAGAAGGTATTTTTTGCACTGCAACGGTTGTGCTGTGATCTTGTTAGCTCCTGTGACTCCTACACTAAAACTTTGTGTAGCTGCAGTGAACAAGGGACATACTTTAAAGCAGCAATTCCACATTAGAGATTCACTTCTCTCAAAGCAGCAAACCCGGCTTATAATGTTATTTATTTTCTAGGAGGTCCTCGTAGCTGAACCTAGCTATTTCCAGCTCTTTGGCCCTCCAGATATACAGTACATACACGGTGTAGGTACCGGCATTTCAGTCCCCTCCAGGGAAAACAAACTTGCGTGTCCAGCGAGCCAATAGACCTCCTGGTTCTCACCTTGTACAAAAACCAGGAGGGATTGGTGCTTTTAAGTATTTGATAAGCTAAAATCCTGTACCCAATTATGCCAAATTTCTTTGAGGTTGGTCCCTAATTTTAAAAAAAAAATCCCTATTTCTAAAGTTTTCAACATCTACCTCCGTTAGGAGTTATTTATTTTTTTTAATTTGTGTTTGGACGCTCACTCAGTAGCAGAAATATGTCCCCCTAATAAAAAATGTTTATCACATCTGTAGTGTCTCCAATCCTCCAGCTGATAAAATTAGCTGAAGGTTTCAAGGTTCAACCAATGGTTGCAGGAGTTGGACATAGGAGCTCGCCTCTGCTTTTACACATTATCAGAAATGGGTACAATTGTTTTTTAATGGATACAGGACCCCACATAAAAGGGCGTGTACCTGCTAAATAGGTACAATTGGAGGGTATGTATATACACAGAGCGTTACCCATACTCTGTCCCAGGATACACTTGAATGAGAGGTAACTGTCCATGTATTTTTTTCCTGATAAAATATGATATAAATACACGTGGTAACTGGTAAAGTGGTATATAAATGTTGTTACATGAGCTTGAGAGAGCTCACATATTTCCTCAGTTGTGAGAAACCCCTGTAAGGTAGCAGCTTTGTCTTTGTGCCTGGTATGTGCCCTGATATCTGGGCATACTTTTGTTCTGTGGGTGTGCACTGGGATCTGGGAACACTCTTTGACTTTGATGTGTGTGTCTGTCTGTCTCAGAAGTCCTAGAAGAGGAGACTTTAAAGCTGTGACATTCTGGGACTGTATTGATACTGACCCATTTGTATATGAGCTGGTGAGTCCCAGTGGAGGAATACAAGCATTGGAGGTGGTTTATATACAGTACATCAGGGGTGGCCAACTACAGTCCTCAAGGGCCACCAGCAGGCCAGGTTTTCAGGCCATCTCTGCTTCCACACAGGTGGCTCAGTCATGATGATTGAGCCACCTGTGCTGAAGCAAGGATGTCCTTAAAACCTGACCTGTTGGTGGCCTTTTAAAGACTGGAGTTGGCCACCCCTGCACTCCATTTTAACTCTGTGGTGTTGTTTCTAAGGAAGACCCACACACTGCATCTTAAGTCCTATGAGCCAGTGGCTCTGTTTCATTCCACTGCTCCCTCTTCTTTTCATGGTATGGTTGGCTGAGTACAGCTAGTGGAGCTGAAGTACAGGGATATAATCGCAGCCTTATGATCAAAAGTGCGGCACCGTAACCAAGGTCACAAAGCAAGTGGGTGGCCTTTCACACCACTATTATTCGCGCTAGGGAAATTAAAATCACAATGAGCTCTGAGCCATTGATTTCTTATATATTTGGCCAATGTTCAACGGGTTGTTTTCTGTTATTGTGCTGCGTCCTCCCATGATGTAAAACTGCTCATTCTTTCATCTTTGGATGTCGGGTCTGCCTGTCTTTTCCGCTTTGTAGTTATTCCGATCTCTTTTCACTATGGTCCCAGTCCTGGGATTTCTATCTTTATTGGCTTTTGGTCTCTTTCCCTCCATAAAAATATGGCGGCTCATTTCCCCTACTCAGAGCGGTTGATGCGTTTGCAGCTTATCCGGAAGCACCAAATAATTCTATGATTTACAGCTGTAAATAATAATAATGTGTCCTATTTGTGTACTGTGCCTTTTGATCTTAAAACTTTGCAGGGCCATGATGACTTTTCACATTGGTACAATAAAATATATCTGCACTTATAAAACAAAAACAAAGCATTCTACCGGCAGGGTTAAATGTATCAAATACAAATTAAACAACTTGTGTTTTTTGTTTTATATTAAAAGCAGCTATTCCCCCCCCCCCCCCCCCACCCCCTCGCCCTTCTCCACCCCCCTCGCCCTTCTCCACCCCCCTCGCCCTTCTCCCCCGGTAGTTCATTTCGTGCAGATCTATTTCTACCTTTAACAAAATAATTCTATATCCATATCTCTATTTGCTGAGTTTTCACTAGCTTATCATTTCCCTGGCATCAGCTGTTACCTAACTCTGTCTTAATGAGGATGAATGGTAGTAGCCATTTTAACAACCCAGGGAGGCGGAGTTGCAGCAAACAACTGATATCTCTGGAACTCAACTACAGAATTTGTGGGGTTAAAAAAACCCCAAAGCAGCCGCATAAGGACTTTGCAATGGTAAAAAGAAGGAAGACCTTTATTTTTTTTATGGTGAGTAGAGAAGATTGCTGCTTTGGGGACAGCAAACATGGCGCCGTCGGTGAAATAATTTGCTGCGATAGATGTTTGTAATTAACACTGAGCTGGTTTTTTGATTTTGTATTTATTTTAGACGGAAGAAATTGTAGGTTGCAGAAAATTAGACAGGTTGAGTTTGTTGTAATGTGTGTGATTGAGAAATCCCACAATGAAACTAGCCTGTCTGCGAATGTAAAACCCCCTTCACTGCCAGGGGCGTGCTGGAACAAAGGGGGTGTTGATAACGGTGGAGAAAAATCGTCCCCCTTGAAGGAAAATATGCAACAAAGGTGTGTGTGTGTGTGTGTGTGTGTGTGTGTGTGTGTGTGTGTGTGTGTGTGTGTGTGTGTGTGTGTGTGTGTGTGTGTGTGTGTGTGTGTGTGTGTGTGTGTGTGTGTGTGTGTGTGCGCACACACATACACCTAGGGTTGGAAGGGCGAGGGGGACAGCCTCTTAGAGGACACAGGTCGGACCGGCGGAGGAGTGCGACCGAGGGGTTCAGTGGAGAAGGGAGGCTGGGCCCGCCATAGCAGTCTGATCCTGAAGTCAGCCCCAACTTCCGGTGCTGCCGTCAGGACGTATGCTCCCCTGCCCCATAGGAAGGTACTGCCAGTACTTTGTGCAGGTTTAAAACACCTGCGTCGCGCGGGCAAATAGGAAGCAGCCAATTAGGTTGTGGCTTCTTATTGGCCTGCGTGATGCGGGGAATTCAAGTATCTCTTTTGTTTCCCCTGAAGGAGAGGAACCAAGGGCACCTTCCTTGGTAAGTATCTCTGGAACCAAAGGGTCCCTGAAGCTGAAATTAACACGGTTACACTCTGACGGTGTGACTGATCCTTTAAGTATCAGTGACATCCACAACATGTCTCTCTGACACTCAAGGGGTTCAATTCAAAGCGGGGCTGTAGATTTTTATAGTCTGAAAGTGGCAATGGTGTAATGCAAAGCTGTGCGCGTGAGAATAAATGTTACTTGTGGATTTAGTGGACGCCGTTTGCAATGCAGAAAGCGCTGCATGTTGGGGTAAAACTGCAGGTAGAGTTGCAGCTTGCCACATTCGTGCATACCAAATACCAGAACACATTCAGGAAGCAGAAGAGCAGTGTAACGTGGTAACGCCACATGCAAAGTGCATCACAGAAAAACCCTGCTGTACGTCAGTTCTCTAACAGGACTTTGAAAAACAAGTGCTTTGGTTTGTGGTGTGGAAATTAAACTTTGTAGTGGATATTTAAGACTGCAGATCATTAGATGCACGAATTGTGGTTATTCTGCATAAAGAAAATAAGCTATAGGAGTTAACCATCGTGGTTAGAAGCTAGACTTACTGTCTCCTTATAGGGCATGAATTCACTTTTTCATTTGGTCTACAATTTTATGTCAGACCTGTTTAACATTTCACTTCCATCCAACTTCTTTTTTTTTATTTATTTTTTTTGCTTGCAACTTCCAGCATTAAAAGCTTAAAAATTCTTTCTTAATTTGCTGTTTTCTGATATTTCAATTACTTATTAAAGCAGCAGTCCGTGCTGATCGATATCCCTCCCCCTCCTGTTTTCTTACTTTAAAGAGATCTCTTATTAAATTCTGATGCTCTATACAGGAGATATAAGTGTTTGAAATATTAAGTATCCGCTAGGATAAAATGGAGCTGGCACCAGGGCCCTTTACCATGGTAATGGATAAAATGCTAACCGCCGCACCTACAGATTAAAAAAATAATAATAATTTTTAAAAAAATCACTCAATTTCTAGTGTTTAACACATTTTTTTTTTTTAAATAAAGTATACAGGGCATGAAATGATTAGCTGTAAACCAGGGGTTCACAACTTTTTTTTTTTTTAATATATAAATGTGCACCCCTTGCTAGAAAATATTTGTGTCTCAAATCTCTAATTAATAATTCCTATTGCTTACTCATCAGACTATTGCTAACAAAACTGTGTGACCGATCCCAGGCAGTATAGTGCCCTGGGCTTGCGGGGGGGACCACACACTTTTTATAAGGCCCCAAAACGGCAGACCGCATGGGTGGTATAGCTGTCAATTACTGCGAGAGCTTCCAAAGTAAAGCACCACAAGGCCATGTCTCGTGGATGCAAAGCATTGTGGGGAACAGCTTTGAAGGTTCCTGCTGTAATTGACAGCTACAGTATACAATTCACGCTACAGTTTGGAGCCTTGCTAAGTGCGCAGCCTCCTCCTCCCCCCCCCCCCCCCAGACAGGATCAGACAGACTATACTGCCTGGGATCCGCCATTATATAGATAATTATTTTTTTTGGGGGGGGAGGGGGGCAAATCCCTTGGAGACATCTCCATAAACCTCTGGGGCTTCCCAAACCCCATTGCTGGGAATCACTGCTATAAACATTGTATGTCTGAATGCTGCTGATCTCAAGATTGCAATAAAATCCATGTGTTGTACATTTCTCTAATACAAAGAGCAGGACAGCGTAAGGGCTTAGATTCTAACATTATAGGAGTTGAACTCTTATAGGCTTCTGTGAGTGGAGGGATTGCTGCTTTTAGAGCATTATGGCTGAAACAAATAGCATAGGAGCATTCAGTTCAAGTACTGCCTACAGGAACAGAAAATGAGACTGCACCCCACTGATCTTGTGTGAATAATAGTGCTGGTTTAATAAAGGATCGACGTTTCGTCCCTACTGTACTTTGGACCTTTCCCAAGAGCATTATGGCTGGACATTAGTGGGAGGGTCAGCTCAGCCTCCAAGCGACTATGATGAGCCTGCTCCTGGCAGATTGCAGGCTGCAGTTTTAGGTGAAAAAACAAAAATCTGCGCTCATATATGGATAAAATAATAGGTGAAGTGATTCTAAAGCAAAAAAGTGAATACGACCTTATAGGGATGAGGTTTGATGCAGCTGTTCAAGTGGAAGGCTCAGCACTCCAGGCTAGTACAGAAAAAAAGAAAAAGAACAGCGCAAAAACAAAGACCTCATGGTGTAGTATATTTGTAAAAGCAATTTATAATTAAAGGGTGAGTATTGCACGTACATCAATTAGATAATCACACAGCATGACATGTTTGGGACATGTTACCCATCTGTAGACAGCAGATCACAGTCGCGATGCAGGACTTGAAGATCTTTCCTCTGGTAGCAGGGGCACAGGGTCGTGTGGGTCAGCTCGCTGTTGGAGATCCCTCTCAGTCCCTGGCGGTATTACTGCAGCTTCAGAGGAGTTCCTCTACTTCCGGGCAAGTCCACAGTGGCGTCTGAAGTCATCAAATGGCGTTTGTTAGTGTCTGAGTCGCGTCGCGCTAGATTGCGCCAAAACAGCAACAAGTCCCGAACACAGCAGTATGATAAGGAAATACCACAGTGGGTATATAGAAAATAAATAAGGAATGCGCCCACTCCTACGCGTTTCGTTATGAAAAATTTCCCTGAAGAAGTTTTTCATAACGAAACGCGTAGGAGTGGGCGCATTCCTTATTTATTTTCTATATACCCACTGTGGTATTTCCTTATCATACTGCTGTGTTCGGGACTTGTTGCTGTTTTGGCGCCATCTAGCGCGACGCGACTCAAACACTAACAGACGCCATTTGATGACGTCAGACGCCACTGTGGACTTGCCCGGAAGTAGAGGAACTCCTCTGAAGCTGCAGTGATACCGCCAGGGACTGAGAGGGATCTCCAACAGCGAGCTGACCTACACGACCCTGTGCCCCTGCTACCAGAGGAAAGATCTTCAAGTCCTGCATCGCAACTGTGATCTGCTGTCTACAGATGGGTAACATGTCCCAAACATGTCATGCTGTGTGATTATCTAATTGATGTACGTGCAATACTCACCCTTTAATTATAAATTGCTTTTACAAATATACTACACCATGAGGTCTTTGTTTTTGCGCTGTTCTTTTTCTTTTTTTCTGCTGTTTTAGGCCCAGTGCCTACTAAGGGCCAACTCAATGAGAAATAGAGTGGGTGCATTTCACATCCAGGGTAGGAGGAATTGCATTGTTGTAAAGGAGACGGCTGATATAGGAGAACATCTTGGTTAAAGTTATATAGTAAGCTCTTTGGGTCAGGAATTCAATATGCTATAGTGTGTGTGTGTATACAGGTGTGCTGACGAGTATTCTAAAACTTGCCTTAAACTTGCCTTGGAAAATCTGGGGCTATCACCAACAAGACCCTGGTGCATGCTGGGTACATGCTGCAAACATTTCAGTGACATTTCTGCAGAGACTAATGGCCCATCGGATTAACACAGCAGGGGTCCCTGGCAGTCCCATTCAGTTTGAATGGGACTGCCAGGGACCCCGCTGTTAATCCGATGGGCCATTAGTCTGTCTGGAGAAATGTCACTGAAATGTTTGCAGCATGTACCCAGCATGCACCAGGGTCTTGTTGGTGATTGCCCCAGATTTGTTTTAGAATACTCGTCGGCACTACAGTATGTGTGTGTGTGTGTGTGTGTGTGTGTGTGGCTACGATACAATCGTACTGTTCGTTTTTGCAGGGGAGATTGCGTTCTGCACTTCACGCACGATCTATCATGGAGAGAAGTATGACTCCTGTTTCCTCATCAGTGATGGAGCGATCACGTGATTGCTTTGGTGCCGCACGGGCCGTGACACTCAAAAGGTTAAATATGGTTGTGTGTGTATCTCGACGTGTGTGTCTTTGTGTCTATTTATGTAAAAAAAAAATGTATGTGGAGACATAGACAAAATAGTAAATATATATTTTCTTCTATTGCGGCTACAGCTAGAGAAAAGTCATTTTGTCTTAGAAAAGGGATTGGTAAGCCTACTTTAAATACCTGGCTGATTTGCTCTTTGGTTGTAATCTCACTGCCTTATCTGTTTACTTCAGTCACACGTGCTCCGATACTGTCAGCGTTATTCTACTGAGGTGGGGACATATCCCGATACGGCATTAATTTCAATTGGGGAAGAAACGCGGTGCCGCTTCTATGGCTTGGTCTCCAGAGCTTGTTCTGCTCTTCTTTTCCTCCTCGTCTCTGCTCAGTGACGTCAGGAGGCGCGTTGGCGCTCGCGCACTGGAGCGGCTGTCGCGTAGTCCGCAACTATAACCAGATTCTCAGCTGCTTGCTCAGTGCTCCCAGAGCTCAGCAGGGAGTCCCAAATTAACCCTATGCGTTTCGCTTCAAAAAGCTTCCTCAAGGATGAGGTACAGAACATGCTGTGGAGACCAGGCCATAGAAGCGATGTAGCGTTTCTTCCCCAATTGAACTGAACTTTTTCTTCAAATTGGCAAATACAAGCTGTATTAATTTGTCCAGTTCCCACCAATAATAGGAGTGGTTTCATTATATTGTTTAATGTTTGAATTATGTCACACTAATACACTGTTTATTAATTAGACAGGTAGGTACAGCTGAACCGCTGGCACACTGCGTTGCTGGGTACACTGGCACACTGTGCTGCTGGACATGCTGGCACATTGCGCTGCTGCGCACGCTGGCAAACTGCGCTGGTGCACACCCTGGCACACTGCGCTGCTGGGCACACTGCGCTACTGCTGCGCACACTGGCACACTGCGCTGCTGCGCACACTGGCACACTGCGCTACTGGCACACTGCACTGCTGGGCACACTGCGCTGCTACGAAGGACAATACATTCTATTTTCATTCAACGTTATCTCATCACCACCCTTCTCAAATGACCCTGTGTCAAAAAGCAGTGTTCGAAATATTATTGCTGATTTAAGTTTGTTGTTTTCACAGTAGCAGACTGAGTAATCTTGGCAATTACAGTCTGATAAACAAGACAGTATCATTTTAGGACCTCGGTTTTTTTCTTGCTGTATTTGTTAAACTAACAGTTCTTTTGTAGACAAAATATTATTAGACGATGGCTCTTGTGCAATAGGGTAGTATACGCACTTTGACAAATGCTTAGAATTGTAATACTGCTGCAAGTACCTTCAGGGATGTCCTTGCCGAGGAATGATTGCCTTGAGTGGTAATGTTTTTGTTATGCATGTGTTTGAAGGCGGCTAAATGTCAGTACGAACAATAACACCATGACTTTGAGCCGAGAGGAAGGATTAAAATCCAGTGACAAGTGGGGGTTCAGTTTTTAGCGCAATACATGGAAGCAGCTAAAATGATGGGGAGGGGGGGGGGGTTTGAGGGGGGTGAATAGTGATCATTGTGGACTACTGCTTTAAAATGGACAAAATTCCCTTTCATAAGAGAACTATTACTGTGTGTTCCAAGAATAGTTGCAGCGCTCTCAATTCAGTATTGTTAAAGTCTCAAAAAGGCCCCTTCCATTTCTAGGCACGGAACAAATGACAAGGAGTAACATAATCTGGAGAACCTATGGACATGTTTAGAGAACCCTGCCCGGCTTCAATTGCTTTTCTTATACCGAGTCTGCACTGTCCCATCCCTATTGTTGTTTCCCCTTCTTCATCATCCTTCCTTTTTTTGTGCTTCCTCGTTTCTTCCCAAAATGGTCTCACCCTCTGTCTCCTCTCCAGCTTAAGGCCTGTTTCATGGTCTTGGGTGGGAGTAATGGCAAGTTTAGGTATTGGGTTACAGAGCTACATTTCCACATGCTCGTTCTAAGACAGATCCTATACTTTTTATCATTTATCATTGCTACAAAGGTAGGTTCACGAAGGTCCGCTTCGGCATAACGCACCCGATCCGACCTGTGCTGCCGGTGGGAGCTGGATCAGGGGCATTAACCCTCAGTGACCCTTGGTGAATATCACTCCAAATGCCTCTGTTAGTAACCCTTATAGAGCCAGAAGGGCCTGCAAAGCCGTGCAACAAGGTACCCAATAGCAGAGGCGTTAATGGGACACCTGCTCTGGAGTTCAGTTCTTTACTGTGGGCTTATCCCCTGATAAGAAGCCCGCATGTTTATTAAGCTTGTTCTGCATATCCCACTAACACCAACGCTGACGCAGGTAAGCTTCCTTATCTCCCTTGTTATTCTGTCACAGGTGATCTTATCTCCCTTATTAGGGAAATGTAACTCCTTTTATCTGAATGAAAAATTCAAGGTATACACACGAACAAATGGTTAAATCCGTTATGGAAGTCATTTGCAACGCACAACTTTTTAGGTTTTATTCACTTTAAATATTTGTGAATTCATGTTTGTTTTTTTTTGTTTTTTTTAAATAGACATTAGATCCTTAACTGAGGTATATTTGATTTTTGCCCTGCACAACTTCTTTCGCCTTATTCAGTCCTTTTGGGAATGTTAAATACTTAAAAGAACCGTACGTGTACCAATGACAATTTCTGTCCATTCGTTATTGATCGAGACAGATCAGCCATTTGATATACGCCACAGATTGTTAGGGGGGGAGGGGGAATCATGCTGGGACCACTCACGAAAACAATATTTACTTGACACGGTGCACATCGCCCCAAGATCCTGGGGGGAAATCTGAGGGAGTAGATAAAGCTTGACGGCACTCCCCTGATCTTGTGTCAAATCAATAATGTGTTTATTATAGAAACCAATATACTGATCATATAAGACCAGTGGAGTGCCATCAAGCTTTTTCTTCTTTATAATATCTTTTGGGAAAACATGGTTTGCTTACCTAAAGCAGGAGTACCCAACTCCAGTCCTCAAGACCCCCCACAGGTGGATATCCCAACTTCATCACAGGTGGCTCAATCAAGCCACTGATTGTGTCACCTGTGCTGAAGCTGGGATATCCTTAAAACCTGTTCTGGGAAGGGGGAGGGGGATTCTTGAGGACTGGATTTGAGTACCTCTGGAAGGAATGGTTCCTAAAGTAGCCAGTAATCGAGACAAAATGTCCACTTGGTACTCCTGCTTTTCCATGTAGGAACACACTACTATTCTTACTGGTGCACACGAGTTCCAAAGTGTGGCAAACTTTACCGGAAGAAAATGAGAACACTGTTGCACAAGCAATTCTGTAGTATCCTTAGGGCAAAATATAGTGTCCTTTCCTAAGGGCGAACGCACGGTCTAGGTCTCTAGGACATTTAGTCTCAGCCGTTTCTCCGCGGCCAAATGGCTGCCGGAACCTTCCACTGCCGTCCACTTTGCCGTTAAGTGCCTAAACCCCCTACCCCAAAACCCGCTACCCTAATCTTTTACTCTAAAAACCTCTACCCTACGCCCTTACCCTAAAAAACCCTACCCTAATCCTTTACCCTAAAACCCCCTTCCCTAAGCCTTTACCCTAAAACCCCCTACCCTAATCCTTTACCCTAAAACCCCCTTCCCTAAGCCTGTACCCTAAAACCCCCTACCCTAACCCTTTACCCTAAAAAACCCTACCCTAACCCTTTACCCTAAAACCCCCTACCCTAAGCCTGTACCCTAAAACCCCCTTCCCTAAGCCTGTACCCTAAAACCCCCTACCCTAAGCCTTTACCCTAAAAACCCCTACCCTAAGCCTTTACCCTAAAACCCCCTACCCTAAGCCTTTACCCTAAAACCCCCTACCCTAAGCCTTTACCCTAAAACCCCCTACCCTAAACCTTTACCCTAAAACCCCCTACCCTAATCCTTTACCCTAAAACCCCCTACCCTAATCCTTTACCCTAAAACCCCCTACCCTAAGCCTTTACCCTAAAACCCCCTACCCTAATCCTTTACCCTAAAACCCTTACCCTAAGCGCTAAAACCCTTAAATTAACCCCCTAAACGGTAATAAAACTTTCCTTAGAAGCGGCAGGGATTCCAGTGGTGGATCGGCTGCGACGGAAGGTCCATCTGCGGCCGAACGCCGGCGGCCACGTGCTCACGGCAAAACAGCCGCAACCAAATGTCCCATTCCATGATCGGGAATCATCCCTGCATGTTCATTTTAAAAAAAATCACTGTCTATATGTAAGAAAAACTCGTTTTTCTAAAAGGATACCACTGCCAGACCCGTTGCTGACCCCACTGGCAACGATCTACTTTTAAAAATAATAATAAAAAAATAAATCTGTTTGTATCTCCATATCCCAGAGATGCAGGGATTGCACATTAAAAAAAAAAAAAAAAAACGCAGTGAAATACACTCTGAGAATAAATACCTTGACATTTTCATTGATTTTGTTCCTTTCCTTGCATGGGGTTTTCCGTCTTGCACCGCAACGCAGGGTTTGCACCTCAGCTAACCTGTCTACGACCGCTGGTGAAGCGACTCTCTCTTAACCCTTATCTTTTTTTTTTCTTCCATTCCCCCAACAGCTGGCTTACCGTTGGCCATTCTAAAGTTGTGCACAAAAAAGCCTTATCAGAGAGGTTTTTTCTGTAATGACGACAGCATCAACTATCCATTCCATCAAAGTACCGTCACTTCCGCTGTACTGTACTCAGTGGGGTTCACTCTGCCCATTGCCTCAGTAAGTAGCTGAATGTGTGGGCAGCTGGGAAGGTTCCACGGAGCATCCTGCAGTCCATCAGGTCTGCTAACTTTCAGACCATTTTATTTATTTATAACATGTTTTACCAGGAATTAATACATTGAGAGTTACCTCTCGTTTTCAAGTATGTCCTTGGGTAGTATGACCATAGACAGCACTGCGATTTAAAACGCATACAAGTTTTTTTTTTTAATATTTGATTTCATTCCGTGATATCCCACCAGTTGTTGTCAGCTATGATATCCCTACTGTGGGGGCTCCCATATATAACAAGTGTTAAAAAAAACAAGGGAGCCATGCAGTACTTAACTGATACATTTACAGAGTCTCTAATCTGTTTCACCCCCCAATGAAGTGTCCATAATCATAACGTGGTCTTAAGGCGTAAATACGTTATTTGTTCTTTTGTTGAAAAGTTGTCATTACATCACTGAAGACTATAATAACGCTGTTGTCTGATGGCTTTCTGTAGGATTAGCTGTGTGAGGGGGAACTAAACGCAGCCACAAATCACAAAGGCCTACAGATCAGACAGAGGGGATTCTCGGATCTCTTGGCTTCTGCATCTTCTGAGCCAGGAATGTAATTGATGGCTGACAATGATTTGATGTGTTTAAAATGTAGGGGTAACAGACAGAGGGAAAACAATCTACGTACCCCATCCACACGCTTATTCAGCCTGTTCCAGCCTAATACAAAAACAGCTCCTCTAACTTCATCTTTTTGTTGTTGCAGGTTGTAGTAAAGGAGAGCACATGAGCCCAGGGGGGATCCTAATTACGTGTGCACAGGGCAGTGTCCATTAGCAAAATATGGGAAACCGCCAGTAGCCCCTCTGCTTCCTGTGGAATGGCAAAGGGTCGCAGGCTGTTTTCAAAGCAAAGTAGTTAAATATCATACTGCAGGTCTGATATACTTCTCAACTCCAGTCTTCAAGATGTCCCCAACAGGTCAGGTTTTCAGGAAATCCCTGCTTCAGCACAGGTGACTCAGTCGAAGACTGTACCACCTGTGTTGAAGCAGGGATATCCTGAAAAACCTGACCTGTTGCTCGGTCTTGAGGACTGGAGTTGAGAACCATTGTTTTACAGGATTGAACTTTTTTACTGGCGGAGGGGCCTACAGTGCGTTGTATGCTCGTGCGGCAGTGAAAAGGTTAAAAAAAATAATCATAACATTTAAAAACCGGCCAACATAGAGTTCTGGGCATTAGCATCCAAAACCCGGTTGAAGGGCGGCCCTGTTATCTAGCACACTTCCTACTCCAGCTAAATGTAATGGGGGCTCAGTCCAAGAAGTCATTCAGTTACATGTGGGTGGGCTCTTACGGATATCTATCTATCGATGTCTGTGATAGGCTGAGGGGCCTGTCACTCACCCAGAGATAGCCAATGAATCTGCACATTGGCTGTGTAACATCTTCTCATATGAAGTGTCTGTGGAGTTCAAATTGGAGGTGAAGAATACAAGAACCGGCTTTGCACTTTGGCAGGGATTTCCTTTCCTATTCTCTGACTGCACTTATTGTATTATTATAATGCCATGTACTGTATTGTCTTTGTGAAGCGCTAAGTATACTGTCTGCGCTATACATACCCCTCTGTGATAGACTAGCGGCCCTTCACTCACTCAGGAAACAGGGGATGGGGGGGGGGGGGATTTTAATGGCAGTGGAGACTGCAAGGAAAGAGCAGACAGATGAGGAGGGAGTGTAGTGTGCACAGAGAGGAGCAGACACAGTAAGGCAGGGAGTGCAAAGAGGAGAGGGGAGGAGAGATTGCAAAGCGGAGCAGGGCATGATATAGGAGAGAGTTAGGCTGAGATTATAGTGGGGGCGCGCGAGCGATGTGTGATCTCGGCTTCCAGCGATTGGGACGCTTGGCGGACGCGTCACCAGGCTGGTTCGCCCTCATTGGCTGAACCACTCACGTAAAGAGTCAAAATAGTTTGTCTTTTAAAAAAACTGCCTCACGGTAGCTGTGCATCGCTAGCGCGGTCACACGCACTATAGGTGACCTCATAGGGAATCGGACTGTTCATGTCGCGCGCACTATATTCTCAGCCTAAGGTGGGGAAGATGGGACAAGAGACAGCAAGGCCTCACAGGGAGGGGGGGAAACAGTCCGGTTTAATCCAATAACCTTTCAGATCTCCTCGATTGGCGTATGTTACGTCGGGTACACCTAGTGTGTGTGTGTGTGTGTGTGTGTGTGTGTATATGTGTATGTATGTATATATTACACATGAAGCTATTTCAATCCCGTTATTGGGTGGGGTGCAGTGTTCACTAGCAGATCATTTGTCAAAGTTAAAACTCAACCGTAATAATTTAGTATTTTTTGGTGGGTGTTTTATTTTTCACTTTATCATGTATGATGACACAGGCATCATTTTCTTTTCCAGCGCTAAATAAACGGGATGTGTAAACTGTTTCCTTTTAACCCCTTGGGTGCAAGCAAAGTCACACTGGCGCCTTAGGGGTTAATGCATTTTTGTGTACATTGTATGGTATTAGGAAAGCTTGTAAGGCAGGGGCGACCAACACCAGTCCTCAAGGGCCTCCAACAGGTTAGCTTTTAACAATATGCCTGCTTCAGCACAAGTGGCTCAGTCGTTGCCTGAGCCATTATCTGTTGGGGGCCCTTGAGTACTGGAGTTGGCTACTCCTGCTATATACCAATGATAGTTTTTAGAGATACGATCTAAAAGAGCAATTGTCATTCCATACATTTTTCTATCTTATTTTTGTTTAATCCCCATACATTACCAGTCGGGAATTTAGTGATGTTATATTTTATGCGTTGGATACCGTAAGATACTAACACCCACATGATATCTGTAATCCAACATCTTTCTTTCCATTGAACCAACTGTTACCCTCCCATAAAACAGGCCGTCACTCTTCATAGGCCCTTTAGAACTGTGGTTATCTTAACTGTTTAGCTGCTGCAGAGACATCGGCGCACTAGCGATTCCCAACCTTTTTTGTTTGGAGGAACCCTTGAAGTATTTCGAAAAATCCCGGGGAACCCTAATCTGGCTAACACATATTAGGTTAATTTCACACCTCACGAGCCCCCTCTATTTCCCAACCTCTACCCATGTATTTCTCTCCCCTCCGTCTCACTCACTCGCCCCCCCCCCCCCCATCCCGCTTCACATGTATTTATCGCCCCTGCGTCTCACTCTTCCTCTTTTCCTCCCTCTCTCCTCTCACTCGCCCCTACCTTCTGTCAATTAGCCCACTCTCACTCAATCCCCCCCACAAAATACATACCAAAAAACCTCACCCCCTTAATACATGTAACCTCACCCCGCAATACAAATTAAAAATGCCCCCGCCAATACATATTAAAAAGACTCCCCCCCCCCCCCCCGCCCCAATATATATTTAAAAAAATCGGGCCGCACGGGTAAAATCATCATCATCATCATATCTCCCCCAGCACCCCTCATCATCATCATCCTCATATCTCCCCCAGCGCCCCTCATCATCATCATCATCCTCATATCTCCCCCAGCACCCCTCATCATCATCATCCTCATATCTCCCCAGCACGCCTCATCATCATCCTCATATCTCCCCCAGCACACCTCATCATCATCATTCTCATATATCTCCCCCAGCACCCCTCATTATCATCCTCAAATCCCCCCCAGCACCCAACATCATGCTCATACCCCCTGCATCTCACATCACCCCTCCCCCTGCATCTCACATCAAACCCCCCTGCATCTCGCATAACCCTCCCCCCTCTGGATCCCTCATCTCCCCCACCCCCCATATGCCTACCTCAGGCGGTGAAGGTGGGCAGGAGGCGGCAGCGGCTAGCTAAGAGCAAGCAGGACTGCACGCACGCACTCGCTCTGGAGGCACCGGAAGTGCCACACTGCTAGAGCGCGCTCCTGCAGTCCTGAGAGCGGGCTCTGGGAGGGAGGGGGAGAGCCGTCACGGGCCGCACAGTGCGGGCGGCTAGGCAGAACCCCTGGGACTGCTCCGCGTAACCCTGGTTGGGAATCACTGGCGTACTAGAATATTACAGGGCCCTCAATCAACCCCATTGCTGATGATCACCCCTTTGCTTCTGCAATGGGCAGAACCCTCTGGCAGCAAAATGGACTAAAGGGTTTATGTAAAGTAAAGCGATCCATGAAAACGTACTGAGCACCTATATGCCGGATTCCCCAAGCTCCAATGCGGCACATCGCACTGGATCCGGCGGTTACTGCCATTTAAGTGCATCGGCGCTTGGTAAATCTGCCCCATGGCCAGTGATAAGTAGCGAATAGCTGCTGTCTTCTGATATTTACTTCTCCGAAGGTATAAAAGCTTTTATTGTGTTTATATTCTTTTTAAATAAAAAGGCAGATGGGTTTGTTCTTGGCTATGTTTAAGTAACAGGACAGATGGGTTTGAGTAAACGATGGCTTCTTTAGCTAACATCTTCATAGAAATCTGCTTCTGAAGTCTCTGTGTAGTTAAATATTTACTCTGCAAAGTTATTACATTCTGAGTGCTAATCCGACTCCCCTGTGTCCTTGAGCCAATGTTTTAGTAAACTTCTCGGCAGACACGTTTCCAGCTGCGCAGCACCTGCTATTCACAAAGCGTGCAGCGGTTGCACAGTGTGATGCTGAAGTCCCACTTGTAGGAATAGTCTTGCACTGGCCACCGTCTGCCCCATGTTTAACCCTTTCACGACCAGATTCGTTTTATCCAAAATGTCAAGGTTTTGCTAATTTGGGCTCATAAGCCTGTCTGCGATTAACACATTTCCCACTTTGATTATGGGCTGATGAAGGGATCAAACTTAAAGCGGCAATTCAAGCGCATTAAAATAAAAGTATTTTATTTACATTTAAATTGGAGCTGAATTCGTTAATTTTAGCTCCAGGGGCCCCTTGCTTCCGGAGATACTTACCTCTATAGGGAGTGCTGGTAGGGGTTCATGTAACGGCGGCGTTTCAAAGATCCTGCTGCCCAATAGGAAGCATTAACGTCATCATGTTCGGCTTCCTATTGGCCCCTGTAATGCATGAGCGGTAAACTTTTTAAACCCCAGCCAGCTCAGCCGAAGCGGTTACCAGCACCTCCTTGGGAGGTAAGCAACTCTGAAAGCAGGGGGTCCCCTTTAAAACAGGATAGGAAGCAGACTGAATCGCAGGCGCTACACAGCTGAAAGTGTGTGTGTGTGTGCGTGCGTTGTACACCAGGGGTGCCCAACTCCAGTCCTCAAGCCCCCCAACAGGTCAGGTTTTCAGGATATCCCTACTTCAGCACAGGTGGTACAATCTTTGACTGAGCCTCTGATTGAGCCACCTGTGCTGAAGCTGGGATATCCTGAAAACTTGACCTGTTGGGTGGGGTGGCGGGCCTTGAGGACTACAGTTGAGCGCCCCTGCTGTACATCAACACATTGGGAACGTATCTGTATGGTTTTCTCTTGCCATGATCAAGCTAGGGAGGGAGGGAAGAAAGATGTGTGTTTTCTAATACATTTATTACAAGGTGTTTTTATGGTTATTTTTTTTACATAATTGGTCCCCAGGGGTCTTCTGGAGCTGACTGTCGGTGCTATATTCAGCGCTGGGGACGCCCCGGTTCCTGAGATGCCAATCTTTTCTAGTTCTGTCCGCCAGTGTTGACCAATACTGGCCAGATTTTAACACCACAAGATTTGGTGGCCATATTGTTTCCCCAGGAAGGAGCACTGGCAAATATACCACTAATTACCTTTGTAACCCAGAGCCGAAAATTGCAACGTTCAGTACTGGGGGACCCCAGTAAATACATTTCCAGGGGGGATTGCTGCCTTAACATCATATGGGGGCTTATAGTTTCCTAGTGGTGAGTTGCATGGTTGTCTGGGTTTATCATTGATGGGAAGTGCGTGCATTATATATAACTTCAATTATAAATAAGGGCCCTGTGATGATGTCTAAATATTTTGAATCAATAAAACTTGTATTTGTTTTATAAGAATGACAGGAATACAAACACCAGTTTTAATTTGTCTCATGATTTCATTACAAATAGTTTTAAGAGTAAATGAGCAGTCCACTCATACCCACCATGCATACATATTTAACATAGTGCTAGAAGGCGCCGAACACTGCTCATAATGTGACTAGGACTCGAAAATGTAGTTTATTTATTTTTTATTTATAAAATGTGTTACCAGGAAATAATACGTTGAGTTACCGCCTCGTTTTCAAGTTTGTCCTGGGCACAGAGTTGTGGTGGTGAATACATGGTTACATGAAATGAACAAAGGCTATACATTCAATTTGCAGACATTCATGGACTGTTAGAGATAATATGATTATGGGCGTATGTGGCAGATACAGACAGGATTAAATGTGGGACAGTTGAAGTCTTGAAATTACTTTATGCTGGAGGCGGTTTTGAGATTATCTCGTACGTTATTCCTGTCGTTGGGTGCACGATAAGAGAAGGAGGAGCGGACAGATTCCTTGTTGAGCCTTGGGACCGTGAACAGTCTTTTGGAGTCAGATTTCAGATAAGTGCTGCGTGTGGTAGGGGTGAGGAGGATAGGCGGGTAGTTTACCCAGAATGTATTTTAAGGCAAGACAGAAAAAATGCACTTTGCGTCTGGACTCAAGTGATGGCCAATATAATTCTTGGAGCAGGTCGCAGTGATGTGTTGTAGTTACATTGGAGGACAAAGTAGCATATTGAGTTGTAGAGGGTGTCTAGTTTTCTAAGGTGAGTTTGGGGTGCCGTACAATATACTATGTCCCCATAATCTATCATTGGCATTAGCATCTGCTGTGAATCTTGAAAAAGTTTATAGTTTTTCTAGAAAAATTTACATGCAAAATAGACTAAAGTTGCTTTGGTGCTTGTCCAAGACGTTCAATAGTAATTCAGTCTGATAGGCAATCTTTACACGTGTTTAATATAATACTCCCGAAATCTTAGTTACGCGTCAAAATAAAGTTTAAGCCACAGTCCCCCATCACCACCCCCCTTTTTTTTCCCATACTGATTTTGTTTTTACAGAATTTGAACATGGGGCTTTTCCAGAATTCAGTTGACTTGACTCAGGGGATCCTCTAGTTTCCAAGATACCGGTTTAGTTGCCAGTGTATCTGCTACCGCTAGTCAAATATCAAAATGGCAGCCAAATTTTGTGGGTCTTGTTGGCCAATAGTTAGCCATATATGTACTGGTGGGATGACGCTACAGCTTCCTATTAGATGACCGCTGTTACCATCATTAAAGTTCCAGGAAGTAACATCGACAACTAAGTCGGTAATTATCTCGGGAGCCGGGGACTCACTGGAGCTAAAAATATAAATATAAAATATACTGTAGAGTAGTTCATATTCTGCAAGAAAAACAATATGTAAAATAGAAGGCAATGGTGTCTTTGCACTCTGGAACAAAATGTCAGTCATAGTGATATTATACACATTATTTATATATTTATTTTTTTTACATAAAAAAATGCAAAAGGTCAGTTTTAAAATTAGGTGGGATTGCCACTTCAAGAAGTATTTGTACACGTTATGCTTGCCTCCATCTACTTCAGTCTGGTCTCAGACGCACTATTAGAGAGGGTTTAGGTTCCTTACAATGCATCTGATATCAGACACGCTATTAGAGAGGGTTGGGGTACCTTGCAATGCATCTGATCTCAGAAGCGCTATTAGAGAGGGTTGGGGTTCCACAGAATTTCTCAATATAATTATAGGGTTCTTTAACCAAAAAAAGTATAAAAAACATTTGATCTAGGTACATGCTTCAGGACAGCTTCACATACTCAGTATTCCTTATTACATATAATGAATTGCAGCAGGGATGTAGGTCTCTGTAGAAGTAACTGTCTATCTTCTCCGTGTATCTTTCCTGTTTTTGGATTTGTGAGTTGGGGAGGATCGGAAGGGAACATGTTCAGAGCTCGCACTCGGGTTTAGAATGTTGGCAGGAAGAGAGGAGTCTTGAGTACATTTTGTTGGCATTGTTGATATTTGTGTAATACTCCCAAGCCGAGTACTAAAATAGTACTGATTTATTTTGGAAGTAAAAATAAAAGCAAACAACCTGACTGGATGGAGTTCAGAGTTGAGGTGAGGATTTCACAGTATCACATCTGTAGTTTTGAATTATTTTCTTATGCATGTGCTGCTCATCATCCACCAGTTTTAAGAATGAACTATTAGGCCTGGGACATGGTGCAGGGAGCGGTGCTGGGCAGCGCTGACGCTCACCTGCTCACGCAGGAGATTTTTCTTGTCCCTGCATGAGCGTCAGCGAGCGCGCTTGTGTGCAGGGTGGGAGGCGGGCATGGAGGCGGGCCGGGAGGCAGGGCTAGGGCATCACGTCACGGCGCCGACGTCACGGACTGCCATTGGCTTCTGGCAGTCACGTGACCGGCAATGCGCTTGCATGAGCGGCAACATTTAAACTTGCCTGTCTCCTGCATTTCCACACGCCTGCGGAAGCGTGCGGAAGCACCGCCTAAAGCCGCGCTGATAGGGATAATGTTTCCCCTCAGCGCGGCTTAGAACAGTCTTTTGACCATGTCCGAGGCCTTATACTTATGACTGATACTAATACATTTGATTTACATTTGCCAAACATTGCAGTCTGCTAGCAATGTGTCTGATGCATTATAAATCCATATCATGATATCCAATTACATCCACTACCATGCATGTGGTGCTCTGATTGGCTGAAACCGTTGTCAGGGATATCCTGGACCTATTACCTCACTAAATATTTTGTGATGTAGACTGTTCCCTTTAGCAACAAGTAAGAGGGCAATTTAACTTTTTCATTTGACATATTGTTATTTTAATTTGTACGGTGAACCCAGGAACGTATCATGGATGTAGCTATAATACCAGTGTACAATGAAGGGCGTATTGGTACAACAAAGAGAACACTTAACAGAAAATACAGGTTTTCTCTACCCTGAAGACCCAATTATCCAAGTGGTTTCGTGGGAGAGTCTGAAACATTAAGTAGTAGTGCATTTGGTACCTCAGACAGAAGGTGTGCAACTATGCTCGACATGTTGATGTAAACCAGCATAAAGCTACCCGAAGTGGTAGAGACAGGGCGACCATATAGCGGGGGAGAGTCTTCCTCATTGATTTACACTGCGGTGTGTGGTAATTTAAGGAAGCAGTTACCAAAAATAATAAAAACGTTGATCCCCCTTTTTGCGGTGTTCTGAACCTATGGGTGTCCTCAGATGGGACCCCGAGACCCCACTCTTGTATAAATGTCATTGTTTAAGAAAATGACATTTGCCCTTTCCCTGGGGGGCTACAAGGCAGCTTTCTGGGGCCAGCCTCAGCCCATCAAGGACAATGTGATCTGCAGGCAGTAATATTTATGGTGAACCAACACATACTGCAGCACAGTGCAATTGTATAAGCTCCTGGATTGGGGACAGCAATGGTACTGTTCTGGGAGACGACACCTCCTGATCCATACAATAAATAAGCCCAAACTGCAGGAGCAGTGCAGATTGCAGCATTAAAAAGGATGGGAACATTCACAGTTGAAGTCATATTCTCACAGTATGAATTGCGTGTTTTTCCTTACATTTAACGTATTACTCTCCCAGGGCTTGTGCTGACCTTTTTAAGTTAAAGAAATGTTATGAGCTGTTTTAGCGTGTGAAAAAGCTCATCGCCGAAACCCTGCCCCACCCTCCTGAGAACTAGAGTAAGGCACAATGACCAAGAGATTTATTATTAGAGTGGGTGTGTGACATCATTTAGAGCTGGCAGTCACTGGGCAGGTGTGACTTCATTGGAACTGCCAGTCACAGACTGGTTGCAACAGCATTTAAAGACTTCAGCTTTTCTAAGTGTCTGTGAGGCGTCTGCAACTTTGGTATCAAACACCCCCCCCCCCCCCCATCCGTTCCTCTTATCTAAATGCATATGTAAATGAATGAAATAGTTTCCCTATAACTACTGTAACCACCATGAAAGCAAATCTTTCACTTTTTGTTTTATTTTGTGGTTTTTCAGAAAATTAGGATTTTGTTTTTCATGTTTCAGTTAAGTGATGCAGAAAATCCAAATGTGCGGCAATCAATGATCCAATCCTAATTATACATGCTTCCTCCCTGAGAGGGGATTCAAAGAGCCATACTCAATATGCTGGGAAGCGGCTGATCGCACCGTTATTGGGCGGGAGCTCCCATTGACTAATGTGAGGGCTCCTTTCCTGTGGAAGAGTAGGGACACTTTTGTTAGACACCATGACATCACTCTCTAAACTAAGGAAGGAGTACAGGGAAATCCTCGTGTTGACTAACAATCTTTGAAAATGATTTAATAATACTTATTGTTTTAGGAAATTACTCGGATGTTTGCTTTTAAGGCGTTACCATCTGACTTGTTGTTAATTGTAATGCCAGGATATACTTGAACAAGTTTTCAGTTCCATGCATACATGTTGTTATACAGTACTGTCCAATCTGAATGATTCATACCTCCGAAGGCCAAAATCGGTAAGATTTGGGTGTTCTGGGCAACCACAATAAATACATTTTACTATAAAAGTACTGCCTGCTGTCTGACCGATATGGAGAGATGCAGGCACTCAAATAATAATGGTAGTGGGAGAGTACTTAGCTGTCGGTGCTCTTTATCAAAGGGACTCCAAGCGCCCCAGGAGAAGCATAGATGTGCAGAAAAGAAGCAGGCACATGGGCCAGATGGTGTTAATGTGCCATAATGCTGCCTGAGACTGCTCATGTTACACATCAGGGAGAGAATTGTCATGTCTTTGCCCAAAAGATTTGACAAAGTCCTCTCCTGATGTAAGAAATTGGATCAATATTAATAGTGCATTTCACTTTTACTCGTGCTGAATATATAGTTTTGTTTTGAATCTTATTTTGTGGGTGAATTGTCAGGATTAAAGAGACTGGAAAGAAGTAGGTGTAAGGTAAGGACAACATAAATAGCATGTGATTGAGCCATTTGTGCTGAAGCAGAGATATCCTTAAAACCTCCACCTGTTGGTGGCCCTTGAGGACTGACCACTCCTGATGTGGATTGTGTACCGAGTAACCAACCAGCGCTGTACAAAATGTATTTGTCTGAAATGCAAATACATAAGAGCTAGCCGATGTAGCCCCGCTTAGTCTCCCTGGCAGCGGGGCAAACTGCGTGACCCTGGCACTGTGGATTATAGCATTGGGAGCGGGGGT
Source organism: Ascaphus truei (assembly GCF_040206685.1). NCBI lineage: Eukaryota > Metazoa > Chordata > Amphibia > Anura > Ascaphidae > Ascaphus > Ascaphus truei. The sequence continues at coordinate 69,925,784 of NC_134483.1, read as the reverse complement.
GGGGGTTTGGTGTCCTGGATGCATGAACCCCCGCAGCACGACTGTGGCAGCACCATTTTCGGAGCCGCGGCTTTAAGCTTTTCCAGCCGTGGCTCAGGAGACGGTAAAGTCTCACTACATCTGTATGTACAGGAAAGAGACCTGCAAAAGGCATGATTAAAAAGCCACATCAACCCTTTAATAAGCCTCTTAGGGTCTTATTTAATATGCTCCGATGCGGTTGATTGCACCGTTATTTATCAGCCAAACGCTGCCATTGAAGTGTGTGCGACCGGGTGCGGCTGAGGATATTGAAAAGGCCCCAAGAGACTTTCTGTAGCAATTCTTATATTTCCAGTTTTAATCCTGTTGCGTTCTGGAGATTTCTGTTCTCATCTCCTCTGCTAGAATGAATATGAATGAGATCTGGCCGGTTCCATGTGTACTTCATGATTGCTAAAGAGAACCAAACCATGCTTGTGAAACCTGTCTTCTCCGGGAGGGGTGTAGGACTCTGTGGGATTGGATTGAGGAAACATTCTTTTCAGAGAGAAAGCCGAAAAACAATACATTTGTCAGCTAGTAGCAAAGGCGTGTTGCCCAACCTGAAGCCAACGCAAAAACAAGAACATTCACTTTTCTTTTTAATAAGTGCTTCTGCGTTTCTATTTCTGTTATCTATATTTGGGGTTTTAAGTCTTCAGCATGTGAGCATTATAAGCATCTTCTTTTCATGCAACTTGAAATCTAAGAGAAACCACAAATGATCCCTAAAATGAGAGCAAACAGAAGCCCCAGAGATAAATACACTCAATCCTTAATTCAAATAGAGCATAAATATGTTATAGAGATCTATTGTCTATAGAGACAATAGATCTCTGATCTAGATCTGTGTTTTAGGGATTATTTGTGGTTTCTGAATCTCTTTTCCCCATCCTGCACCTACCTTTATAATATGCACTCTATAAATATATACAGGTTGAGCGGAAAGTGTATTTGTTTTCTGTAACTTTAAATCTACTGTATGTAAATTGGGTAGCCCCAAAGAGATCAGTATATATTAAAACCTTTAGGATCTGTAAGGCCGCCATGTTCTTTTGCCAGGCTAAACGGTAACATCCATTTATTATGCTTTGCAGCACTAGTATTAAAACATGCACAAATTAAATATAACTTCAAGTCTAATAAACAGATGCTTACAAAGAAACATAGAAGAAAAACACATATACTGTATTACATTAATAGAGCTTAATATAATTCCACTGGTCAACACAAGATGCTCTCTTTATAGAGCAAAGCATTCTGGGATTTATACCAATCCTTGCTCTGAATTGTAAACCCCATTGAACCTGTATGAGTAGTTATTGATGTGGAATGGAAGGGTCCCAATGATGTGGACTCATTTTGTATTCCTTAACCCCTTCCCTGCCAGATGTGTCTGCAATGCGCCTCTGGCTAGGAAGGAGATGACTATGATTGCCAAGTTTGCATCTTTACAAGTGATGTTTGCTTCTGCTACTTTCTCGCCCTATTCGGCAAATGGTCCCTGGAATCCCCTGTATTGCAATATGTTGTGTCATTGTTCTCCTTCATATTTTAATGCATATTTCTCTTCCTTTTTGCTAGCTGGATTGCCTTTTGCAATTCTCAATTTAAGGCATAGCTCCTTCAAACGAGGATTTTTCTGTAGCGATGAATCCATCCGGTATCCATACAAAGAAGACACAATTTCTTATGGGTTATTAGCAGGAATAATGTTTCCATTCATGGTTATTGTTGTAAGTGATATCCATATTTTGTTTTATACAAGATAAGATAAGTGTGTGTGTGTGTGTGTGTGTGTGTGTGTGTGTGTGTGTGTGTGTGTGTGTGTGTGTGTGTGTGTGTGTGTGTGTGTGTGTGTGTGTATAAAAAAAATACATGCAGGTGAGGTGCAGAAGTTTTCTGTTTTCTATTTTAGAAAAAATATTGATATGTTACATTTTTTCAGGGTTTTCTAAAAAAAATAATAATAAAAAATGCCCTAATGCTAATTCTTTGTTCTTCAGACCTAATTGAAAAGTAGGTATTGTGTAAATCGTAAACCTTTCATTACCAGAGGTGCAATAAATGCAATTATTTATCTCCAGGGGTCAACAATTGAAAATCACAATAAAAAAGAAAGTTAATTAACAAAACCATAAAAAATATTGTACATCTTAAATGGATGAATACATTTGAACCAATTGCTTGCAATAAATTGCGTACCATTATGTACTCTGAATGTAACACATTACGAACCATATTTACTAAGTGGTGCTATTCCATAAGACCCATGAAGACATCTTACAGCCCATTCAAGGGAACGGACCCATAAGCAGCCATATTTACTAACCGGTGCTGCTCCTTAAAACAATTTCTGCTGTTCAATGTCATCTTAAAGCATTGTTGAGCAATAGGCGTCCCGCTGGACACCTGCGGCCCCACGTGTGGGCCGCCCCAGTGCAGAGGCAGCAGAGCCACGTGTGGGCCGCCCCAGTGCAGAGGCAGCAGAGCCACGTGTGGGCCGCCCCAGTGCAGAGGCAGCAGAGCCACGTGTGGGCCGCCCCAGTGCAGAGGCAGCAGAGATATTGCTACTGCACACTAGTCTCCTGTGCTAATCACTAGTTCCTTGTGTAAGAAGAGAAGCGGGGCAGTGCCCATCAGCACACCGGCATGAAGTAGCTGACTGGAGCGGGGAGAAGCTCCTTCCCACTGTTGCAACGTCCCCTCTGTCTGTGATATATATATATATATCCACATCTATAATGGTCTCAAGGGCTGCACATGTTGGCTACTAATCTGTTCACTTCAATAGGCTGTATGGTGTCTGCTGTAGTAATAAATATAGGCCCACATCTTTAATTACAGCGCAGTGCGCCCAATGCAGTGTGTGTTTATTCCATGGAAGTACACTGCTGCTAACCCCCTTTTTAAATTCTGCTTGCTTACAAAACGTATTTCTGAATGCAGATTTGGACACATCGCACAAGATCAAATACTGTGTGATAGCCAAATAAAATGTGAAGCTGTGCACTTTGGCTCAGCGCTGGAATGCGGCACAGGCAGAACCCGTTGGAGGTTTGGGAAATGTTTCACAGTTACATAAGCCCGTAAGAATCAGAGGCAAATATACAGGATTGTCAACATTTTGTGTTCCGATAATTCTGGTTTACTGCTGGCATTTTCTTTTCCCAAATGGCTCCTTCACGTAAACCCAGCACTGCTCAAAATGCTTCCAAGTGGTTGAAAGTTTATTTTCTTATTCTGAAGCCGTTGCACCCTAGCAATTCGCGGGAGCAATTCAGGAACTTCTTTTACCAATGGTTGTTCCTCCCCCATGAAATAGAAATTAGCGCCAAGTTAAAAAACAAAAACAAAACAAGGTTTCTCATCTATATGAAAAGGTTGCGTTTTTAAATATGAACAACCACACATTCTTAAACCCAGGCTGCGCTGAAAAGCTGTGCAATGCGGCAGGCATAAGGTTATAGGGGTCCGTGTTAAAATGGACATGAAATAAAAGGGGATACTGGTTATTTGCATGTCATTTCCCAGAATCCCTTGCTGCAGTGAAAGTGCTGTATGCTAAGTGACAATGAGGAAAGGCAGGGTTGCAGACCTGTCTGAGACGTGGGAATGTGGTCACAAGTGGTATTTTTTATTTGCCAAATATGTACAGGAACGTGGAGTAGTGTCCCGTATATGGCTGAAAATAGGGAGACAAAGAGACATTAACACAAAGGAATTTGTTGCCTTAAACCCTCCTGTACTAGGGAGAGTTTCAGCACAATGCCAGCCTCTGGCAGCAACACCCTGGCACAGTGATCCACCGGCATTAGCAGTGTCTCCTAGTAAGTGATAGATGCCAAGGGGGAGGCCACACTTCCTAACCACTTCTTCTGGCCAACAAACAAATCCCTTTAGCGTTTTCCCTGAAATAACGGGAGAACCGACTAACAAGATTCCAGTAAACGTAAAGTCCCTTTTATGGATTTCTGTAGTCCAAAGGTATAAAGTGGTTCTCCCAATGCCAATATGAGTCCAAAGAAATAAGGGGGAAGACTTTGGGGCAAATTAACCCATCAATGCCCCTTATGTTCCAAATAGAGGCCTATAGTAGTGTCATGTAGGAAAAAAAGATAGCGGCACACACAAGTAATTATGCAGAATTGCTAAGGTTTACTGCATAGTAGTAGTAATATATAGATATATATATATATCTATATATATATATCTCATAATGATAATCGGAAACAAAAAGTGGCTGTAAAATGCACCTTTATTAGCTGTCTGGTTTCTACCTGTGGGGTCTTCTGTGAGAGTCTGTCCATATGCAGTGAGGCGGAAGGTATTTTCTATTTGGGTATGTGTAGGAGGGATGCTAAGTGAGGGGACAAACAGATCCAGCTGCATAAATACTTCTGTTAGAAGCTACTGTTTGTATAAACCTATGTTCCTTTACCATTAACCCCCCCTCCCTCCCCCAATTACTCTAATTGGGTGAGGGATATAACCAAGAATGACCATGTCATGGAACAGTCTATACGTGGGAAAAGTTGTCCTCACAAAAACAATTAGAGAGGATTGCTGCTTTAAATAATAATAAGGAACAACCCACACATTATATGTTTACTTTTAGAAATCTCATCTCGTTCTTCTCTAAGCTGTTTTTATGGATCATATCTGACATTGTTTTGGTGTGTTTGAAATATGAAGTGTCCGGGAGATTAAAATGAAGATCCTCCAGTGCCCAGTGTAGTTTAAAGGTCTCTATAATAATCTCAGAAGCTAGAAAATACTGATTTTAAACCCTAGATATATATTTTTTTTAAATGGGCAGAACACGGTCCGGGAACAATATATTAACATACGAGTTAAACTTCTGGCAAACTGTCTACCTGACTCCCCTTGGGCTTCCTTCTATGGAGTTTCCTGTGATGTTTGTATTAGGACATGTTTTCTATGTATAGTTAGACAGATGCCAGAGAATATAAATATACACGTATGCATGGTGTGTTTGTCCCAATGCAGGCTGAGCTGATAACATTAAACGACAGAGAAGATCTTGCCTATTCCAGCACTGTTATATATTTCATGAAAGAACAGCAGCCTGTAAAATATGCATTAAAAAGAAGAAGAATTATCAGCTGGGATGTTCCACGAACTCCTGGGCAGGAGATGAAGACGGTGTGCAGTTTATTTGAGCAGTCCCCCATTGACTTTTTCTTTTTAACCCCCTCCATTTTTTGATCCCCGTTTCCGGAGATACCGCTGAATGTCGCGCCAGTACCGTCCCCTCCGGGGGAACCAAATGGCACTTCCTGGTGCTTAAATCGTTCAGCGTCACGAGGGCCAATAAGAAGCTGAGCTGTCATCCCATTGCGGCTTCCTGTTGGCTAGAATGATATGGGAGGGGGGGGGATTTAAAGTTCGGAAGTACCGACTCTACCTTTACCGTAAGAATCCCAGGAGCCAGGGAGCCCCTGATTACTATCCTGGCAAAGAAAAGTTGTGGGGGACATGGTAAGAGGGACTGCTCTTTTTCTATATAAAGTCTTCTATCTGAGACACGGGAGGCCTCACTAGAATGGAGGTAGAAGACCGCACATTAGGTAGCCCTGCCCTGGTCACCTGGCTAAAGTGTATTCTGTCAGATCACCATTAATTAGCAATATATTCATTAACGGAATTGAACAGAGTTGCAACAGCTTGTCATTTCTGCTAACAGTAGGGGAGCTTGAAAAGTACAAGTTCTGTTTGCTTCTTGTAAAGTATGATTCATCTGAATCATTTTGTGCTTCTTGTTTGAGTTAAAGCTGCATTTCATTAGCACCACTCGAAATACTGTGCCCACTTCCTCAACCATATCCAGATGGTTTTTTATTTATTTTTTAAACTTCTGAAATTATTCTCCAGGTCTTCCAAATTATACTAAACCAGAAATATATATACTCATTTAATGCATTAGTTTTTGAAGTCTAAAGTGAAACTCTGTATTTAACGAGTAATTTCCGCCTGTTTAAAAAAAATATATACAGTATTTTTAAAAAAAAAATGTAATTTCCGCTCCGGTGACCCCCTGCTTCACGAGACACATACCTCTGTTAGCAGCGCCAGCTGGGCACGCAATATGGTGGTATAAAAGCCCCGTGCCACGCTGGCCAATAAGAAGCCACAACATCATCCCTTGCAGCTAATCTTGCTATTGGTCCACGTGGCGCGAGACCTTTTAGACCTGCATTAAACAGCAGCATCTACTTTAGAGGTTTGTATGTCGGGGAGCAGGGGATCCGTGGAGCTGAAATGAATGCGGTTATGCGCCGGAGACCCCCTGCAGGGGTAAATTATTTTCTTTTAAAGGGGAATACTTCTTTAATCGCTTTAAAATACACGAGTAGTCCCATTCTTACACCCCTTTCTCATGTTTAGAAGAGATACTTCATATAGCAGGGGGAAAAGAACATTAGTTTGGGATAATCCTTTGCTCGTTAGGAATGATTCATCGTACTGGCGTACATCACAGTTGAACACTAATATAAATATAAAAAATATATTGTAACCCCATTGCTGCCAGTGGGCCATGCAACGCCCCTCTGGCATCAAGGGGTTAATCAGATCATGTTGATGTATACATATTTCCTGTAAAAAAAAAAAAAAAAATTCCTATTTGGAGGAGCCAAAGATGTCCATCTTTACAGGGGGGAAAGAATGACATTAAAATGCTCGCCCATCGTGTCACCATTTTGCAGGTTTTTTTTTAGTTTCCCAAACATTTGAAATGGATAATTCCTGCTCAGGGAGCTCTGGTCGAGACGCATGGAAATATTAAGCACCACAGAATGTTCTGCCCAAAAGAGGTCTCAGAGGGCCAGTCATTCTCAGGGGTTTGGAAGGTTTCCCAAGCTTGTTAAAGCGGGTCCTTGTGCATATCTGCATTAACCTCTCGCTAGTGTTTCAGTATTCCTGTATTTCAATGCAAGGAAGGAAAAGCTATCGCAGGTTCCTGAGTGTGCGATTTAGTATCTTGAAGGTGTTGTCTCAGCCATTATTTCCACTGACCTAGGCATGAGAAAGGGATTGCAAACTCCTCTGTGCTTTCCCTCTCTCTTCAGGGCAAGTCAAAATAATAGCAGATACTGTAGCACTACGGTGGAAAAAAAAAGGCATTCAAATCTCTGCGTGGGGAAGTAAAATGAAAGCAAGAAATCTTCAGGAGTACGTCCACGTGTCTCCCACGCGTTCCACTGACCTATCCCAGTCTCTGAAATGTCATGTAGATATCCAGGGGGTAGACATGCCGGTCAGCTGAGGCCAATTGAAATCTGCAAAAGCAATTAAAACAATCCTGTGGCTTCCAACACAATTTAGTTTTCTGCTATACTGTGAATCTGGTGCAGTTTTATTTTTCGCACCTGTTCTGCAGCTGGGGGACCTTGCTAAATAGTCCCATGTGCTTTCTCCCGGACCTTAACCTTTGTACTAAGGATGCAGCTCCACTTCAAATCAAAGTTATTCATTTTAGTAATAGATGTAATATATTACATCTTGGTGGAACATATATATATATATATCAGATCAGATTTATTTTACATTTAAGATTGGCTGCATTTATATTAACTGATTATTTTTAGGGATTTCTGTTAATTTGCGTGGGCTGTGATGGGTAGTGGTTTATTAGCTGTCCGAATGACAATGTAATCTAATTTGTGACCTTCCCCTCCATGTCAGATATACATATTAACCACGCAATGTGGTAGAGAGAAGATAAGGGAACTAAAACAGCCCCCAATTATTAATTTACCTTGTTTACAATAATTTATAACAGTGTTCAAAAATGATTTTACATTTCTTGAAATACTTTTCATAATTTTTTTTAATGTAATTTTTTCTTTTATTTAGGCCAAGATTTAATCCATTAAACATATTACTGCGATTAGTTTACTTTGCCGCATCTGACACTGCACATGTGCATGTGCAGCCAAGCTTTGTCTATCTGGAGCTGGTTCTGCTGGTTTTAAATTGTGAATTTTGAAACATGTAAAGTGTTAAAGCAGCAATCCCAGCTCCTTCTTTTCTTTTCTTCTTTTTGTGTGGATATTTTTTTTTAATAGGATTCAAACCTTCCTGGAACTGAACCCCCTGCTGCTTCCTATTGAATGACGTGGGCACCATCTTTAAAAATACAGGAAGTGTGCTGGCACCAAGAAATTATGTTGGGAACCCGGGGGTCCGCAAAACTAAAAATAGAGCAGTTTTGTTCCAGAGCCACGGACCCCCCCCCCCTCCACCTTCTGTTAAATTATCCTGTAATAAGAAATAAAAACAAAACCGGGAAAACGCCAGATTACAACAGGGTAATAATGCCTTTAGGGAGGTCCCTGTTGGATGGACTAGGAAGTTAACACTTTGTCTGTCACAGGGCAGAAGAGGGGATAAATAGTGATAAACTCCATGTGCACCCTTGTATACACATGGCTAAAATCTTGGACATCTGCAGTATGTAAAATCTTGTGATATATTTACTAGGCTGGAACAGGCTGTGCAAGGCAAGTGAATGGCAGGGTTGTGTTAATTGTATTGTGTATGTGTAGAAATGTATTGTTTATATATAATAATTATATCTACCGTTTTTTAAATAGCCCTTGTGGAATGGTGTGTGAGCTGCTTGTTGTTAACTGATGTCTGTTTCTCTCTTGCAGATAATTTTAGGCGAGGCCCTGTCTGTTTTTTATAACCGTTTGTACTCCAATGCCTTTGTCAGAAATCACTATGTAGCCACTATTTACAAAGCCATCGGAACATTTATCTTTGGTGCCGCGGCTAGTCAGTCGCTAACAGACATTGCAAAGTACACAATAGGTCGCCTGAGACCACACTTCCTGGATGTGTGTAAACCCAACTGGTCCAAGATCAACTGCAGTATGGGCTACATTGAAAACTTTGAGTGTCAAGGAGATGCAGTGAATTCCAATGAAGCACGGTGAGTTTGATGCCTTATTTGTTTAATCTTCGTGGTTTTCCAATAATTTGCCACTGATGTGATAGGAAGGTGCTTTGCACACTTGGTTCATAGTTTAGGTTACTGATCTGTGACATGCTGCCATATTTACCCACTCATGCTAATGTGGTACTGTAGTAATGATGAGTATAGAAAGGCTACATTTTCACCAAAATTCAAATCTGCCATGGATCGGCGAGTTCCTTCCAGCTGGGGATTTCCGCACTGAATCTCAGAGAGAAAAAGAGAGAGCGATTTTACAAGAGCACAGTTCTATATATATATTTCCTCAAACCTTCCTCTAAATAACATAGGGAGAGACATCGGTGCTCAAAAAGGAGCACACACTTCCGAAAAGGATTTCCATAAGAACTATATTGACAAGTCTAAGGCACCTTGAGAGGAATGGATTACTGGTGTCATGACCAACAGGACCAGAAGCCACAACCTCTGCTAGTCTGGGCAGCAGCTCTAGCTGTGCGACTGAAACCAGCTCCTGGGGAGTACCACTTGAGACTAGTGAAATAGGTCTCTCTCCCTGTCTGTCTGATGGCAGATTCCACGAAATGTGTCCAGATCGGATACAATCACGGGTTTTTTAGCGCTCAATCTACCTTCGGATTTCCGTGTGCAGATTGGATTTTGGCGGTTTCGGCAAAAATAGTGATACTGTGCTGTACTGCTGAAAAGCACAATCCATGTAAAACATTATAATAACTATTAAATTGATATTGAAAAAACAATTCTGAATATATATAACGATGTGTAGACACATTTATTGTACAAAGCAGAAGGCAGGCTCCTTCAGTGCATTGCAATGCCCTTTTGGCAGTAAAATTTATTTATTTATTTTATTTATAAAAATGTTTTACCAGGAAGTAATACATTGAGAGTTACCTCTCGTCTTCAAGTATGTCCTGGGCTGCCTTTCAGTTTCAATCAATCCTTCAGTCAGTGTAACTCAGCAGCTACAATGTATTCTTATATTACTAAGGTAACATTATCTATTATTACAGTTTGCAGCTCAAACTGCTGGGAATATTGGCAACAAATGATCAAACAGGAAAGTGTTGCAAAGATCTTGCACTGCTGGGGAGGTGGGCTAAAACCTGCTATAGAAATCACAGGATGCTCAGTATATTAAAACTCATTAAAAATGGCATTAAGAGTTGAATTAAAAAAAATGCAGTAAGTATGATCTAATACTAAAAAAATGATTTATTAAAAAAAAAAAAATCATGTAAGATATTGCACAGATTGCTCCTTTAAGGGAGGATTTTTTTGATACACACAAGATATTGGGACATGCCGTTTCACTGTACGGTAGATTTCCATCACTAGATAGCTATTAACCCTCCCGGTCTGTACCTGCATTAAACTCGTCTCTGTAGGGCCCTTATTCAACATGCTATGGAACTGCTTCCCAGTACTGGGGAATATATCAGTTCCACTCAAATGAATGGCACTTCTCCAACAAGGGAAAGCTGCTTCACAGCACAGCCTAAGAAACCTGAGTGAAATGTCTCAAGCTTGAAAAAAACGGGATTCTTCCATGTGACGCAGGCACTATGGGGCGCAGAATACGTTATGGACACTGCGCAAAATAGATTAAATGGACAATTTTCGTCATACAAATGTGGAAATGTAAGTTTCTGAGCAAAGAAGTAGCATTGTGGTATAACACACTATAGCACTACACTTGCACGCTGTGGTGCGGGCAGGACGGTGCATGGCTTGTCTGTGCCTATCTCTGTCTGCTTGTACATAACCTCCCGCTGCCCGTGTGTTTTACTTCTGCTTGGTATGTGTTTCTGAGCTCACCTAATGGGTTTAGCAGACTAAACACATTGTCAATTGCCAGCTTTTGATTGACATTACTAACTCTTCAACCATCTGTTCCTTTCACCTCTATAAATGGCTGATGCATCTCGGGTTAGTACCACAGTGTTAACTCCTTCTGTGCTGCAGTGAGATGTGATGTGTCCGTCCCAGTTGTTGAAGTGTGACAAGGGGTTGGGCATACCACCATTATTATTATTATTATTTTTACGGACCTGAATATCTGCTTTTTCTGTTTAAGATGAGGTAACTGTAACCGAGTCATTATGATGTCTCTGTGGTGAAGCAGGCGGCGTGATATAGTAATGCTGTCGCTGTGCTTCACCATTTGTGTTAACGTCATCTCTATCAAGTACAGTATGTGCTCCCTGCAATTTTCAGGTAATTTGAAAATTGTACCAAATACAGAATAATTTACAATGCATCTGATCTCAGACGCTATTAGAGAGGGTTGGGGTTCCATACAATGCATCTGATCTAAGACGCTATTAGAGAGGGTTGGGGTTCCATACAATGCATCTGATCTCAGACGCTATTAGAGAGGGTTGGGGTTCCATACAATGCATCTGATCTCAGACGCGCTACTAGAGAGGGTTGGGGTTTCATATAATGCATCTGATGTCAGACACGTTATTAGAGAATATTGGGGTTCCATACAATGCATCCGATCTCAGACGCTATTAGAGAGGGTTGGGGTTCCTTACAATGCATCTGATCTCAGACGCGCTACTAGGGACGTTGGGGTTCCACAGAATTCCAAAATATAATTATAAAGTTCCTTAACCAAAAGAAGTTTGGAAACCACTGGAGTAAGATCATCATGCACTATGTGCAGCAGGACTGGCTGTGCATTTAGAAGTACAAGCAGAGAATACTCTGCAGATTGTAGGGAAGCACTGCTTGGGAGGTGGGTTAAAACCTGCTATACAAATCAAAGGATGCTTTTAAACTAATTAAAATGGCATTAAGAGTTGAATAATAATTTAAAAAAAGTACAGTATTATCTATTGCTGTGTTAGCCCACTTCCAAGCAGTGCAAGATCTTTGCAACACTTTCCTATTTGGGATAATTTGTTGCCAATATTCCCAGCAGTTTGAGCTGGTAACTGAAACAATAGTTAATGTTACCTTCGTACTATAAGAATGCATTGTAGCTGCTGAGTTACACTGACTGTAGCAGCCATTAGGCTAGGCACACAATCAGGATTTTTACAGATGTATAACAGGAGCACCAAACGATTGCCAGCTTAGGTAAGAATGTACAATTATACATTTTCACATGCTTTACATATAAAAATAAGGAGGGAAAAAGAAGTGGAATGTAGTATTGCTGCTTTAAAAGACGTAGGTCGTGCATGGTAGAAAAAAATTGTTGCAGCAATCAACTGGATCACAAATAGTAGTCAAGTTACCAGCACAGGACACAAGTATATATTCCATCAAGTATTTATTCCATCTGACACTAGATAGCCTGATGTTTTAGTCCTTACAGAGTCGCATACAAAAGCAACTAAACTTGTAGCAGGCAGTCACACAATGCTGAATAAAGACAGAAAATGTATTATAACACCAACAACATTTCTGTTGTCCTTAGGATCTTTATGAAGGTGGGACCAAAACATTGGTCGTGTTCTAATCTTTTTCGCTTTGTCCTATATCCTGAGGGTGCCTGCTACCAATTTTGTTATAGATCTAAAGAAATCTCTATATCTCTCTTTCCATTTGCAGAGTTTTATACACGCCACTGAATCCCTGGTCCAGTCAGCTGTATACACATTCTGACATACCTCAGTACAGTTTTGCTTCTTGGCACGGTTAGAAGCTGTGGCTTGCTTTGATGATCATTGGTGCTTTATGCCAGTTACTATTATTAAATGTAACTTGACCAGTGGTGTGGTTTACATGACATTATAGCAAGCTTAATTTCCAGAACCTTCTGTAAAAGGAGTAGACACCTTTCTAAAGATCTAGCAGCAGAAATATGAAAGTGCACTTACAGTATGTGTTGACTAGTTTTTCAGCTTCGCTAGATTTAGATTTGACCACTAGAATGTCAAAGATCTTTTTTTTTTTTAAAGGGCCTTAGTTTTAAAATACCAAGATTGGGTTACTAGCACCGAGCGAGATATGGGCTAATGGTATAAAGAAATTAGCATTTATAAGACTGGATTTATTTAATCGTTTTTGTTTTTGAGGGTTTCTACAAAGTGGTGTGATCACAACCCAAGCAGTGTTCAATGAGTTTGCAAAGTAATGACATGTAGTAAGTAGAGGAATAAAGAGGATGCCAAAGTGGGGGAAGAGAGTAATTGGAGACATTCCGGTCATTATTACTCTGCTTGGAATGAAGAAAGTGTGTAGCATGTGTCACTGGGGAGATGTCCAGATAGATGTGGAAATGCAGTTCGCAAGCCATCTTAAGCTCTCAAATTCTAGTATGTGGAGGGTGTGAATTTCTTCCAAATAGGGGAGCTCTAGGTGGGTAGACACCTCGAGACCAACACTGGGAGATTCCCCCGCCCCAATCTCGAATGCTAAAATTAACTGACATGAGGATCATAGTCTTGAAGGAAGGCTAATTTTCTCTTTAAAACAAAGAAAAAATAAAGTGTGTTAATTACAGTTTTGCATGAAATAACAGTTTGTCGCAGGTTACCCATTCCGACCATTGTTATTTGAAGCTGGGTTGTTTGACAGATTGGCGTTATCTGCGTCTGGCAATGTAATCAGTTGGAATTGATGTGGCCAAGAACGGTCCTGTTTGGAAACTTATATTGAAAAATAACATCTGTTTTTCAAAGCGGAAAATCTGCTGACAATTTAATCCTAGTTTTCATTATTATTTTTTTTTTCATTTGTTAACTGCATATTTCCCCCCCTACACTAGTCACCTGCTGCACGCTGGTGATAGCAAAACGAATTTGTACGTCTAGAGCAAGTCATACGTCAACACGTTGAGTGCCACACAGACTTTTGGCACCAGGATCATGTGATCGCTGTTGCTTGTAATCACCTCGCCTTGCCCCTCTTCTGTTGGGGACGGATGGAAAGAGAGCGGGAGAGGAAAACCTCACCTTCCGTTTAGATCACTCCAGATCTCGGGGAGACGTGTCCGATGTCCGCTGCTTGAACCCTACAACACTGTATCCTGTTAAGAGAACTGAACGAGCGATGTGTCTGCAGGCTATTGCTCTGTTCTCACATTGGGGATAGAGCCTTAAACCTTTATGGGGCCCTTCTAATGCTCCCTAAACGTCATATGAATTTTGTTCATTCTCTAGGGGAAGATCGCGTTCAATCCACCTCCGCTTCTGATCATGTCACTAGGGGCCAGTCGTAAACCACGCGATGGCTACCCCAAGCGTTCACGTGACCGTGATCCCGGCAGACTGGCGCTACCTTATAAGGGAAGGATAAACGGTGCCAATCCTTTGCAGCTGACCTAGCTTCTTTTGTAACAAATTTAACGGTTTTATTGTCTTTGGCAATTAAGTGTGAAAAAGAAGCATTGTTTCCTTTTCTTCCTGACCTCTGAATTGGGGAGTGTCAGTGAAGTGTTTCCTTGCCAAGAGGAATTCACACCCTTCCCGTGTCTCGGCTCATGTTTGTAAACACTTCATAAGAATATTACTAATAGATGTTGAATTGTGATTTAAAAAAAGCATCCGTCATTTAGATCAGTGGTCTCCAAACGTTTCAGTACGAGGGACACATCGTATATTCTACATGATTTCGCGGGCCAAAGAAAAAAAAATTTTTTGATAATTTTTTATATATTTTATATAAATGTATGAATATGTTTTATTTGGATCTTTTTGGGGTAATCAGCATGATATGATTCAGAACAAACGAGAAATGTGACAATTGCAAAGAAAGGATGCTGTGCTTACACTGGGAAATGATATATAATGAGGATAAAATGTTGTGGGGGGCCAGATGGGGCCCCCGGACCGTAGTTTGGAGACCCCTGATTTAGATGTAACCCTGATACATGTCACTACCATTAATGCACCTCGGGCCTAGAAGGGACTGCCCCTTTATAAAGGGAAACACCTTCACAGGCCACTGCCGCCCCCCCCCCCCCTATATTTGTTATATAGTACATTGGTTTCCTAATAGATTCCTGTCATTTCTGAAGGTATTGTATGTCTTTATTTATATAGCGCCATTAATGTACATAGCGCTTCACAGTAGTAATACACGTGGTAATCAAATAAATAACAGATAATATAAATAACAGATCATGGGAATAAGGGCTTCAGACATAAAAATAACATTAAGGAAGAGGAGTCCCTGCCCCGAGGAGCTTACAGTCTAATTGGTAGGGAGAACGTACAGAGACAGTAGGCGGGAGTTCTGGTAAGTGCATCTGCAGGGGGCTAAGCTTTATGTATCATGTATCATGTGTCCAGTATTATCCACAGTGCTATTCATATGCTTGTTTAAGCAAGTGGGTCTTAAAGGTGGATATAGTGGGTGCTAGTCAGGTATTGAGGGGAAGGGCATTCCAGAGGTGCGGGGCAGTCAGTGAAAAAGGTTTAAGGCGGGAGAGGGCTTTAGATACAAAGGGGGTAGAAAGAAGACATCCTTGAGAAGAACGCAAGAGTCAGGATGGTGCATAACGAGAAATTAGGGCTGAGATGTAAGGAGGAGCAGAAGAGTGTAAAGCTTTAAAAGTGAGGAGGAGAATTGAGTGTGAGATGCAGGATTTGATCGGAAGCCAGGAGGGGGATTTCAGGAGGGGAGACGCAGAGACAGATTTAGGATAGAGCAGAGCGATTCTGGCAGCAGTGTTTAGGATAGATTGTAGGGGAGACAGGTGAGAGGCAGGAAGGCCGGACAGCAGGAGGTTACAGTAATCAAGATGGGAGAGAATGAGGGTCTGAGTCAGAGTTTTAGCAGTCGAGCAACAGAGGAACAGGCGTATCTTAGTGATATTGCGGAGGAAAAAGCGACAGGTTTTAGAAACGTTGTGAATGTGAGAGAGGAGTAGAGTGTGACCCCTAAGCAGCGTGCTGGGGCTACTGGGTGAATGATCGTACTTCCAACAGTAATGTGTTAGGAGGTCGTAAGGCCAGATTTGGGAGGAAGTATGAAGAGCTCTGTTTTAGCCATGTTGAGTTTATGGCGGCGGAGGGCCATCCAGGATGATATAGCAGAGAGACATTCAGAAACTTTGGTTTGTACAGCAGGTGTAAGGTCAGGTGTTGAAAAGTAAATTTGTGTGTCGTCAGCATAGAGGTGATATTTAAACCCAAGAGATGTTATAAGGTCACCTAGAGAGAGTGTGTACAGAGAAAAGAGAAGAGGTCCCAGGACAAAGCCCTGGGTTACCCCCACAGAGAGATCAATAGAGGATGAGGTGGTGTTAGCAGAAGAGACACTGAAAGTACGATGGGAGAGGTAAGAGGAGATCCAGGATAGAGCTTTGTTCCGAATACCAAGAGTATGGAGAATGTGAAGGAGAAGAGGGTGGTCCACGGTATCAAATGCTGCGGAGAGGTCGAGTAATATGAGCAGAGTGTAATGACCTCTGTCTTTGGCAGCATGGAGGTCATCAGTTATTTTAGTGAGGGCTGTTTCCGTGGAGTGAGCAGTGCGGAAGCCAGATTGTAGAGGGTCTAGGAGAGAATAGGTGTTGAGAAAATGAAGCAAGCAAGAGAATACAAGACGTTCAAGGAGCTTAGAGGCAAAAGGCAGGAGGGAGACAGGTCGATAGTTAGAAGGACAGGTAGGGTCAAGTTTGCTGTTTTTGAGTAATGGTATAACTGTTGCATGTTTGAAGGAGGAGGGAAAGGTACCAAAGTAGAGGGAGGAGTTCAAAATCTGTGAGCATAGGGATTATAGTAGGACCAAGAGGTTTTAGGAGATGGGAGGGAATGGGGTCAAGAGAGCAAGTGGTAGAGGGGAGAAGAGGAGATCAACAGTGACACATCCTCCTCTGAGACAGTGGAAAAAGAGTCAAGGAAGGCAGGAGAGTTAGGAAGAGGTGTAGGATGGGAGGAAGAAACAAAGGCGATGTTCTGACGTATGGATTCCACCTTTTCCTTGAAATAGTCAGCAAAGTCCTGAGCGGAGATGGAGGAAGAAGAGGCAGCTGAGGGTGGTTTGAGTAGAGCGTCAAAGACAGAGAAGAGTCGGCGTGGTGTGGGTTAGACTTGTGCGTGTTGATTAGTGAAGAAAAGTAGGCTTGTTTAGCTTGCGAGAGGGCAGAGTTGAGACAGGATAGCATAAATTTGTAGTGAAGGAAGTCTGCGAGAGTATGAGATTTCATCCAGAGGCTTTCAGAGGAACGAGTGGAGGAACGCAGCATGCGCGTATGGGAATTTAGCCAGAGTCTGGGGTTAGAAGGGCGAGGACGGTGGAGAGAAAGCGGGGCATGTAGATCAAGGTCTTTTTTTTTAAGAAGGATGACAAATACAAAAAGTCCAACACTGGCATCCTGTATTACCTGGGGTCAGTTTATGACATGGGAACATATCATATTATTATTGTTTCTTTAACAGACCTGCCTTAAGTCTTTATTAAAAGGATTTTGAAGAAAGAGCATGGTAGATGTGCGCAGTCTTAACGTTCAACCTAGAAATTCTTAAGAATAACATCAGTCAATCTTCTAAAAACCTATTGCCCGTGAAAAGGAAAGGGTAGCCATATATCTAGCAAATACAGAGATTTCTGGAGGGCTACAGCACTAAAATAGGACTAATAACCGTAGAAGCTGCAAAAAGAGGTTGCTAAAAGAGGACCTCCAACCAAATGAAATACTAGTGTCAAGGCCCAAAATGGGACTCAAGTGTAACTATATCACAATTTTAACTCTCTTATTTTTCTTTCAGTTTACTCAAAATGTGTGGTGAATAGTTACATAATAGAGAACATAATTCTGTGATTACGTGACCAATTCAATAATTACCATTTGTTCTATTATTGATATATTCAGCTGCCTGAAAAAGTACAATCAGCTTGCTACACACATTGGCACAAAGTAGATGTTGCTTCAGCCTTTGGTTTTTGTTAAACCCCTTGAGTGTTAGAAGGGCGCGGGACCCCCCCGACAAAGCGCGGTCACGTGACAGTGGTTGGCCCTTTAACACGGACGAGGCGGAGTCCTCCTCTCCCATTTCCCTTCACTCCATAGGGATGCAGGACACAATCTAAACCTGAAAAGCATGCACTCCATGGGCAAGACTTAGATCAGGAGTGGGCAACTCCAGTTTTCAAGGGCCATCAACAGGTCAGGTTTTCAGGATATCCCTGCTTCAGCACAAGTAGCTCAATCAGTGGCTAAGTCGAGTGCCAGACCCCATGACGAATTGACTACATGTGTTTGGCACCCAAGGGGTTAATGGTCCAATACCTGATGTTGACCTACTTTTTTTTTTTTTTTACAAACTTTTCTTTCTGACAGTGTAACAAATGCAAATACATGTATTGATCTGCTTTTCGAAAAATTCATTTGTTTTTCTTCTGGGCCTCTAAATGGGGGATTGTTTGTCAATCAATTGCTTCCTCTCTTATCCCACTCTAACTATATCAAAGATACAATAAAGATAAGGGCGTGGGAGAGATGTGCCACCGCTTGTTGAACAGAGAGGGGCATCACACAAAAGAGCACTAAACCCCTCGCAAATCTCTGCTCATCATGTTTGCAGACTAACGTGAAAATATATATTGTAAAACTCTTGGACGTTTTGGATTTTGGTTAAATTAAAATGTATCAGTCACCCGGATCTAACCCTTTAAACAAATAATTGTATCTAGTCATCGAACTAAAAGGTGTATTATGACCGCTTTTAAACTGGATCCACAAAAGAGATCTTGTCTACTATTTTGGCATACGTAGGCCACCTGGCCAAGTCGTCATGGTAACTAACCACAGCAATGCAAGCTTTTCCAAACGCCATCTCTCGTTGTTAAAGGCACACATGAATGGCTCATCACATAAAATAATGTCTGCTGTAAGTCCGAGAGCTTTCCTCCCGTCACGTAACCGTTCTAATTTCCCTTCTCATTCTATAATTGTGGCCAGTGGGAGATTATTATTCTTTATTTGTAAAGCAAGCGCCAACATATTCCATAGTGTGGTACAATGGGGCACAGGGATTTGATAATGACATAGTTGCATACAAATATGGACAAACACGAATTAAACGGATACAAAGCGGTGATGAGGACCCTGCTGGTGAGGGCTTAGGCTGAGTCCATGGTCAGCGCTGACCCACGCTGAGGCGCGCTGACGCTTGTCAGTGAGCCCTTGCAGCCGCAATGAGAGCGGCTTTAGCAGGGGCTCGCGCACGCTTCCGCAGGCGTGCGGAAGCGTAGCCGCCATAATTTTTTTAGTTTGGCGCTCACGGGAGCGCAGGGCCGGTCATGTGAGCGGTTCGCCCAATGAGGGCGAACCAGCTCTGTGACGTCACTGGCCCGCCCCCGAACGGCGTGCGAACTAAGGCCAGGGAAAGCACTCGCTTTCCCTCAGCCTCAGCGCGCCTCCGCACGGCTGAAGTCACCATGGACTCAGCCTTACACTCTACCGGGAAGGAGAGACAATGTTGAAACAAAATGTAAAGTGGCTTCTCATGGAGGGCCGGTGTATGTCTCAGGGTGGGGTATGATCCAGCTACACAGCTGATCCCATTAAGGTTTGCTCAGCATATCAAGCCCCCATTAATTGAAGGTATTAAAAAGATAATAATATTTTTTTTGTAATTTGCTACAAATTAGTGGGGTTTTTTTTAAATGTGTTTTTATTTCAGTTGAATCATTTTAAAGTGCACATATGCGGCCTCGGTCTGAAGCCCAAGCGTGTGCACACACTTTCTCAATTAAAATAATGGAAACTACAAAATGACAAGGCGGAAAACAAAATGTGTAATTTTGGAGTATAGATGCTGTAGGTCTTCGTAATGACAGTAAAGATTCTTTAAGAAAGAAAAAGACTAGGGCTGCATCTGTATAAGATGGTGGTCACTCAGAGTGCGACCTTGAACTTGGAAAGAAGTCCTACTAACTTGTAGTGCTCTCATACATAATGCAATTGTACTCTTGTAAGAATATAAGGAGTGGAGCTGAGGCCTGGCACCCAGCTCCACTCCCTCTTGTGCCAGGCCCTGTGCGACTCGAAACAGTTCCTTCCCTTTCTGAGAAGGAACACCACAAAGTAAGTTGGATGGACATCAACCCCCAACAAAAAGGGTCACTAACAGCATCAGCGTTGCAAATGTGCAAACATGTCCCATTTTGGCTAACAATGTAGTGACTTTTTCGCTCTGAATTTTTGGGGGATAATAAAATACCAATTTTTGTTCCAAGTTTGGCAGTTTTTAATTTGAAACTAGGCAAACATTGGGACATTTCTCCATTTCCTACAAAAAAATGTCAAAATTGCATTAAAAATATTAAGCTCACATTGGCCATGTAACCTAATTTCTTTGTGAACCTTGACCTTTTTGTTGTAAAAAGATACAAAATGTCACCAAATCTTTATAATCAGCAGCTTCCCCCAGCACACACACCCCATTTACAGACTTTTGCCGTTGATGTGAAGAGGGCTGGTAGGCATGCTGTATATTGGCACTGGCCATGGTAGATGTGAAGACAACTTTAAAGGAACTATGTGTCCTTACGAAGCTATCAGCAGGTACCAATGCACCAGTATCACCAGTATGGTACAAATGCATTCCATAGAAACTATGACCGTTTTTACTGCAAATACATTCGATCAGTGGAAGCTCTTTTTAGGTATAAGGAAGTGGGAAAACACTTGGGGATCTGGAAGTTGCTGATCTGAAGAGGCAACTTGCAATATTGAGGGACATTGGCAATCTTGAAAGGGAATTAGAGCTCACTGAGCAGGCCCTTGCTTCGACTAGTGGTGCAGATGGTGGCGCTGTTAGTGAGGAGCAGGTAGGTAGCTTGGTTGCCGTTAGTGAGGATCAGGTAGGTAGCTGGGTGACAGTTAGAAGGGGAAGCAGGGGCAATAGGGAGAGGCAGGTCGTTTCTGAGCTGACACATCCCAATAGATTTGCCGTGTTGAGTGAAGATATTGGGAATGTCGGGGCAGAAATGGCAAGGCTGGGGGAGACTAATTCCTCTAGCAGCCAGGGGAATAGTTCCTCCAGCACAGTGGGGACTCAGGATGCTCAGATACAAAGAAAGATTGTGGTGGTAGGGGACTCCATTATTAAGAAGGTAGATAGGGCAATCTGTTGCCGTGACCGCATGAACCGAACAGTTTGTTGTCTCCCGGGTGCTCGGGTTCGGCACATTGCGGATCGGGTAGACAGATTGTTGGAGGGTCTGGGATTGACCCGGCGGTCTTGGTACACGTTGGCACTAATGACAAAGTTAGAGAAAGATGGAGGGTCCTAAAAAATGATTACAGGGATCTAGGCCAAAAGCTTAAGGCAAGGACCTCCAAGGTAGTATTTTCTGAAATACTACCAGTGCCATGCGCTACCGCAGGGAGACAGTCAGAGAACAGGGAGGTTAATGCATGGCTAAGAAAGTGGTGCAGGAAGGAGGGGTTTGGGTTTTTAGAGCACTGGGACTCCTTTTCTGAGAGGTGCCATCTATATTCTAGGGACGGATTGCACCTCAATGAAGAGGGATCGTCTGTGCTAGGGGCGAGAATGTTAAAAAGGTTGGAGGAGATTTTAAACTAGGATGGAGGGGGGAGGGGAATGAAACAGATAATGAACTAAATGGAATAGAGGAGGATACAAGGTGGAATGGAGGTAGAATGGGGGCAAGTGCAAGTTTGACAAGCAGTGAGATACCCATAGTAAATAGAGATAATACTAGAAAACTTCTAAAGACTAAACCAAGTGGGAGCAGAAAGGAAGGAGCAGATAAGATAATAGTACAGGCTGAAAAAAAACTTAAATGCTTGCTTACTAATGCAAGAAGCCTGACAAATAAAATGGGGGAGCTTGAATTAATAGCTGCAAGGGAGCAGTATGATATCATAGGCATTACTGAAACATGGTGGGATGAAACTCATGACTGGACAGTTAATTTAGAGGGTTATTCCCTTTTTCGGAAGGATCGAACAAATAGAAGGGGAGGTGGAGTATGTTTAAATGTTAAACCGGATCTAAACCCTATTATAAGGGATGATGTTTATGAAGGGAATGATGAAAATGTAGAGACCTTGTGGATAGAAATTAGCAGTGGAGGTAAAAGTATAAAGAAAATGTTTGTGGGAATATGCTATAAACCACCAAATATCTGTGAGATTGAGGAAGCTAAAATATTTTTGCAAATGGAGAAGGCATCAAAGCTGGGTCATGTTTGCATAATGGGGGATTTTAATTATCCAGACATAGACTGGGGCAATGAGATTAGCGTTACAACAAAAGGAAACAGGTTTTTGGGGGTGCTTAAAGACAATTATATGACCCAAATTATTGAGGAACCAACCAGGAGAGGGGCAGTTCTGGATTTGGTCATATCAAACAATGTAGAAGTAATAACAAATATTCAAGTCCTGGAACATTTGGGTAACAGTGATCATAACATGGTCTCATTTGAAATAAATTATCAAAAAACAGATTACTTGGGTTCAACAAAGACTTTAAACTTTAGAAAGGCAGATTTTAATAAACTGAGGTCTAATCTAGTAGTAATACAATGGGATGATATTTTTGCAGGGAAAAATGTAGAAGATAAATGGGCAGTCTTTAAAACCTTGTTAGAAAACCACACTTATCAGTGTATACCCTTGGGTAATAAATATAAAAGAAATAAGTCAAAACCAATGTGGCTAAATAAACAGGTAGGGGAGGAAATGGACAAGAAGAGGAAGGCGTTTAGATTCTTTAAGTCAGAAGGGACGGAGACACCGTATCAGAATTATAAGGAATGTAACAAAAATTGCAAAAGGGCAATCAAATTAGCAAAAATGGATAATGAAAAAAGGATTGCAATAGAAAGTAAGGTCAACCCTAAAAAGTTCTTTAAGTACCTTAATAACAAAAAAAATGAGAAAAGAAAATATAGGACCCTTTCAGTGTGAGATGGGTAGGCAGATTATTGGAGATAAGGAAAAAGCAGAGGTATTAAACAAATTATTTGCCTCTGTGTTTACCAGGGAAGAGTCAAGTTCAATAGTAGCGCCACAGGAGGAAGCCACAACCTCCATATTAATGAACAATTGGTTAACTGAGGAAGAAGTTCATAAGCGACTTGAAAAAATTAAAGTAAATAAGGCACCTGGCCCCGATGGCATACATCCAAGAGTTCTCAAGGAGTTAAGCTCAGTAATAGCAAAACCATTATATTTAATATTCAAGGACTCCATTTCCACGGGCTCAGTACCACTAGATTGGCGTAAAGCAGATGTGGTGCCTATAATTAAAAAGGGAGCTAGATCACACCCGGGGAATTACAGACATGTAAGCCTGACTTGAAGGTTTAATACGGGATAATATTCAGGAATACCTAATGGAAAACAAAATTATTAGTAATAGTCAGCATGGATTTATGAAGGATAGATCTTGCCAAACTAACCTTATTTGTTTCTTTGAGGAGGTAAGTAGGAATTTAGACCAGCGTAATGCAGTTGATGTGGTCTACTTAGATTTTGCAAAGGCTTTTGATACGGTTTCACACAAGAGGTTGGTGTACAAAATAAAGAAAATTGGACTCAGTAATAATATATGCACCTGGATTGAAAACTGGTTAAAGGATAGACAACAGAGGGTTGTCATAAATGGAACTTTTTCAGGTTGGGCTAAAGTCGTGAGTGGAGTACCTCAAGGATCGGTACTGGGACCCCTGCTTTTTACTTGTTTATCAATGACCTTGAGGTTGGAATCGAGAGCAAAGTCTCCATCTTTGCTGATGATACTAAATTGTGTAAGGTAATAGAATCAGAGCAGGATGTAATTTCTCTTCAGAAGGACTTGGAGAGACTGGAAACGTGGGCAGGTAAATGGCAAATGAGGTTTAATTTTAATATTAGAAAAGAGGCGTCTAAGAGGGGATATGATAACTATATACAAATATATTCAGGGACAGTACAAGGAGCTTTCAAAAGAACTATTCATCCCACGGGCAGTACAAAGGACTCGGGGCCATCCCTTAAGGTTGGAGGAAAGGAAATTTCACCAGCAACAAAGGAAAGGTTTCTTTACAGTAAGGGCAGTTAAAATGTGGAATTCATTACCCATGGAGACTGTGATGGCAGATACAATAGATTTGTTCAAAAAAAGGTTGGACATCTTTTTAGATGGGAAAGGTATACATGGATATACCAAATAAGTATACATGGGAAGGATGTTGATCCAGGGATTAATCCGATTGCCAATTCTTGGAGTCAGGAAGGAATTAATTTTTCCCCCTAATGGGGATTTTTGTTTGCCTTCCTCTGGATCAATAAGTAAGTATAGATATAGGATAAAGTATCTGTTGCCTAAATTTAGCATAGGTTGAAGTTGATGGACGTACGTCTTGTTTCAACCTCATCTACTATGTAACTATGTAACTATGCAACGCAACTTGGTAAGAATGTGTTTAAAAATAAATAAATTTAAAAAAAAGTTTGCTTCTTTGTTGCACTGTTGTTTGGCAACCAAACCATCCACGCTCTTATAAGGGCCTTGGGTATGTTTTTTTTCTTTAATGCCATTACTGCACTGAAGGGGTTAAGTCTTAAGATATCTCTTAATGCCCCTTCTAATGTTGAATTTTCTTCCCTCTATAGTTCTGTTCAGGAGGTTTGAAATATAAGTGTCTGGGAGGTTAAAATGGAGCTGTCCCCAGAGCCTATTGCAGTCTAAATCTACCATGGTAATCTCAGAAGCAACAGATTAAAGCTGCTGTTCAAAGTGCTGTTTTTTTAAACCTTCCCCCCCATTCAATATGTGCATCAATACAATCTGCACACTGATAAGTTGCCGATCAATCCATTCTCCTGTAATGGATCGCTGAAGATTCGGCTCGGGGGTTCTTTATATCACTGTTGGGGCTGCAGAAGATTACCCAAGATGCAAAGTTCTGTGTGGAAGATCATGTGACCAGGCAGGCACTAGATATAATTGGTGCACTGCTAGAGAGAGGGCAAAAGGGGTGTGCCAGAGCCTGTCTCAGAAGAGGAAGGGGATGTGACTTTTTAAATGGTTACAATAGAAAAAAATGCTTGTTACATTAGAATACATTAAAAATGTCTTTAAATTTTTTTTTAAATTCTACAAGTATTTTTTCATAGTACAGAACTGATTTATTAAAAAACACACATGTAGAATATTGCTTGAACTGCAGCTTTAAGAAAAACATGTTTATAACACTAAAAACAATAATAAAGAGCATGCTCAGTTGGCAAGATACTAAAATTATATGACTTTGACTGGAGGGCTAGCGACTTCAAACCCGCTCACATGCTGGGTACTGTAGTTGTTGTTATTGGGCACATTGTATCATTTGGGAGGTTTTTTTTGAATGGTGAAAGGATATAGAAGGTTCACTATTTATTTAGTTAATTCACTTGAGGTGGTGTGCTTTGAATGTCTTTTCCCCCAATTGGATGTGAACTGCGGAAAGGTAGCCTCCTT
The DNA here is from genome assembly GCF_040206685.1 of Ascaphus truei. Taxonomy (NCBI): domain Eukaryota; kingdom Metazoa; phylum Chordata; class Amphibia; order Anura; family Ascaphidae; genus Ascaphus; species Ascaphus truei. The sequence goes on along the minus strand of NC_134483.1, from coordinate 69,900,398 downwards.
ATGTTGACTGGGGTGTGCCCAGAAGGCGGCGGTCCCGTTGCCCAAAACAACTCATACTTACCTGGCAGGGGAGATACCATGATCATGAAGGTGGTTCACCCAGGGTGAGGCTCATCCATTGCACTTCGGGTGTGCTGACCCCTGCGATTTCCCCAAATGCGGGAAACTCGACTGCATAATTTATGGTAGTGGGGGACTGCGTTCGCTCTTTCCCCTTATCATGCTTGGAAATCTTACACTGCCATACACATCAGCTGCAGCAATATACCAGATACATTACTAATACCTGTGACAGTTTAGTGTTGGACCAAAAAATGGCATCCTAATGAAAAAGTACTGCACTTTATCCACGAGACTTTACTGAAGTGTGTGGGACCACCACAGCTAAACTTTTTAGTATATGAGCCATGTGAATGTCAGTCTCACTAAATAGTTTCTCCCCTGTAAAAGAGAGGATTACTCACCTATGAATATTACTCCCCCGTTTGGCTTCAGAGGGCACACTCCCCTGTAAAGTCTATAAATCTCCCTCATATACTGTACTGTATGTGAACCTGGTAGTCTGTTTGCTTTGGTAAAGTGACTTATTAGAATTGCCCTTTCAGTGGTAGAGCTAATAAGAAGCTGATCCATTCTTCCCCACAGTAAATAAAGGATTCATCCTACAAAATATAACTTGGTAAGATGTAATATGTATTTAGAGAGGAAGGTTATACAAGGACACACCAAACTGTTTCAAACATAGAGTATTGATATAGGGAGCCATCTGATTGCCTGGAGACCGGAGAACATTTATTTTTCCTTGTGAAAGATCATTTAAAAATGTTGCACTGGGGTTATGTCTTCCTGCCTAGTATATCAATATATTTATACTAGGAGGATATTAACCCAGTTCAGCATTTGATGGACATATTCAAGCCTAACTATATATAGCCATGCATAATAATGGTATATTGCTTTCCTCTCTGTTGGCAGTAAGTCCTGGTAAGAACAGGTATGCCAGCAGTAGTTATGGAGGTTTTCCCTCATCCAATGGTGAGGTGCCCTATGTATGGAGGGGAGTGGCTGTATGCTCTGAGTCCCTGGATAGTGACATCAGGGATGCGCCTGCCTCCTGAAGTATATAAGGCACAACACAGTTAGTTAGTGTGTTCTACAAGTGTTCTACAGAGAGTTCTGGCAGCTGTGGAAAGCTGTTAGGAAATTGTATGGCCTGCATAAGGGATTGTGGGAACACTTTGTGACCCTAGTGAAGTAACTAGCGGTCCAGGTTGACCAATCAGCCTGTCTAGCCACTCTGTGTCCAGGGACCTGGCACAGAGAGGGTCTCCCTAGGAGAAGAGGGAACCCCACTTCAATTCAGGAGGGCGTACCTGGCGAAGGAAAAGCACGGAGGGATGTGCGGCTAGAGCCGGCAGCTGCATGTGGCAGTCTGCCACATCACCGTCAACAATAAAGATGCCCTGTTTAAAGATACCCCCACTGTGTGAGTGTGAAATTACTCGCAAGTGGATGGCACCACCGAGAAGGAGTTCCTCACCAGGACCATCTCCCTGCGGAAGCATAGATCCTGATGAGGTGGAGGCGCTGCACATGATGTAAGTTGAACTCGCACCCACTACCTCAGCCACCTGTCTGTTGAAAATCCCCTACTAACATCAAGCGGGAGACTCAGGAGTTCTGTTGCCTACAGGTGCACCATCACACACACGTAATGGGAGTTGGTTATCAAGAGTACCCGGGCCAATGTGAGATTGGGGGGGGGGGGGGGATATACCCGTTACATATATGTTGCTAGGCAGAAAAGGCACTCTACAATGTTGGGATATCAAATCATAACACCATCTCAGGGACGATCTGTACGATGCAAATTGCACAAAGCAGACTAGTTGAGGAAAAAGGTAACTTATCTGTATATATTTCAGTATTCATTTCTATGATTTTTGTGCAAAGGGAATATATGAAGTCATCAAAACCCCCAGGAGCTTGTCAGAAGTGACCAAACCATGACTAGACACTGGTCTGCCTTACAAGAAGAAGCATTTGACGGGAAACTAGGTTTATAAGAACATTGGCATGTTCTTGTTTGATGTTAGTCACTCAGTGGCAGGCATTGGCAAGATCTTCATAGGCACCATGTGTGGACATTTCCTGGGCTCACATAATGTAACCAGCCCATCACTCTGTGTATTGTATTGTATGTCTTTATTTATATAGCGCCATTAATGTACATAGCACTTCACAGTAGTAATAAACGTGGTAATCATATAAATAACAAATAATATAAATAACAGGTCATATGAATAAGTGCTTCAGACATAAAAGTAACATTTCAGAAGAGGAGTCCCTGCTCCGAGGAGCTTACAGTAGATGTATGTATGTCTTTATTTATACAGCTAAAACCAGAGACAGAACATGAAACACAGACAGCTCAGCGCTACATCCAATGACACAAATACACAGTATAGTGCCTAAATATATATGTATGTATATATATATATATATCTTTTGAATAAAATGGTCTTTTAGTTTAACTCTTTGGCAACGTGGTGTAAGCCCTTGAGCCCCTCCAAGGCAGACTACGTCTTTATTTATACAGCGTCATTAATGTACATAGCGCTTTACAGCAGTAATACACGTGACAATCATATAAATAACAAATATAAATAACACATGTACCTTTTTATGGTGAAAGAGCATTATGGGGCAGCATTTGTTAACCAGTTTTCTATGGAACCATGAGGTTTAGTTAGTGGTTGCCTGACGGCGCATGAAAAAATTATTGACAGTGGTGGATATTTTGCTTTTCAAGACATCACAAATATATATATATATATATATATATTTTGCTACATTTCTTAATTTAAGAATCCGATTATGCTATTGAAAAATGTTGGGTTGTAATGTTAGTAATGATCCCCATAAGTGTATTTTTTTTTTTTTTTTTTTAAATTATGAATGAACCCAGAGGTCTCCCATAGCAGGACTTCCCTCATCTTCTGAGAGCACAGTGGCCCCCCCCCAAGTTTCAGCGCACCATGTGTACACATCTACTGTAACTATATCTATATCTATATATATATAGATATAGATATATAATTATTATTTTTTTTACATTTATATTTAACCCTGTTACGTCACTCCAATTTGGTCCTAGAAGGGATTGCCCATTTTAGGTAATTCCATGATATTTTACAAACCTGGGTTACCAAGCCCACAAAACATTCAACTGGGGTGGAGTAAAATGTCATTCAACACTCCAAGGAGAGGACAACACGCCGTTGGCTACAACGCAACGGTGAGGATTTACTATACCTTTTTATAACTCTTCATCACTGCAATCTGGGCATCCTGTTGTGATCACCTTGCATTGGGCGGAGCCATCCTGCTCCACAGTGGGATCTGAAAATTGTAAAATGACTGGCAGCCATATTGTTCCTTCTCAAGTTGATAGCAATATGGGAGAACTTTAGACTCAAAAGAAATGTCATTTTTGATGAAGGTTTTAAAAAAGGAGAAATTACCCTTTTAAATAAAGCATTGTTAAAAGGGATAGAGGAAGAGTAAAATGGACGAGTGCTTTTATTGTAAGAGAATTCCATCACGTGGTCTCTGACACCACGTTTTAGCCAGCAGAGGATAGCCAGATGTTTCTGGTGCGTCTTTACTCTTATCTGCTCCCTTCCCTGGTAATTAAATGACACAGGATGTTTGTTCCGGTTGATTACATAATATGTGACTAATTGTTACAGCTCTGTCGTAATCTCACTTGACATTTTCTTACATATGATCCCTAATAGAGAAAATATTTATTTAGCCACATCAAAGCGGCTTTATAACAACCCCTTTCCAAAAAAATAAATAAAATAAGTCTACGCAGATCTACAAACTCAAACTCCTTGGCAGCCAGCGAGTGTCTAGTGGGAAATTAGGTACTGATCTCAGACCAGTTTACTGTTCCTGCCAGAGCAGGAATGATGTAATAATCCCCTAAGAATGGGACATACGGGAAAATAATGACCTGGCTGGAAGAGTTGAAGGCCTGAGGCATTGAAGGCCCTCAGACAGGTTCGTGGCCTGTCTGAGATGTGAATCTGCTCATACTGTATGTGGTATTTTCTGTACACTGCCGTAACTTGCTTTGTGTACCTGGTTTATCACCGCAACCAGCTTCACATTGCTAAGCCAGTAACTAACCTTGCACTGATGACATCTAAAAGCTTGAAGCAGCTGTCGGAGAGTGGGTGGATTGGCTATGCACTTCTTTAACCCAGGCTGTTCTGGAAAGCTGTGTAATACGTCAGGCATAATCTTATAGGGGTCCATGTTAAAATGGATAAGGAGCAAAATGTGACAATGTGAGTGTTCATTTGCATGTCATTACTCAGAATTCCTGGCCCCAGTAGAAGCATTGTATGCTTAGTGGTTATGGGGAAGGCAGGTTTGTGGACGTGTCTGAGACGTGAATGTGCTCATCAGTGATATTTGTATTTGCTGTACAATGTTGATAATGTCATTATCAGTGGATGAAGTTGCTCACAGAAAGGCATAATGCTTTTAATTTTTCCCCTTGCATTGACAGAGGGCCCTTAAAGCGGTATAAGGTAAGGAAATAAATCATCAAAACACCATGTGGGAAACTTCCTTGGTCATTGTCAACACACTAGTGTCTATCCTACCTGTGGCAGGAGTAGGATGGACAGTGGCACACATTTGGTCATCTGGTCGAGAGGTGGGATGAGCCCAAGATTTCTTGGATTAATGCTCTCTGGCTGGAGAAGTCACAGAGGGGAGTTCTTAGTACAGTACCGTCTGTGTGAGCTCACAGTGGGCAAGGTTGTCCTAACGCAGCTACACAGTGGTACATGGAACAGTTCCTAGCATTGGACCCTTGATTCTACAGATATACTTCCCTCATTCATGTCGTTCCTGGGCCTACTGGCTAAGGTGGGACGACATTTTTTAACCTGCCCGGCCATCAGGGCTGGGGTGCCCCGGCACAGACACGCAGCACTTGATGTCCTGCTATGGTCGCTGTAGCAGTGCACCCACTTTACACATAGCACTTACTTTGTGTTTGTGTGTGCGGAGATGCAGTTATGCACGGCTATTCACTGTCTCTCTTCGGAGAGAAAACGACTTGGGTGAGTAGTCTCCGGTCGAAAACCAAAGTCTTGGACTTTCTTGCGGGCCTTCTGACCGAAGAAAAAAAGAGGAGGACGTCCAGAAGCCTGATGGAGGGCGGCGTCAAAGAGCCCTCAGAGTTTCCTGGCCATCAGGCTGAAGATCCTTGGGAGGAGTAACAGGACTTATTCGACTTCGGGAGGACAGTCTCAAGCAAGAGCACCCAAGCCGCTGATACGGCTTCAGTTCAGTTAAAAAAAAAAAAAAGAGTTTGTTAATATTATAAAATATGGAGATTTCTGAATATATAGCCTGTCCGTATATAAATAATGCCAACCTGAAAGTCCTGCTGAGAATAGGTGCATTTCCAAAGGATTTATCAAAGAGCTATTTATATTGTTCTCATCACCAATTGACTGCTGGGTAAACATTCACAGCCTGCGGTCTGTACAGCAAGCTGAAAATAAACGTGATAGCACAAGGATTAAGCTGTGACATACTATTCTTCACACTTCTGCTAAATATAGGCACACACACTATCTTCTACTCTTTCGTATATCTGTATTTATACATATATGATATATGTATATATTTGTGTGTGTGTGTGTGTGTTACACAGTCGATGAGGTTGAAAGAGGACATATGTCCATTGGGTTCAACCTATCATAAATTTAGATGACAGTTACTTATCCTATAATTGTATTTACAGTATATTGATCCAGAGGAAGGCAAACAAAAAACCCTGATGAATCATTATCCAATCATATCTCATAAGGGGGAAAAATAAATTCCTTCCTGGCTCCAACATAATGGAGCTTTCTCCCTGGATCAACATCCCATGTTTACTTATTTGGTATATCCCTGTATACTGTCTCTTTCTAAAAAGATGTCCAACTTTTTTTTTAAAGTTATCTATTGTATCTGCCATCACAGTCTGTCGGTAACGAATTCCACATTTGCACTGCCTTTTCCTTTGTTGCTGGTGAAATCTCCTTTCCTCCAACCTTAAGGGATGACCCTGAGTCCTTTGTACTGTCCTTGGGATGAATAGTTCTTTTGAAAGCTCCTTGTACTGTCCCCAAATATATTTGTATATAGTTATCATATCCCCTCTTAGTCGCCTCTTTTCTAATGTAACCAAATTTAATTTAGCTAGCCTCTCCTCATAAATCAGATTATCCATCCCCTTTATTAATTTGGTGGCTCTTCTCTGCACTTTTTTTTAGTTCCATGTCGTTTTTATGGAGTGGTGCCCAAAACAGTACTCCATATTCAAAGTGTGGTCTTACTAATGCTTTATAGAGGGGCATAATTAGGCGTACTTCCCTTCCATCCATTCCCCGTTTAATGCAAGATAAGATCGTATTTGCCTCTGCTGTCTACAAGCACTCCTAAATACTTCTCCATCAAGGATTCCCCTAATTTTGTCCCATTTAATTTGTAAATTGCCTCCTTATTCTGGTTTCCCAAATGCATAACCTTAAATCTATATGTATTAAACCTCATCTGCATTTACCTGCCCAAGTTTTCTGTCTATCCAAGTCCTTCTGGAGAGAAATTACATCCTGCTCTGATTCTATTTATACTTCCTTTCACAATGTAGTGTCATCAGCAAAGATGGAGACTTTGCTCTCTATTCCAACTTGAAGGTCATTAATAATATATATGTATACTAGCTGAGAGCCCCGGCGTTGCCCGGGATGTTTGTGGTGTGGGGGTGGCATTTGCGTGGGGAGTGGTCCACGCGGCCCATGTGCAGTGGTAGTGCTGCTGTGGCTGTACTTATGGTGATTGTATCGGTGTGCTGATTTGGGAGGGTTTGGTGCTGATGTGGGGGTGCGGATGTGGGTGTGCCGATGGGGGAGGTGCAAAGGTGGCGATGTGTGAGTGCTGATGGTGTTGATGGGGGCTGGGAATGGTAAGGGGGGGGGGGAAGGAGGTGGTAAGGGGGGGGGGAGGAGGTGGTAAGGGGGGGGGAGGAGGTGGTAAGGGGGGGGGAGGAGGTGGTAAGGGGGGGGGAGGAGGTGGTAAGGGGGGGGGAGGAGGTGGTAAGGGGGGGGGAGGAGGTGGGAGGGGGGGGGGAGGAGGTGGGAAGGGGGGGGGGAGGAGGTGGGAAGGGGGGGAGGAGGTGGGAAGGGGGGAGGGGGGGTGGAGGGGAGGTGAAGGGGGGGGGGCGGAGGGGAGGTGAAGGGGGGGGGCGGAGGGGAGGTGAAGGAGGGGGGGCAGAGGGGAGGTGAAGGAGGGGGGGGCGGAGGGGAGGTGAAGGAGGGGGGGGCGGAGGGGAGGTGAAGGAGGGGAGGTGAAGGGGGGGGAGTGGAGGGGAGGTGCAGAGGGGAGGTGAAGGAGGGGGGGGCGGAGGGGAGGTGAAGGAGGGGGGGGCGGAGGGGAGGTGAAGGGGGGGGAGTGGAGGGGAGGTGAAGGGGGGGGTGGAGGGGAGGTGAAGGGGGGGGTGGAGGGGAGGTGAAGGGGGGGGTGGAGGTTAGGTGGAGGGGGGGGGAGGAGGGGTGAAGGGGGGAGGAGGGGGGAAGGGGGTGAAGAGGGGGGAAGAGGGGGAGGTGGTGGGGTGGAGGGGAGGTGAAGGGGGGGTGGAGGGGAGGTGGGTGGAGGAGAGGTGAAGGGGGGGGTTGAGGGGAGGTGAAGTGGGGGGGGTGGAGGGGAGGTGAAGGGGGGGGTGGAGGGGAGGTGAAGGGGGGGTGGAGGGGAGGTGAAGGGGGGGTGGAGGGGAGGTGAAGGGGGAGGTGAAGGGGAGTGGAGGGGGGGTGAAGGGGAGGTGGAGGGGGGGGGGTGAAGGGGAGGTGGAGGGGGGGTGAAGGGGAGGTGGAGGGGGGGTGAAGGGGAGGTGGAGGGGGGGTGAAGGGAGGTGGAAGGGAGGGGAGGGGTGGGTGAGGGGAGGTGAAGGGGGGTGAGGGTAGGTGAAGGCCGCTCAGTCATCCGGCCGCTCACTCACCCGTCCGGCCGCTCCCTCACCCGTCTGGCAGCTCCCTCACCCGTCCGGCAGCTCCCTCACCCGTCCGGCAGCTCACTCACCCGTCCGGCAGCTCCCTCACCCGTGTTGTGGCCGCTCCCCCGCTGTGTCCCGGGCGCTCGCTTACCCACTGACTGTAGCGGCGCCGGGGGGGGGTGTGGAGGGGGGTGAGGGGAGGTGAAGGCCGCTCACTCACTCGTCCGGCCGCTCCCTGAGGCAGGAGGCCCGCGCTTCCCCTATCCGGTAGCGGCGCACGTGAGGGGGAGAGCAGGAGGCCCGGGCTGCGCCGCGAGGGAGGAGGAGGCTGGAGTTTGCTGCTCTCCGTGGCGCACGGTGAGGGTGAGGGTGCGGCTGGGGATGTTGCGGAGCGTGGGGATTTGGGTGAGGTGGGGAGGGGGGAGAGAGTGAGGGGCACCGGGAGGGGGGGGGGGGGGGTGTGTGTGTGTGTGTGTGTGTGTTTTTTTTAAATTTATTTTTGTTTGGCCCGTCACTCTGCCTCAGGCCAATGAGAGGTGCGGGGGCGGGCAGGCCAAGGGACCAATGAGATTGCCGCTAGGGACGCAGACATACAGTGAACTCAGAAATATATAGTAGATATATATATATATCTATGAGTGTATCTCGAAAGCTCGCACAAATAAAAGCATTTCGTTAGCCACAGAACTGTATCATCTATTTATTTTTTGATTATTGAAGCTCAGCTACCACGGTACTGATACCACAAACATGACACCATTACTACAAAGTAACTTAATCAACTATTTATTTTCTACTTTATGATCGATTATATATATATATGATCGATTATATTATATATATAATATATATATATATATATATATATATATATATATATATATATATAATCGATCATAAAGTAGAAAATAAATAGTTGATTAAGTTACTTTGTAGTAATGGTGTCATGTTTGTCTCATTTCCTCTACATACTGATATTTGATACATGGCTCCCTACAAATCTACATCAAAGTACATATATGAAAATAACATTAAGGAAATCACGATAATCACAATGTTTAGAAAGATGATTTAGGGGTTCGTTAATTAAATATAATCCAAAACAGACAATCTCGACTATTGAAATACCCCTGCAAAACTCTTACATATAAAGTGGTAGTGATTTATATGGAGGAGAAAAAAATACACAGCACCAAGATAAGGTAACTGCATAATTTTAGCATCCGTTCATTTTGAAATCCGTATATCCCTACAGAAAATTACTAAAAAAATAAATAATAACTGTATATTGGGTTGCTAGCTTCCCATTTAAGAGATGATCTAAGCTGCACTTTCAAAATATATGCTGCCTTTTATTGAAAACAAATTACTTCAGCTGCTGATCGATTCGTTCTCCTGTGATCGATCAGCAACAAGCCTGCTTCAGGGTTCACTAAATGGCTGCCTTTCAGTTCCAATCAATCCTTCATTCTGTGTAACTCAGCAGCTACAATCTATCCTTATATTACTAAGGTAACCCTATCTATTGTTACAGTTTGCAGCTGAAACTGCTGGGAATATTGGAAACAGATGATCACACACAGGAAAGTGTTACAATGATCTTGCACTGCTGGGGAGGCGTGCTAAAGCCTGCTATAGAAATCAAAGGGTGTTCAGTACATTAAAACTCATTAAAAATGGCATTAAGCGTTGCATTAAAAAATAAATGCAGTACTGTATGTATCTAATACTACACAACTGATTTATAAAAGAAAGGAACCTCACATGTAGGATATTGCTTGGATTGCTCCTTTAACATAAGATCTGCACCATTAAATCTATAATGAAATAACGGGTTTGCTGCCAGAGGAACCAGAAATGCAAGATGGGTGTCTGCAATCGCAGTTACTTGGAGAGCTGTGGTATGGAATTACTACAGTGTTCATAATACTGTTACTACTCATTCTCTCTCTGCTTTTGCACCGGCCGTGTATACACCGTAACAGAAATGTACATGCCTATTTTGGAATTGAAAGGCATGGTGAGAATAAAAACAAGACCAGGCATTATACTTAACTATTTAACCTCATCAATAATAACAAACTGTGCTGTCCATACACACACTACATTAACCCTTTGCGTGCAGGAGTGGCCTGCTGAACCAGAGTGCCACAGCCCTTTAGCACATCCCGATTACGTGATCGCGACATCAGAGACGAGCATGGATGAGGAGTTCTCCCCCTTCATTTTCTCTGCACGCTGGACTGTAATCAGTGCTCCACAACAAAATGAGTATGCAGCACATGGAGTAGCCACGGTCACGGGCCACTGGTGTGCCAGACCCCATGTTGCTGTGGCTATGTCATGGGCCATCCAAAAGGTTGAGTGAGAGCAGGGGATGATGCATTTCTATACTATAAGCACTGGTTTTCTGCTTCTGTTTACCTGTATATGGGCAATTTGGTCATTCTAATAAAAAAATGTATTTGCGCCCCATCTCATCCACAGCATCGAGAGAGAGAAATATAAAATGTTTTAACAGGAAATAATACATTGTGAATTACTCTGTGTAGGTTGGTTGATGTCTCATATAAACTCTAGGTGAGGAGAATTATTTTAAAAACATTATACAAAATAAATAAATAAAAGATTATACCATAAAACCCGTTGTGCTTTATAAGTTCTCCTAAGGATGAAGTTTAGAAGAAAAAAAAAAGACAGCAGCTTGGAAGAAGATAACTTTTGTAAACGTGAAACTACTTGTAATATCTTTAGTGTAAATAATTTGTAACGCTTGAATGAAAGATCAAAGCTTTTATTTAGTTTTAATATAACCAAAGACAGACTGCTCCCCTGGTTTGGCAGTAGCTGAACTCTGCATGCGTCATTCCAGTCTCCAGAGGCATTTTGACTTATTGTAACCCCATCCCTGCCAGAGGCGACATGCAATGCCATGCAGGCCCTGCTGCAAGAGAATAAGTCGCCTAAATGTTCAATTCATTGAATGCACATTGCTTAAAGGGGCAGTTCCCCTAACATAGCTCTGCATGAGAAACTTTACAGCTCTGCTCTGTCTCGTACATCTGGGCTCGAGCCTCACCAATGTAACTTTAGGCAAATCATTTGCTTTCTGTGTATCTTTCTTGCACGCACTTGAAAAGAGAGAACCATCTCTATGCGTCTTATCCATGAAAAACAAAGCTGTCAGATTCTCACATGCCTCTGTGTAACTAATCACATGTAGACACGTCTCCTGAGACATAGTATCCCCAGCTGCTGACAGGAGCATGGGTTTTAACGACCATAATTGGTATCTTCATTTAAGGGCAATGCATTCAATCTCACAGCAGCAAGGAGCAAATACCTACATTTTGTGTGTGTAGCGATGAATCGCAGGGTCTGGAGTAACTAAATCGTACAGGAGACAGTGGGCAAAACATTGGCACAGGATTTAATCGGGACTAATGCATATATTTCACACACTATTATGCAACAGCTGGTTCCACATGTTCTAGGAAAGGACACAGTTACTGTAAACCCAGTTACAGCCCGGGGGCTTGTAATATGTTGCATGACCCTCTGGTTACAATTTATATGAGGACTGTGAGACCCTTGTTCACTTCTTGTACTGTGGATATTATGGCAGAAACATACTTACCTCAATTGGGACGGTATAGCGATTACAGGTACTCAAGCTTTTGAAGCGGTCCTTATTTTGTTGCACTTGTATGTTTATACCCTTCAATCACAAGATTTACTATAAAAAAGAGTGCAAAAGATATCCCAAAATGAAAGCGCTCCTCGAGCAAGGGGTTGAGGGACATCTCCTAAACGTCCACGGAGAGGATCATCATCAGGGAGAAAAATTTTCTGGCTAAATAGAAGGAAGTTTCCCTCATCACAAGAAAAGACCTGGGATGCCTGGTACAATTTGCTCATGCGCATAGCAGGGCCTGGCCCTGGCCTGGATTTAACCTATTTATTAGATCCGAATGAGAGTACTTGGAAAAAAAAAGCACTGGAATGTTTCCAACTTTATTCTTTGAGTTCACTCTAAAGGTGTTAAATCAAAAGATTGTATTCAATGAACGAAATGGCAGACTTTTGTTTTCTGGTGATTGACATACTTCAAATATTTCCCCTCAAATAGATGGTCTTCCTGATTAGTGTAATAAGCCTGAGGTATTTCCATTATCATTCGGGCTCAGTGCGGTGAATGCTCCCGCACTCACGCATATTGCAGCCTTTGTGCAGATAAACCCATGTGTGTATGCCTGCATCCATAGTACTGCACATTCCAGACGCAGACAAAGAGGTCTGCAGAGTCATATTGTTTGTTAGGAGCAAACCCGTAAAAAGATCATATTGTGTTGCTATTCTTTGAAGTCCCTTTGAATTGGCATTATTATTTTTAAAGGAAATACATTTTCCTTTTTCTCCCAATTCACATACACAGAAGAACCCAGATAACCAGAGATGTCAACAGTAAAGGATCAAAATCCTCCGCCAAATCCTGCCCGTCAGGAGAACGTGTTAAAGTGCTGCTCACAGTTAGGATTTCAGGCCTAGATATGGAAAGTTAAAGATGAATGTACATAAACAAATGTTCACAGTGCACCACAGCTGTTGCGTGGCTGAGTAGTGTAACCTTGTAATACCAGTAGCTGTGCCTACTTGGGATTGCATCCTTAACCTTTTCTTGTCTGGACGCCTGTCACAAACTCCTTCTGTACACGTGGGGTTATTCATGAAACTGCAATTGTGCCAATGGTGGCACTATTGCATGGAAACTCCCATTGAAGTCAATAGTTACCCGATCAGGACTATTGCAGTTTAATAAATAACCCCCAAAGTGTTGCAGCCCGATCTGCGAATAAGTGAATAATACTGCAAAATGTGTAGTGTAAATAATATGGTCTGGTTCTTCCTGGTTAACAATCATTAAAATAACTCTCATGTTTTCGTAGGCTCTCGTTCTACTCCGGCCACTCCTCCTTCTCCATGTACTGCATGCTGTTCCTAGCAGTAAGTATATTTTTGTGTTAAGTACAGTGTATATTCGCACCAAGGTGATGTTTAAATATGTGCTTTATTGGCCACGAGTAGGTTAACCCACTCAGTGCCGTTCTGGCAGTACAGGGGATAATAAGAGAGAAAAGAGAACGTTTCAGTAATCTGCATAAAACGGATTGTAATCAGTAGTATTATGGGGCTAATTGAGTTTGCGCACGCTACTCCTGGGCCCTTATTCAGTAAGCTGCGATAGGTCGATGCAGGGATATTGCACGAAATGCCCCATTGAAGTAAATGGGGCTTTCCATGCAACATCGCTGGATCAGTGGTATCAACACTTTCAGACTAAGGGCCATTCAGCACCATACTGTATTATATGCTCTCAAAGTTACAATCACAGGCAGAACTTACATGCAGCATCTAGTGGTTTTTGTGCATCTTTAAAATATGTTGATGTTTTTCCACCTCCAAAACATGAAGTTCCCCAGCTTCGGTGTCCAGATAAGGACATAAAAGATCCATCTTCCACAGAAAGCACTTTTGAGAAAGGTACTTGAAGAGAAATAAATAAATTACAGTGGCCTTTCCTTTTCAATTTCCCATTACATATACAATAAAGGGGCAGTCCCTCCTAGGATGTAAATGCACGAAGTACAGTTATGTTTAATAGCCTAAATATAGGCGATTGCCATCTTTAAAAAGTACTTTTGTACTTCCATGTTTTTTTTTTTCAATCTTTATCTAATGTCTTTTGCTGATTACACTTTCAGTCCTGAAAACTAGAAGTGACTGTTTTTTTTTTTTTGCCCATTGTTTGTAGGGTAATTATGAAACGATCATTGTTCAAACAGATAAACATACGCAGCTGATCTATTTGTCCTCAGTGGGCTCAGAGAAAAGGGAAACATTAACTTTTAACAGGATGCAAATAAATAAAATGGCCTTGACCTGCTGCATGGGACTGTACAGCAAATTGATATCCAGTGGAAGAAAAATGTCTGTTCACAAATTACAAACAGACCATCTACCTTTTTATTTTATTCTGTGGCACTCCAACAAGAATGGTCTCTGGTGAAAAGCTACAATTACATGCAAACATACATTATTGTATGCTATGGTACATTGGTGATCTCTGCACCGTGGGCTGCCATTGTACACACAATGTTCCCAGCAGAAGGGGGATGGAAAATTCCAATTGATTGGCTTACTAGGGACAGGACTCGTACACATTCTGTCCAAGGCCATAGTACTAACAATAGATATTGACAGTCATGACAATGCCTTGCAGTCTGCGAAGGGATTCATTGGACGCCAAAGGGATTTTGGCAGCTTCAGCTCACGTACTTCATTTCGCTGGAGACAGTAAGGGCTGTAAATATGTTACTAATTTGGTGGGTGGTTAAAATGTGAACGTTATAGGAGACTGGGATTATTAAAATTATTTAAAAAAACGTGATAAGTTGCATTTATCTGCAAAAATGTGACCGCATACCCAATCTGCTCAGTATCATGTAGCTACAAATAGGTTTATAATTGGTTTTCTTTTTGAATGAGCTGAAATATAAGCAGCTCCCCACACTGCTCTATGGATTCTGCATAATACTAGATTTGGTTATTGTTGGCACAAACCGGAGTTGTGCTAAAGATCTATTGCTGAAGGCCTGGGAAATCAAAATGCTTTTGAGATCATATTGAAGAAAGTAAGAGGTTGCGGTGTGTGTATATAGATCAGTTTTTAAATAAAATATGGATACATATCTGTACATTTCATTGTCGTGCCAAACCAGTATTATTCCCCTATTAAAAATAATAAAAAAATTGGTTCTGTACTTGATCCTAAAAGTCGTGTTTTTTAACCCCTTCACAGGCATGCAATGGCACTCCATACCATACCAATGACCATATACCAGCAGATGTAATGCATCTGTGTCAACGAGAGAAAAAAATTATCTGAGCTGAACTATTTTGGGGCTAATCTGTTGGGGAGGTCAACCTGATAGAAATGAAAGTGGAGCATAAGGGTGTTTTCCTGCCTATAGCCAGAAGGCCAGTGGCGCGTGGGTTATGGCGGTGTAAAGGTAAACTTAAATTGCTTGCAAGAAAAAATATATAACAAATTCTGTGTTCTTAAAGCAGATATTTTTTGTTTTACCTTTACATTTCCATTTCCTGAATTGGGAGGCCACCAGGACCATGTCAGACTGGGTGTTATATCTGGTTCATATTATATTGTATCCCTTTCTTCTTGATTGGGAAGATACAATAGTTATGGACACAGCATTGCTGCTGAGCCAAGAGGCAAAAGTCTCTAATATATACCAATTAGTTGGGAATTTGTCTTGTTGACGATGCCAGGTTGAACAGATAAAAATTAATAAACCTGGGGGTAATTAGAACATCAGACCAGGCATTAGATCTCTTATGTTACCATCTAGTGCAGCATGCAACTGTACAAAGCACCACAAGTGACATTGACAGGCACCTGCATCCCTGAGAGACTTCAGTAAGCACAGTTCTTTGGTTCCTGGTCATTATACCTTGTGATTTACATGTGGGTTATTCATTAAACTGCATCTTCAATAGGCGTTCCCATGCGATAAGTGTCCAGATCAGCACTATTGCTGTTTAATTATTAATTCTGTGTTGTAATCTGGATCATAAAAATAACTTACATCTCTCAGATTTAGAAATACTTTGAGCCCGTCACTGCCAATAAAAATATAAATGTTGCTCAGCCATACCAAGGCATAAATGGATCATGTGACCAGTAGCTATTGAATAAATATTTTTTTCCCCATCTGTTCTGCGCTCCTTATACATTACACACAGCTCGGAAGTGGCTGCTGCATCCTTTCCCCGCTGAGACTTTCCCACCATTTTCTGACTATGACTTTAATGCTATTGTCACCATAACTTAAATAATGAAACTAATTGAAAAATGGCAGGGAAGTTATAACATGACAAGTGCTTTCATGCTGTTGCTATATGTATTGCTAATGTGGACATTTAAGTGTCATGTCAGCAGAGGTTGAACTTGATGGACATACGTCTTTTCTACCTCATCTGCTATGTCCGTTGGTAGTTTACTTTAAGCCTTATTTTGAACGTCTCACTTGTTTAGCGCTTACAGACCAAAAAAAAACAAAACAAAAACACTCCCACGCTGCAGCAACATTTTAATTACATGTTACCATGGAGACCTGTTCAGGCAGATACACAAACACTCACATTCCATTAGTGCGAACAACATTCTCATTACGGCTTCCTGTAGATTATTAATGCCCTAGCCTAGGCTTTATCAAGACTGTCAAGTTTAAAGCTCAATGTGCACGACGGTGTTACGTTTCGCAAACTGAAGATGAGATTGCATTACATTGACCCTTTCCGTGCCAAAGGGACCAGCGCTGGTATTTTCCAGACACCCTGGGCTGTATTGCTTCATTGCATTTTTGCATGCTCGGTAAATCCTCTGGAAAATACACAAGTGTCTGACTTTCAACTTCCCACTACTCCTATATAACTAAAGTTGCTATAACATGCAGTGCGTTGCACTGCTTGCACTGGCGTTCCTCAGTCCCACAGATATAACCAATAACCCAACTCTTACTAGTGTCTGTTGGTGTTTTACTAGAGAGCATTAGTTTTTTTTTTTAGAAAACCTCAAGTCTGTCTTTTCAATCTCCGTACTAAGTCAGAGTTTTAGCAAGTCAGTTTGAACCTCCATATTAACCTTCAGGCAGCCTTACTGACACACCCCATATATCAGGAACCCCATGGTCTTTAGTGGCCTAAATAACAAATCTAATGAAATTACTATCCTACATCGGGGCGGCCAACCCCACTCAAGGGCCACCAACAGGTCAGCTTTTAGAGATATCCCTGCTTCAGCACATGTGGCTCACTCAGAAGGACTAAACCACATGTGCTGAAGCAGGGATATTCCCAATACATGGCCTGTTGGTGGCCCTTGAATATTGCCTTGCTGTAAATTGTATTACACCCCATCATGATGCAGTAACTGCATTGCACTTCACAGGGAGTGTTTGGAGGCTAAAAACAATGTGCTTATCTTTCATAAATCAGAGCACACTGGTGTAAAGGTAATTAAAATTTACTTAAGATAAGAACGCACGTGTTGGTGATAGCAGCTGATGTTTCATTGACCAGTGCCAGTGACGCATGTGTGGTTATAAATATAATGAGGATGTATGCAGTGGAAAACCAATGAACTCATTGAGGGAGAGAACGACTAATAAGGGAAAGCAGGGAGGTGTGTTCCTGTTTGCTTAAAATAAAAACCTGAGCAAAGCAATAAAGCACATTACTACATACATATCATTTAAAAGAAATATATTCTGTTTTGAAAGCTCTGTACACTATCATTTAATCTATGAAGAATTCTAATGTTGGTCTCCTAAAAGGGTAGTACGGCCTACCTACACCTATATTTCTCCAGGACCCACAGCATATGGCTACTAAAACTAGGCCGTGGTAGAAAGTCATGTTCATTTTCAAGCAGTAGAGTCCATGGGCATTTTTTCCCCCATCCTCCTACTGCTGCTCTGTGGTTTATGCGGTTTCTAACCTGATAAACCATCTATACATGTAAAAGCGTACTTGTGTCTAACCAATTCATAACATGACATAGGATCAACGACCATATGCCCTCAAACAGGAATGGAACTCACTGTCGGAGCTGAAGGTGTCTGCAATTTAATGTGTATATCCCTACACTGAATACCTATTCATTGCAACTAAACAGTACGTCATTGTGTAACCATTTGTTTTCCTTTTTAGCTGTATCTTCAGTCGAGAATGAAAGGAGATTGGGCTAGACTTGTACGTCCCACCCTTCAGTTTGCTCTGGTTGCAGTATCTGTCTATGTTGGCCTCTCCCGAGTGTCTGACTACAAGCACCACTGGAGCGATGTTCTGACGGGACTCATACAGGGAGCAATCGTAGCTGTGCTGATTGTAAGTTTACCTGTTCATCTACATCAGGGACTCTCCGGCTTACAGAGAGCCCCACTGGCCCCCGCAGATAGATATCAGGGATATCGAAGATGGTAGAAAACGTGAATGATTTTGGATCACACACAGATGTCACGGGAAACAAGTGCAATTCTCTAACAAAAAAACAACAATCCTATTAAAGGCAATAGGATATTTGTTTTCTTTGCACTTTTCAACCAAGTTTAGAACCCCCCCCCGGCCCCATCCCCCATATTTTTAAAATCCAAAACCAATCCCAATATTTTTTGCTAAATCAAGTAATTGAACGTTCTTCGAATAAAAATGCCAGTGAAACTGCCCTCAGTCTAGGGGGATTTTTGGCAGATAAAGAAATTACTCCCTTAGCATTCACAGACAGACACCCCCCCCCCCCCAATGTAGTGGTACTAACCAGATACCATGGGTTTTAATTTAGTGCTGGTTCTCTAGCTCCAATGAGTGCACTCTGATTCGGGCATGCATTTCTATGTAACATGGAACTGGATACAGTTATAAGCTTAGGTTGACAATACAGTAAGATTCTAACTTTTGCCAGATCAAATGTAACATTGAACGTCCTGGTTTTATATTCTGCTGCTTGTGATATCTTTAGCAGCAAGTGTCACACTTTACACTTTAGAAACTGGTATCAATGTATTTTCGTTTTGTTTGTAGGATTTAGTCCCGATTCTTGTAGAGTATATCTAAAATATGTTGCGCCTACAAATAGGCGGTAGCCCATAAAAATATGTATGGTCTACAGCAGTGGTTTCAACTTTTTTGTTTCCTCAGGGCACCCCTAATCACAGTGCTCTGTCGCTGAGGCACCTCTTCCTAAAGGGCAGTCACAAAAACACACACCAAGGGACAGGACAAATACACACAGGACACACACTTCAGTCCATGCTGCTTCCTCTGTCTGCTTGGCCCCACCTTGCAGGCTCCCGACACCACCTCCTGATTGGCTGCACTACTCAGAATAGAGGAAAGTGCCCAGCCCCCATGTAGCCGCTTTGCCCTGGGAGATCGGGGCACCCTTTAGACCCTCTCACGGGACTCCGGGATGCTGCAGAACCCCGGCTGGGAAACACTTGTTTATGGCATAGGTCACATACGAAGACGAGTTGCTGACATTTTAAATGCAAAGATGTTTCAGACAAAAAGGTTTCTAAACCAATCAATCAAATTTACATACAATAGTGCAGATGTTTATTTAGTGTCACAAAAAAAAAAAAGTAGTGTCTCATCCTGCCTCAGCCGTTTATACAGTAGCACACTGTATATATCCCAGTTGAATGCAGGTAGTTATTTGCAGATGTTTGAAGCAGCAAACCCTCTCCCCCCCAGAAGTCTTTGAGTTGAACTTGTCCCCTGAGCATGTCCTGTTTTTTTAGTGTTAAAATCATAGCTTGAGGTTACCACGGTAACCTAAAGTCTGCACTGCACTCAGGGGAGGGCCCCATTACCCCCCGGCCACAACATTTCAAACGTGTAGATCAACTGAACAGAGAATCACTGTTGGAAAGCGCAGGAGGATATCTGTTAAAATTAAATAAATGCAAAACAATGGCGATCAGCGCGGATTATTGCGTTAAAACTATTAGAATAAAATCCTAATTTCTCCTATTTGAGCAGTTACAAAAATAATGCATAAAACTTAAGCTTTTAGTTTAAGTGATGTGACTGAGCAAGAGTTTAACACTTTTTTTTTCCACAAAGCAATTTGTTTCCTGGAGAGGGACCTAGGGAAAGACATGCGCTGTGCTAACCTGCTGTATTTTTATACTATACAGGTTGTGTACGTGTCCGATTTCTTCAAAGACCGGAAGGACAGTTTTAAGCCAGAGGAAGATTCCCACACCACACTGCACGAGACCCCAACCAATGGAAATCACTATAACAGTCACCAGCCATGAAGTCACATTGCCACTTAAACACAAATATCCTGCTTTTAGACGGAAGTCATTTGAGAAGATTTTTTTTTACACTCTAAAAATGTAAAATTAAAAAGCCTTTAACCCCTAAAGTGCAAGAGGGGTCCTGCATTGCTAGCCTCCCTGGCACCGAAGTGTTTATTGGACTGCTGCTATACCTGTTGGATGCCCACTTTACCTGTATATAGTTAAAGGAACACCTTTATATATATGTTCTAGCTTTAAAAAGTAATTGTTTGAAGCATTTATCAGCTATACACAAAACAATGAAATGTGGTATTCAAACTAATATTTTTTATTAAAATAGTGTGGAAACGCCGTTTATGTACAAACACTTGTGTAATATTGCTTTGCTCCACCTGTTGCTTTTGATGCAAATTATACCACAGAAACATTAAAAAGTTTTATAGCAAACATCTGTCCTCCCCTGGTTTTGTCACCATGTGCTGGTCCTCACGAACGGTTACAACAGATACTGCTCACTGCCTGGGGGTATTTCACAGACCGACTTCAGGGGCCCGATCCGGGACTCTTGAATCCATTCCCCTTAGAGATACAGACTCGCTGCAAACACAATATCCCTTTTGATTTTTGTAATTCCTTTAAAAATAAGAGAACACACAAAATTAGCAATTCAAACGTGCTAATGGCCTAAAAACATTACACAGCACATAAAAGGTAGAACTATTATTTCCTGTGTGAGGAAGTAGCTGTCTAA
Source organism: Ascaphus truei (assembly GCF_040206685.1). Lineage (NCBI taxonomy): Eukaryota > Metazoa > Chordata > Amphibia > Anura > Ascaphidae > Ascaphus > Ascaphus truei. Next base: position 69,879,697 of record NC_134483.1, on the reverse strand, counting down.
TTAATGGTTACATTCTTAATGCATGCAATAGAAATACAGTAGGTCAAAAAAAAAAGTCTTTCAATCTGGAGCGCTCCTGAAACAAAGAAAACAGAGGGAGAGCAGTCTGAAATCCCAAGTAATTACATTCATTCCCAAGGTTCATCTCTAGAAATAACAGGCTCTCGTGTTGGACGTACAAATATGAGGTTTAGAGGTTACACCCAACAATTACATGTTTAGGGGCTTTCTAAATGGGATTGATTTTCCGGCGATGTGGGCTAATTAAAAGCCACACGTTACATCGGCTGTATCTCAAATTATGTTTAAAATGTAGTAACAAAGGTAGAAGAGGATTTAGGTGGGATGGTATCTTTTATTGGACCAACAAGTATTTGAAAAGTTACAACCCTTAGGTGTTCGAAAGCTTGTAACATAACTACTTGTTGGTCCAATAAAAAGGTATCATACCACCTACGCCCCCCTTTGTTACTACATGGAAGAAAAGACCAACACTGCTACCCACCCTTTGTTTAAAATGAAAAAAAGTTACTTTTGAAAAAGTCAGTATTCCGTGTTATGTTGCTTTTCAGCAAGTCTGTCAGTAAGTATAGTATGAAGGTGTACATTTTAAAAGCCTATAGTGTTTAAATATCAACTAGGACTAGAATGATAATGTGAATTCAGTTTCCTCTCCCAGGGAAATATCACAGCTTTTAATCAAAACAAAAGATCAACTTACGCAAGCTGTTTCCAGTATAACTATGCTAATGATATATATCAATGGGTCGGAAACGCATGCAGTGTTCTCCACATGAAGTTACTGAAGAATATCAATTGGGTTTGTTACTGATCCTGTATGCCATGCTCTGTAGCCTGGTGAGATATGTGGCTCATGCAGAGATTGTATCATGCTTTGTTCTTAGGCTTTCAACATTTGAAGTCATGCCGGATTTCCAGAAATAGTAACATAGTGCCCCAAAGTGTATACAAGAGGGGAGATATTTCGAAGCAAATTCAGAATGTATGGAAGATGCAGCTGGATACGTTTCTTGAATAAAAAGGCACGTACAAATGTGTAGGGCAGCTAGTGACCCAAAAACAGAATGGGACACAAACGTGTTGCCCTTCTGGCCTGCCTAGTCCAATTTGAATGATTTTTAAAGCAAAATACATTATTAACCATTAAATTGTAGTCATAAATCTCATGGCTAAATGCTCTGCTGGGGGAGTGGGGGTAAGGGACCTGCTTTTAAGAAAAAGTGGGAGGGCACAGCTATGGCCCCCTGATTAGTTTTGCATAACCTATAAACCAATAGTATTCATGCTAAAGATCACTGGCAATCATTTTCTTTAAGTAGAACCAAGTGCAACTTCCAATTGAGAAGAGATTACTTGGCTTTCAATTCATTGTAGTTTATGCTTCACAAGCTTGGAGCGATTCCGCTTTGCCTAGATAGTCAATAGGGTCTTATATAATCAGTCTCCGAAAAGTGGGGCGTGACAACCACAGCTAGGCCCAAATACACGGGCATTAAAACAGCTCTTGGTATGTTACAAAATTCCAATTAATCATCATTTGATAGTATAGAATAGTGTAATCTTATGTTATTGCATAAGAACCAGAGTGTCAATGTCTAGTAGCACCGACAGTAGTGTTTCTCAACAAGGGTGCAGGGGAATCCTGGTGTGCCACGACCCTCTGCGCCAAGGGTGCTGCAGCCTCGAAAAACTCAGCAAGCTTGTCCTGCGCTGCCTGGAGATGTAGAGGCTGCAATCCGCCTCTCCTCTCTCTGTGCCTGGCATAGAGGAGACACAGTAACCTCCATCACCAGGCAGCGCAGGGCTCTCTCACTGAGCGGTGGGAGTAAAAAGGGGTAAATGTGTTTGATTAACAGGGCGAGTGTGCTATTTGAGCAGGGGGATAAAGGTGGTGTGTTGAGTAAAAAGGTTAGTCTGATGAGTGAGGGTAAATGGAGGGTGTAAGAGGGTGGGTGAGTGTATTCTTGTAAAATGGAGATCTGAAGAGTGAGGTCTGAAGAGCAGGTGTTCCCTGATATTTAAAAATAAATTTAAAAAAAAACCAACGTTCAGGGGTACCCCAGCTCAGGTTGAGAACCACTGAAGACCACCCCCCAATAAATCCACAGGCTTTCCCCCCCCCCCCCGCCAACTTTGCTCCAGTTCTGCAGCCAGGAAACTTCATCTTTCACACCCAAATGACTTTAGTGCCGAGATGTGTTTCTATCCCTCAGAATCCACATGATACGCGTTAACCCTATATACCATCTTCATCTTTCACACCGACATGCTGTATTAACTTATGGATATAGAGTGAAAAAATTCCCTGACGAAGTATATCCGTATACAAAACGCGTAGGAAGAGGGCGCGTTCCAACTTATTACTCAATATCTATTGACTTTATTTGGGACATTGTGCATCGGCAAAATTGTAAAAGACGCGACGGAAGTGACGGAGCTTTGATGACGTCATCAGTGTGTCCGCAAAGACCCGATACCCGGAACCAGTAAGGAGTCTATTTCTCTTCACATCCACGGCAGCAGCATCCTCACTACACAGTGAGAGATACACCTAACCGAGAGGAAGGACTGCAGAGACCGCTGCCAGAGAGGGAAGGGATCTGATCTCCTTGTCTGGGCTGAATCAACGTGATCGGACACAGTTGCAGTTTGCTGATGTGGAAACATGTCCCTAAACATGTCATGCTAATATATACTTTTATTGATGTACGTGCAATACTCACCCGTTTAATAATATAATTTTTTACATCCTACACTGAGGTTTCTTGCGCTGTTTCTCTTTTTGTTTTTGTACTAACATATGGATATGTATGGATTAGGTCCATGGTGAACCAGAGAATACAGACAAGCAGTCACAAGCCTGGAGATGACCAGCCAGTTATGATGACTTCCGACTTTTTATGTATGTCCTACGGTACAAAACTAACAAGACGGTTACTCATTCTTCTAAGTTTAGGGGGCATCTAAACTTATATAATTCCTATAGAAATACACTACACTCTTGAGATGATTGCAATTTAACTTACATTATTTCTTTCTGGCTCACTAACCCACATCAACTGGAAGCACCAGGATTGTGAAGAACCACAGGTTGGAAACCATTGAGGCAAAGCCTTAGGGGCAGGTTCATCAAGCGCCAAGGTCGAGTATTTCACCCGTTCTGGCACTAACTATTGGCCGCCAACACCAGATTGGGGGCGATACCCTGCATCGGCACCTGAATAGTACCAGAGTATTTATCAAAACTCCGTGATCACCCCGTGCTGTCGGCACAAAGAGGATTCAAGAGTTTGCCCCTTTTTTTTTTTTTTTTTTTAGATCATCCGCATACCTTCTGCAAATTTGTTTTCCAGTTCTGTGTTTCCAATGGCTTTCGCTGCTTGGCACATCTGTCGAAGCAATTCCTCGAGCCGTCTCATGCAACGAATTATACTACCTGCAAGAAAAAGAAAACCGCAACATTATAGTATAAAAGCAAAGAAGGGCACACGCTCAGCAGGCGAGGATTGTGTACATCCACAAAACAGGGTTCCAATGATGCATTGGTATTTAGCCAAACCTGGATTTTACTATTGGAGGATATTGTTTATTAACTTCTGACTGATGTTCAGCACACACCGTGCAGTGAGAAGTGACGCTTTACTGTACACTTGGTAATTGTTTACACAATTAATAATTAAACCGAGCAAAGTATTTTTTTTTTTAATTACTGTGCGGCGTTTGAAGCATTATAACCAGACACTTCACTGATACCATGACACAGTGTTATAAAAGGCCAACACTACTGTACATTGCAGAAGGGGTTAACAGACGTATTATACATTGAAACAGCGTTAATACAAAGTTGTAGTATATGACAAATCTGAAATAACACAGACAAATGAGAAGAGTTATAGGATCACAGTCAGTCCTCACAATCACCTTCATCTTTACAACACACTGAAAACTACAGGTTTGAGACACAATGTGGAAGAAACCTCGTCACCAACAGGTGGTGTGCAGAGCACCCCCTATTGGCAGATTAGCGGATTACGTTTGAGGGGATTTATACTGCCCTGACAATTTTAAAAGGAACCTAATCTCGAGCCCATGTATCAGGTGTCCTCTGTTGAGATGACCCAAACGAGTTTGACAGCACTGCAACCTATTCCAGAGCCACCACATGCCATTACTGGTTTCGCGTTCACCAAGTGCCCTTTTGACATTAAAGCAGCAGTTGTTCCCCTGGGATCACACATCACTACCAGGGCGGGAAGTAGCAGCTAATGTCCGCTCTGTGGACACCCTGGCTCCTGAAAAAGGCAGCACCGGTACGTCCGGGTATTTAAATCCTGCATCACGCAGGATATGAGGAAGCCGCAGTGGGTGACATTGCGCTTCCTGTAGGCCCGCGTAATGTGAGAGCTTTAAACCACCATTTTGTTCCCTTCGAGGGGAGCAATTTGCCATCTTCAGCAGCAAGTATCTCAGGAACTAAGGGACGTGCTTGTAAAAAGGAGGGCGAGTATGTGCAGATAAGCGAGGAGGGGGACGACTGAGGTCTGAAGAGCAGGGGTGCCCGGAGATTTATGTGTGCCACGGCTCAAAAACGGTGGGGAACCACTAGTTTAGTAAACAACAATGAGCACTATTAAGAGTCCCCACAAAACCCTTACATGTACAAACCTCAAAACACAAAGTTACAAGTAGGTATCTCAGGGATGCTCCATCACAAAAAGATGTTACCTGTTGGTTTATAATTATAATTAGCTGTCACCACTCAAACATTTTGTTCTTGAAGAACCTGCTGAGGATTGCAACTCGACATGAATGACAAATACACCTTTAGGCCTCGGATATAGAGGGCGCGAGCGTGACGGAGCGCATGGCGTTGTGCACGCCTATTGGTCGTGTTATCTGTGGACTGACATCCACCGCAACAGGGAGGCGTGGCGTCACGAGGCTGGTTTGCCCTTATATAAAATATAAAAACCTTTTGTCGCTCACTCCCACTATGGACATGGCCTAATACAGGGGTGCGCAAAGTTCTTGAGCTGCGCCCCCCGTGCAGGTGAGCCGCAGCGTTTGCGCCCCCCCCTACAAGCACTCGGCATCAAATGACGTCGCGGGTCATGTGATGTCACCACACCATGTCATTTGATGTGCGTTGACATGGCGATGGATGACGTCCCATAACCCCGCTGCGGCATTTTTAAGCCGTGTTGCCGCAGACCCGGCCGAGACCAGGGTTGGGAGTTACAGAGGCCTCACGCCTCCCCCGGCATTTAATTTCAATGCCGTGGGGAAGAGTGCGGGGCCTCTGTAACCGCCGCGCCCCCCAGTTTGCGCACCGCTGGCCAAATAGATTGAATTCAAAGGCAAATTGAAGATGACACTTATTGTGCATCAGACAAGCTTAGAGACATGTGGATCTAATTGGCAGAACGAAGTATAAACCCAAAACAACTAAATGGAAACCAGATCCTTACTGCACAGCCGCGGTGCACTTTGGCAAGCTCCGAGCCCCAATTTTGCAGTAAAAACACAAAATCTGTGTCCTCTTGGGAGAATTTCTCAGAACCTTAAACGCTTGCATGTGATATGTCACTCGTTAAAGCTGTGGTTCTTGCAGATAAGCCTTTATCAGCTGTTTACCAGCCAAACATTTCTCAGACGACCAAATATGCAAAGTTATAATTTCCACAGCTTGTGAAAAATGTCTACCACACGTGAAACGTGATCACCATGAGCAATATGAACATGGCAGCACAGGTGGTCCTCGGTATCCAACGTCCCGATTTCAGTCGGATGCGTTATCAGACGCCGCATAATGCAATCCACTGGACGCACTATCCGATGGTCACCGCCGCCAAATAACATTGATCCGCAATCCGACGGCGGTTTGCGGGACGCATTCCCCCGGGTAAGCGAGGACCACTTGTATAGTACAGGCATACCCCACATTAACGTACGCAATGGGACTGGAGCATGTATGAAAAGCGAAAATGTACTTAAAGTGAATCACTACCTTATTTCCACTTATCGATGCATGTGCTGTACTGCAATCGTCATATACGTGCATAACTGATATAAATGACGTGTTTGTAACAGGCTCTATAGTCTCCCCGCTTGCGCACAGCTTCGGTACAGGTAGGGAGCCGGTATTGCTGTTCAGGACGTGCTGACAGGCGCGTGCGCGAGCTGCCGTTTGCCTATTGGACGATATGTCCTTACTGGCGAGTGTCCTTAAACTGGGGAATGCCTGTATTTACTTTTTGGTCTAATAAGAGCTTAAATACATCATAACGTTATGGAAGGTATGTTATATTTAATCTTACTGTGCTAATGAATGAGGTCACCTTATAAATAAATAATAACTTGGTTTTTACACCAACTGCTTTACATTACCATCTGTACAATACTATTTAAGGAACCACAGGCAAATAATCTGTTACTACTTCAGTTAATTAAAGAAAGAATTACCGTATGGCATTATCAGTATAACAGCCAGGAGAGAAAACTAGTAAGTATCGGATACTTCCGCGAACAGAACATATTCCCGTGACAAAAAGATGTACAGTTTACACTGGAAAGGTATTTGAACCTTTTGAATACAGGCAAATAGATTGATGTTACACATGTATTGATCTTGTCACTATTGCAACCCTAGACCAAATGAGTTATGAAAAGTGCTATTTTTCTTCCTGAATTTCAGGGACACTCAAACACATGCTTTTAAAATATTAAAAAAAGTGTTAGAAATACAAAAAAATTGTCCACAATTAACGCAAGTGCTGGAGATCTGGAGGGACTATAAAGGTTAGGCTCCGACTATACTGATGCACTGCGTGCGCGCACATCTGACGTCACAGAGACATGTACACAAGCACATTCTTCTGTGCGTGCGACTGCAGGCTGAAATCTGCTTCTTGATTGGACGACTGCGTCATGTGACACGGCCGTCGCAACCAGAAAACACATTTGGAAAAAGCTTCAACTGTCGCCCGCATTGCAGTAGCAAGCGGCGCGAGGGCCGCGGTTGGTATAAGCATTTTGAGGGGATGATTAGTATTTGTGCTGCGCCGCGTGTATAATCACAGCCTTATACAGAATTAACGGGCTACAGAGGTTGGGTGGTGTGTACATACGCACACGTGCACTACTTACTCATTATTTACAAACAAAAATAAGAAGGTTGACTCCACATTGGTAGTAGAGCAAAAGGAGGGCTTGGGAAAACATGCGGTGGAAAGTGCTAATTGGGGAAAGGAGCAGAATTCTCTGCACAAAAAGTGCACACATGGGTTATGAGAACTCTGCTCAGAATACAACTCTGCGCAGGGGCTTACCAGATCCCACCATTAAGAGTATGCTAGATCACGGAAATCTTTGCAGATCTCTTTACAATCACAGTGGAGTTACAAAGTAGCTTCCAAGAAAATACATGCATGCAACCATTTTTTTGCAGTGCGAATATTTCAACTATGCCTTAAAATAGATCATTACCGGATAATCTGGCACCAAGGCTCCTAGTTCTGAACTTGGAATTCTAAAATATTGTTTAATGATAGTTATTTTTTTTCCTGAAAGGCCTCATGCTTCTGAAGTGCGGACTGATTAGGTAACGGAGGGGCTATGGTAACTTGTTTGCCGGTGGTAAGTGAAATTCTAGGATATAGAAAAGCAGTTTGAAGGGCAAAGTTATTAACAAATCAGATGAAAGATGTCAAAAACCATACCGTTTCTAAAAATGGAAAGGAACATTATATTAAGGTTGAATGACATTAGCAAAACAATCACAGCTATGAAGTTTTATGTAAAGTGGAGAAAACAAATAAATCACTGAACTTCTAACGCGGAAAGAAATACGAGCCCTTCACTTTTCCCGCACACTATGCTGTTTTGTTCCAAACGCCTACTGTATAAGTCATTAGAGTCAAAATATTTCAGGGGAAATACTGTAGCTCTTTAGAAGCCAAGCCAAAAAAAAAGAGGTTTTCGTCAGAAAGATGAAAAGACACCAGGTCATTTGAAAAGAAAACGTTAATTCCTTGACAAGCAGGAAGGAAGTGCAATGACCTGCACAACACTGCTAAGAACTATAGAACTAACTCCATGTACTGGAATAGCTTATTGTTCAGGTTAGGACACCTTTCTAGAAAATATAAAAATCACTTGTGACCACAATCGCATGTCTCAGACAGGTCTGCGGCCCTGCCTTTCCCCGTTATCTTTTAGCATACAATGCTTCCACTGCAGCAAGGGGTTCTGGGTAATAACATGCAAATGAACACACAGTGCCACCGTTTGCTTCTTATTGGTTTCTGGAAAGGTGTCTTATCTAAAATGCATAACGCCATTTAACATACAGATTCTGCCTTATACGCACACATGTAAATATATTTGCATTTTAAAGATTTGCCAGATCTTTTATTCAATGGAAGCTGATGTAGTTTCTGTTTAATTTGGTCAAGTAAAGGTTCGTCATCAACAGATGAGTCCAGTTTTCTGTCTATTCACCACTAGCAGGACTGGTAAAGATTATGCAATAATGACCGACAGCAATTCCTCACTAATAATTATTGGTCTGTTGTGCAATACTCCAATTAGGAGTCCGAAAAAATATACTTGTCTTACCTGTTTGCAGGATGGGAATGCAATATTAGCAGGGCAAGACTGCTGTAGCAATCATTCACATTTCAAATCAGCAACCAATCAGGTGCAGGGATACATTAACGGAGAAGTTAACCAATGAAAGCTCTTCATTTAATAGTAAGCATTTAATTGTAGGTCTTTAAATTATGTGGTTTTCAGAAGTACAATGTTAAAAGTTATATTGTGCAGAAGCCACGAGTGCCAGGTGGGTCTGCAACATGGGCTAAAAACAGAAGATGTTGAGGTCTACCATGCAGGATAAGCTTATATATTAAAGGCTTTCGGCGTTAGACTTTGCCTTGGCTCTAGGGATTCGCATGTTTTAGCTGCATGTACCAATTTTTTCCTTTCCCTGCATCGATTGTATTACGTCTTCCATTCTGAGACTTCAGGTGTTGTAGGTTACAATAAAGGGGAGTACTAATAGTCAGAGGCTCCACAGACATAACTCCACAGGCTACACACCGTGGTATGCAAAGTTGAAAAAGTATTGAGGAAGGGGAAGAATAGGGTTCACAGAGCTCTGTAATACCTTAATTAAACAGCAACATCATTTTAGCACAACATTTTCTGTGGGGGAGCTTACCAACGTAGGTGTTTGTTTAATCAACAACCTTAATTAACAGCCCCCTCCACCTAAAAATCAAGTCTCCAGAAATGGTACTATGCAAGGAGTAAACTGCTGACCATGTACTTTTATTTGGCTCCGCGGTGTACAGGCAGCAAACTTGTTAACCCTTCAAGTTTTACCTTCAAAGACATCAGTCATCTTGCAGATTTGAGCAAACGTTGACCCGTTTGCCCAGGTGTACACCACATCCATGAGGTTGGGGCGGAAGGAGCCCAAGTACAGCTCCTCATCCAGGTCTAGTTTAGCTTCTACTGAAATCTTAGCAATCCTCCGAGCAGTTTCCTTTAAAGCAAACAATGTACACAATGTACAGGCTGTGTTACAGGTTGTACCAAATGGTTGCACTTTAAGGAACACCTTTTATCTACACTATGCAGCAAAAACAACATCTGAGGAACTACTTTGCTTTTTACAGCACTCCCCTTTACAGCGGTAAACACAAAATGTGACTATCCTTTATTTAAAAATATATTTAGGTTGAATCTACATTGAATATGGAAATTCAAATACATTAGGAATTTTGAAATCGTACTTTGACTGTATTGTATAATCAGGAGTTTTCAAAGATGCATTACTGCCATCAACTCTCGTTTTATTCATATTTTTATTACTAAACTGATCATGTATCGACTATGTCAACAGACAAAACAGCCTGCCCCCCTCCAAAGATTAGCCCCATGTGTACAATTAGAATTGAGATGATTGTATATAGGTGCTGTACGGAATGATGATGATGATGATGATGATGATGATGGAGTGTATGATATTACATTACCTGCATCTGACGAAGTGGTCCTGCCAGCTGTTCTGTTAATTTGGGCATTTCACTGGACTAAAACAAAACAAGAGATAGAATTACTGAGGAAACAAATAAGGGAGTGACAGAGGAAATCTATTCAGGTTATACCACAGCTAAAGGTAACTGCAGTGTATACTTGAGCCACCTATGAAGAGTTATCCCACTACTCTGTCCTCCTGCTCCCAGAGATGCGCACCTCTAAAAAGGTGCTGCTGGTATCTCTGTCCAGTTTAAAGGTCCTGCATCACACAGGCCAATAGGAAGCTGCAATGAGAAGATGAAGGGATGGGACGGGACGGGGGGGGGGGGGATGAGAGGGGCAGGGGGGAGGGAATGAGAGGGACGGGGGGAATGAGAGGATGAAGGGGGGGGGGGGGGGAATGAGAGGATGAAGGGGGGGGAATGAGAGGATGAAGGGACGGGGGGTGAGAGGATGAAGGGACGGGGGGGGGGTGAGAGGATGAAGGGACGGGGGGGGGGAATGAGAGGATGAAGGGACGGGGGGGGGGGGGGGGGGAATGAGAGGATGAAGGGACGGGGGGGGGGGGGGGTGAGAGGATGAAGGGACGGGGGGGGGGGGAAATGAGAGGATGAAGGGACGGGGGGGGGGGGGGGGGGAAATGAGAGGATGAAGGGACGGGGGGGGAAATGAGAGGATGAAGGGACGGGGGATGAGAGGATGAAGGGAAGGGGGATAAGAGGATGAAGGGAAGGGGGGGTGAGAGGATAAGGGGAGAGAGAGGATGACGAGGGGTGCAGTATTGCTTGCCATGGGCCTGTATGACTGCAGGTCAGTTATTAATAAATTATCTGACCATTACGTAATTTGTTCTAAATTTTCACTCCAAGCATGCACCAATGTGCCCCAATTTGCACTATTTCATATTCTAGTTCCTTTAAAAAAAAAAAAAAAAATCCCCGGAAGGGTGCTTTCTCCCCAGATTTTTTTTACAAATAGAATATAAATTGGTGAATACCTGGAGTGAAATTTAGAAAAAGTTACGCAACAGTCAGGTCATTTATAAATAACATTCTTCCTCACCAGCGATTCTCGTGCAACTTTCACCATTGTGTCCAGTGTTTGTGGACAAGCCACCTAGCACCCCTATCTGGGATACAGTTACTGAGACAGGGGGGATCATTTTGGAGGTATTGCATTACGGCGAGGGGTCTTCCTACGAAAACAATGTGTCAAGAGAAATCATGGAAACTAGAGGAAATTGCGCCAAAGAATTTATTTTCTACAAAAAGGGAAACGCATAGAATTATTTTACAAAGTAAGGATGCTCAAAGCTACAGCTGGAAGACCCACAACATCTACAAGTGTCAGGCACCTAAAATATTAAGGAGGCTTACATCCAAACACTTAGTTATCATTGGAAATAATAATAATAATATATATATATATATATATATATATATATATATATATATATATATATATATATATATATATATATAATCTATATATCTCTATCCTTTTTGGAAGGTGCAGGAATTGCTACCATATTGAACCCTTTAAGACTGAACAAGTCTGGCTTCCTTTGCGTATTGCTGTGCAATGTAATGCTTGCCCAGTTCTCAATGAATATGTGAGCACAGGGGTTCTCAACTCCAGTCCTCAAGACCCTATAAGAGGTCAGGTTTTAGGGATATCCCGGCTTCAACACAGGTAATGCAGTCTTCGACTGAGCCACATGTGCTGAAGCAGGGATAGCCTTAAAACCTGATCTGTTTGGGCGTCTTGAGGAGTGGAGAACCAGTGTTAATAGAAATAAGCACCTAATCAAATATACCAGTCAGCAAACTTTATTTGGTTTTTATATAGCTCTGACCGTACGTCGCACTCTGCATAGAATTTTGCCCTGAAGAGCTTACCATCTATTTCTGGTGAGAGGCACAGGGAGGTAAATGGACTTGGGCAAGGTTACAAGGGGAGAAGACACCATGTTCACCTGCTTCAACATGATTTAGCATAGCGGAATATCTGGGCTAACTGCAACCCACAAGCAATGAATCGGACATTTCAGTGCAGTGCATCACAGGGACTTCTGACTTCATGTGGGTGGGGGGTTAATCAGATCACTGCATTGCAGTTAATCAGATCACTATGGAACATGCTTCTAAAAATGCATACATACTGCAAGCTGCATGGGTGCAATGCTTCAACCATTTTCATGGTAAATCTGTGTGACATGCTAAGCTTGTGTAGCAAGTCAGCATTGCATTAGGTATCTCCCTATGAAGGACATGTAAAGGAAATCACACCAACATCCTCTGGGGAACCAGCTGTAAAAACAGACCATTTAATAGGAAAATGCCCCCAGACTCCATCTGTATTCTGTACCACATGTGGACAACAGAAGGCACAGTATGCAAGTTAAAATGTTTGCTTCTTGCACGCTCAACCCACCTCTTAGGCGTCGTCCATGCTGCCGAAGACTGCGCGGATGTAGGAGGGGGCGCGAGGAAGCGGTTGAAACTGATTTCTCAGCGTGACGGGCAGGTTACGTGAGCAGTTCGCCCAATGAGGGTGAACCAGCTCCGTGACGTCACAGACACGCCCCACCCGATGGCACGTCTACCGTGTCCTGAAAACGCACCCGCTTCACGCGGGTGACATCACGCACACCTCCGCGCGGACCAAGGCTGTACGGACGCAGCCTTAGAGGAGTTCAAACAGCTACTAAAATATATCTTGCATAACGCATTTTATTTGAGGTTTAAGTCACACGGAAATGGCTTTTAAAGGCACAGTTCATTCCAGACTTCCCTAATACCCTCCTCCCCTACACAACGCCAAATTAATGAATGCAGCTGCTCGAACACGCCAAAATGGAAACTATTGCTGTTGCCTTTATGTTTAATCTATGATAGAAATAAAAAGAGAGCATTAAACATGAAAGCGCAGCAAGGACAGAAGAAAGCCAGGCAGGAGCCACAGATGTGAGCATGTTTCCAAGAAATACTCTATTTACTTTCCATCTAGTCAGTGAAAAAAATAATAATAAATAAAGACAATGACCTCCTACTCAATGTTATGAAAAAGTCTTCACTTTGCTCCGAGATTTTCACCCTATTTAAATGAACCAGTCTCTTTAGCAATGCACTTGTACTCCATGCCTTGGATTGGAACTTAAACCTTCCACAGCCAGGAAGAGGGATTCACCAAATATTGAAGAGGCCAAAAGGGTCAAAAGGGCAGCAATATTTAATGGTTGCTTCTTTTTGCTACTAGCTTTCAAACCAGAATCGGCACAGCCCGCATTTTTCCGCATACCCTGAACCAGGCCTCTTCTTGTTTAGTCCAGGGGACGGCATCTCAAGTCCTCAAGGGCCATCAATCGGTTAAGTATTCAGGATGCCCCTGCGTCAGCACAGGTGGCTCAATCAGAGGCTCAGTCAGTCAAAGACAACCTCTGAGCCACCTGTGCTGAAGCAGGGAGATCCTGAAAACCTGACCTGTTGGTGGCCCGTGAGAACAGGAGTTGCCCACCCCTGCTCTAGAAGAACCTAGCTCTTTGGGGAAATCGGGATTTCCATTTCATCCAACACCCAATCTCCCGACACGTCACAACGACAAGCGGCAAGAAACATGTCCGCACCCATCTTAACTTCCCAAGAGGGGAGCAAATGCAAATCTCTTCAAGCATAAATAGGGGTCTGGGGCGCCCCAAATTATATTGAAGGATACCCACTATTTCAATAGATTAAAATAATGCAGGCTTGTCTTACAAAATAATTAGCCCATGAGCTAAATACCCAGACATAAAGCAGTAGATAACCTAACCAAGAGTTATAGAAGTCTCAGCACTATAGGAGTTAACACAATATTAGTAATATGGGAGTAATTAGATTCCATGTAAGCAACATGCTGACATAACAAGAGGCCAAAGCCAGCAGCATTTAAAATTCCTCTTAGCTTGGGTAAATAACTTACGTTTTCTTGAAACACGAAGCAGCAGAGTAGGGCTGTTGCTTGCTCTGCTGTCAAGTCGTTAAATAGCCCATTAAACATCATTTCAGTGAGGAGCAGTTCATCAGCGCTGCGAAGTGCAAGAGACGGATCATTTAATAATTAAACATCTAAAATGCCGGTCTTGGGGATTGGTGCTGCAAGAGGTCTACAAGTAGCATCATCTCAAAACTAGAGGAAAGAAAAAAAGGGGACAAGCGCACGACCCAGTGTATTATAAAAAAAAATATTGGGTGAAGGCAACAATAGGCGAGTATGGCACGTACAGAAAAACTGTTCTTTAAAGGATATCATGCAACAAACGGCACGGGTTTACCACGGTTGATCCACATCTACCACAAGGGAACAGCGTCGTCAGCCGATGGATCTGATAGCCGCGGAACTTCTTAGAAGCAGCTTCCTATCCCGGGAATATTCCCTGATGAAGTAGAAGTATTTCTACGAAACGCGTTGGATGTGGACTTCATCAGGGAATATTCCCGGGATAGGAAGCTGCTTCCAAGAAGTACCGTGGCTATCGGATCCATCAGCTGACGACGCTGTTCCCTGGTGGTAGATGTGGATCGACCGTGGTAAACCCGTGCCGTTTGTTGCACGATATGCTGTAAAGAACAGTTTCTGTACGTTCAATACTCACCCATTGTTGCCTTCACCCAATACAGGTGGGCCCCGGGTATACGGCGGGTTCCGTTCCAGGCTCCCGCCGTATAGTGAAAATCGCCGGAAAGCGGATCCTGCAATTCATTTGTTTGCATGCGCAAAATCGGCATTTTCGCCGTTCTGCGCGCGCAAACTACAGTATGCGTGCTCAATCTACGGTCTGCGTACGCAACCTACGGTCTGCGCATGCGCACTGGGCGCCACCACCCGTTCTGCGCATGCGCGACTGAGAATACAAGATGGCGGCCCCCTTCTCGGTGCCGCCGTATCGGCGGATCGCCGAGAAGCGGGGCCCTGCTGTATATATTTTTATACTACACTGAGTCGTGTGCTTGTCCCTCCTTTCCCCCCCCTCTAGTTTTATGAGATGAGCCATCTTCTGTGGATAGCAGCCAACACTTTACAATACCTTATTTTAAGGCCACGTTTACATTTTTTTCGTACCACATTTTGCTGAATCACCTTTACACGTGGATTCATTCTTTCCACTTTTATTTGCACTCCTATTTTTTCACTAGTTGCACATTTTATAAATTCTGTCACTCAAATTAATGGGTGCGCTGCATTTTTCTTTACTCTGCAAGTAGCATGTGTGTACTGGAAACGGATTTGAATGACTTGCATTTGAGACATACCATTTGTCTTTTTAATGCAACAGGCAAACGTCATTTAGGCCTTGCAACTGCACTACCTCACACACCGCGGGTGTAGGGTTTGTGTGTGTGCATTTCGCTGGCTATGCGAATACATTTATTGCCTGCAGTAGTAGTATGTAAGCCTTTTGTTTCGTTTTTTCGGTGCTGGGTCAAACATTTAAGCAATGTAAGACAGGCATAGTGAACCTTTCATTACATAATCTTACAATTGGCAATAAAAAAATAATAATACGTAAGAGCGATAACAAGGTACTGCTAATTTCCCTCCTGTGCATAGTACAGTGCGCTTTTAGCTGCAAGGATTTTCTATTTGCATGTGCTTGTTTTTTCCTATCTTTTGGTTTGATATGGAAATGAAACAGTGGGATAACGAATACTTTATTCCTGACGTGAGCTGCACAGAAGTGTAGAATATCAGCTGCACAGAAATTGGACGCCCGCTGCTATTACAAAGAAACAGAGCTGTCTCTCCCCTCTTGATTTTCTTTCCAGTAGTAGAGCATCAAATATCTTCAGAAACGTGAAAACACTGGGTTATGTCCATCCAAGTAAAACAAGTACTCCAAGAATGTGGAAATATACATATGCAGGATAGATTATAATTTATAACCATTTCATGTAGCGCCTTTCTCCAATGGTACTCAAAGTGCTGCACAATATAGCACTGTGCTGCAAATATACCTTTACTGGTAGGCTCTGTCCTAATGAGCTCGCAACTTGCGTGGTGCCTGTGGCACAGGGAGATAAAGTGACTTTCCCAAGGTCACTAGCTCACACCGGGATTTAAACAAGGCTCCCGGTTTAAGTCCGTGCCATTGATTTCAGAGTCCGTGCCATTGATTTCAGAGTCTGTGCCATTGATTTCAGAGTCCGTGCCTTTACTCACTGAGCCGCTCCTTCAGATCACATCATGGAGGTTTCTCTCCATTAGAATTGAAGTGTTTATAACAGGATGCTACTATTATATCCTTGATGTCCAGATTGTTTGGTTCTCAATATAAAATATTTATTGGCTTATTACATTAACGTTTTCAATATACTGCAAAAAATATTGTAAAATTGCTACACTTCATAATGAATGAAACCACGCACGGCTATTCCCCCCCCCCCCCACCCCCCACTCCCATTGAAGCATTTATGAAGGTGCAGCCGATTCCAAATGCTAGAGAGAGACTGGGGGAAAAAACCCAGAAACATGGTAACCAAATGTTGGCGCATGTCAACAGCCCTCGTCTCTGTAACAAGACATTGCAATGGTCTAGAACGCTAGACTACCGCACCACAGTATGAAGTGTACCGGGACTATTGGGTTTATTTTTCCCACAGGTGGCTTATTAAAGGCTATTTATTCTAATTACCTGCTGATTTCACAAGCAACTCTGCCTTTCATCTCGATGACATCGGACGATGTGGCAAAGCCCATCCGTCTCAGGACCCGCTTCCGGCACTTCAGCTCATCCATCTGTAACACTGTCCTGGCTTTTTTCAGCTCACGATTTGCTGCTCTAATGTCCACTGCAATCTGAGGCAAGAGAAATGTTATGCGCGTCTAAAAACAGGCCTGCCACTGAAAGGGTGAAAACCAACACCAACGGCCGTGCAGAAAAATATTTCACGCTTGTATTGTTTCTACGGATCAATGCTGCAGAGATTTAGGGAGGCAAAAAATAATAAATCTAAGGGAGCATTGGCAAGAGCAACATGTAACACTAGATTTGACATGCAAAGCAATATACACCCTGTACAAGAGATTTGCAAACGTATTCAGATGCAGGAGGTGACCGACACTGAAACCACTCGCACACATCCGTGAGCCAGAAATCAATAAGCGGCATTTATATTCATGGTCCACTAGACAACGTCTGTTGGCTTAAAAAGGAGCTTTTTTTTATTTCAATCTTACTATGACCCCAATACATTTTTTTTGTTCCCCATGGTAGCAATTGAAAATTGGACATTTGCAGATTGATAATAGAAGAAACATAACCAAACATTTTTAAAAATAAATAAATTGTAAAAGACTTGTAAAAGCAGCTTAAATACCGCTATATTACATCAGAATACACTCACTGGGTGTAAGAGCTGAAACTTTAACTTGCAGACAGTAAAAAGGACGGTGTTTTACAATAAACAAATTGTATTTCTTTTCTCACAGCATTCGAATGTAGGTGGCCCCACTGCATTCAGACACTGCAGATACTATTGCGAGTGGATGTATGGCATTGCCATGCTAAATAGTTTAAATCTGGACGATTGATGCCTTAACATGGCTACGTATGTTTAAATTTAAAAAAAAGTTATTCCGGAACGATTTGCAAACACATATCTCTGTTCTGACTATTAGAAATGTGATTAGATTGTGTGCGGTTCAAATGATGTCTACCAATCCGTCCTCTCTTGTGTAGGTTACTTGTGCAACAAATGTATATCTTCATATTACTGTAAACCTGCATTCATTTCATTTTTCGAATGCCAACATATTTCCCGGTAATCTCAGATGATGGATGGGCCTCCAGGTTGGAATGGTTAATAGCAGTTTTCTGTTCCAGTGTGGCCAGTACTGAGAGGAACCCGGCAGCCAGGCCTTCTCATTCTGCCATCTCATTTTATGGACTAACAAATTAGATGATTACATTGCAGAACCTGTGCTCTCAAAACGTTAGACCTTCCGTTCAGGAGAGAAGAGCAAATCGGTTGCAGAAGAGCGCGAGACCTCTCCAGCACTGCAATGGTTAACCACTTTAGTGCTAGAGGGGTCCACAATGCGTTTCAGGCGCCTTTGGCAGTGAAGAGGTTCCATGAAAAGCAATGGATATCCCTTACCTGGGCTTTCTTCTCACACAGCTT
Source organism: Ascaphus truei (assembly GCF_040206685.1). NCBI lineage: Eukaryota > Metazoa > Chordata > Amphibia > Anura > Ascaphidae > Ascaphus > Ascaphus truei. The sequence goes on along the minus strand of NC_134483.1, from coordinate 69,861,473 downwards.
GTAGACGGATTCCAAGTTGGGATCATTGTTAAGGGGGTGTGAATACATTCTGTGTTCAAACGCTTCGGTCTTCTGGATGACTTTTTTAAGCCCTGGGTCTTTGATTCCCATATCGTCAATTGGATCCAGCAATGGTACTCCATCTGGGAAGCGTTTCTGGACCTCCTGAAAAATGTCCAAAAATAGTGCTCTTGTTCCTAATGAAAGCATACTGTATGTGCGTGCGAGTGTTAACCACTGCATTAAAAGCCCTCCTGCCAGAAGGGTTTACAACACATTGCTTTGCAGTTTATTGCAGCCCCCTCAGGGTCCTACCTGATCTGTAAAGGTCAAAGCACGACATTTATATCTTGCGCTCATTTACCATCTTGTCCTACCCAAAGATGACTTTTCAATTGGAAACTGAAATTAGTTTTACTTCAAACTGCAAAAAGCCTGGCAGTAGGAACCATGGAGATCAACATATTGGAACTGCTCCCAAATGCACTCATTTAAGTATAATAGTAGGGAATGGGTGTAAGGATAGAGTTGCAACCACCTTGCCAATGCGGTTAGTAGAAAACAAACCATGAACTGTAAATGTAGATCTTCACATTTTCTGTGGAAATGATCACACGTCCAAACTATTTCGGAGCGGCCAAGCTAATGACCTAAAAGATCTAGAACAAAGCTTTTTTCCCCCCCCCTGACTGACAAGTGGATTATAAACGTCACTTAGTGGTCTGGCTGACTAGGATGAAAGTGATTAGGCGAAGATCGTCTCTAAATAAATGATGAAAGAATAATCAGGCCACTGCATTAAATGTGAGTATTGCAGGTTTACATTAGGGGCGAGCGGTGGGCGACCAAGCAGAGCGATGATTCTTATAGTCATTTTCTATGTTTGAAGGAATCTATGATGTAACCCATCCTGTCCAATTGTCATTACTGCATTAACACATTGTATATTCCTGCAATCTCTTTATTTTAACGGTGCATCGTGTGTGTGTGTGTGTGTGTGTGTATGTGATTATATATATATATATATATATATATATTTTAGCATAGTAGCCCCAAGGTTTGTTTGTTAAATGATATTGCTGTGTAAGGCCTCGGTCATGTTTCCCGCTTGCTGGCGGAAGCGCACTGACGCGTGCTCCCGCTCAGCACTGAGCCCCTACAGCCGCAATTAGAGCGAATTTAGTAGGGGCTCGCCTACCCTTCCGCAAGCGCGCGGAAGCGTAGGTCTTAGGGGAATTTAAAATTCCCCCGCTTGCTGGCGCGACAGGCCGGTCACATGAGCGGTTCGCCCAATGAGGGCGAACCAGCTCCGTGACGTCACTGGCCCGCCCCCGGCCAGTGACGTGCCCGCCCCCTGACGGCGCGTGCGGTAAGCAACCGCAAGGCCCGGGAAAGCACCTGCTTTTCCCTGCGCCTCAGCACGCCAGCAGGGAGCCTGGCCGAGGCCTAAGTATGACAAGGCAGCCACCCTCACTACACAAACCCTTGTTTTTACTTCTCCCCAGCAAACAGTATTTTGTGTGACAAGGGACTTGGGTTTGCTCGAGATTAAATACCATTAACGTTTACCTGTATAGACTTTAACACGCTCTGCCTATTGTCGAGAGGCCGGAGATCCTTGGGAATGTAGAGGCGCACGCTACTGATAGCAGAGAGCAAGTGAAGCATGACTGGCACAACCTGAGAACAAGGAAAATAAATTACTTTGACACTAGCACACATTTCTGTTCCGCTTAAGATTAATTGAAAAGCAAAATCAGACACAGACCTATAGATAACCAAGTATTAATGCCTAACATCCTCTCTGCTTGGGGGACGCTGCAGTGCATTGTACATGAATTATATATGGTTAAATTCCTGCAAGTTCAATACATGCCCCTCTCTCTGTAGGCGGTTTTAGTTATGCCCAACAGCCATTCTACAGGGATCAGTATCTCGGCAATAGAAAAAAGCACAACAATACTGAAACAGTATTTAATGCAACCGCAGTATTAATTCAAATATACAAAAAAACACACACACACACACACACACACACACACACACACACACACACACACACACACACACACACACACACACACACACACACACACACACACACACACTTATCAAAACGATCTTGCATTATTACTGTAGCCTCCCATACAATCTAACTTTGATCCATTGTGCTGTGCGTGTTGGCCTGTGGCCTAGCAGAGTGCCTGCAATGTGTGGTTCTAGAAAAACACTGCAGTCTCCTTTGCCAGGGACATAAGAAAGCTGTGCTCTGCTTGGAGTACCACACTCACGTGTACATTACATTTTGTAAATCAACAAAAAACAACTGTGGGATATTGAGGAAAGTGAGATACAGTGACAGACAGCCCCACCAGCGAATAATAGGTATAAGGGCACAAAAGTAGGAACCAATTGTAACCCCTAGAAACTAATACACACACAGTAATGAAACAAAGATCAAAATAAATCAAATAAATGTTACTATAGGCGAAAAACATACAACTAAAATGTAGCATGAACATAAAAGTGTGATCAAAGAAAATACACGATAACAAGTATGCCACAAATGGCGCTCCTCCCATAGGATATGCAAAGAATTAGTCTGAAAGGTCAACTGGTTTGTACTCAATGTGTATAACTAAGCCACCTTGCAGTGTTTGTCCAAAGTGTGTACAGCTGAACTACCTTATGGTATAAACAAAAAAGACCTGAATTCTGAGTATAGGGTTGTGACAGTGTCAACTAAGCGCAGGAGGTAGAGAATAAGAGGACAAAAAAAAAAAAAAATACCACACACACACGTACACACACACGTAAAAAAAGAGACGTGGTACTTCCCTTTGTTTAATTTGTTCCCTCGAATGTCAAAAACGCTCACATTGTGGCAAAAACAACTAAAGCTGCATTAAGGTAACGTGTATTCACAGAATGTGGGCGTGCTACATATAGTTGCATGGTTTTCACCTATAGTGAAATGTATTTTTCTTCTTTGTTTCATTATTTTTTTTTTATACAATGAGTGCAGGGTGTGTGTGGGGAGAGGGGGAGGGTTCTTTCAGTTGCGTATATTTGAGCGTTTATGGGGTTATCCTTAAAACAACTGAATTGGTCCCCGTACTAAGACCAATAAAAGAGACAATAGGCCACAAACGGCTCATTTAAAGCAGCAATTTCTGCAGCTGTAACATTTTCAGTTGGGTACAGAATAACTTGTCTTATTTCAAGACAATACAGACACATTCATTCCTGATGGCAAAAGATATCTAGTATTCTGGGGAGCTTTACAGTTTCAAGATGAAATGGAATCTCACACCACAGACGTTACTGGAAGTCAGCGAAGAGCCATTACTACAGTACATGGGCTTCTTCAGCTAAATGTGCATAGCTGCTCACTGGCAAGCTTCACATTTATGTCACGTCAACAGTTATCTTCGGGAGACAGATGGCAAGTTGAGTTCATGTTTACAGAGTAGGCAGAATATTTTTTACATGGACAAGTGATGCTATATACTGCTGTGTATTTTGTTGGTTACACCAGGGGTGCGCAAACTTCTGATGCTGTGCCCCCCAACATCCACTCCCCGGTGTTGGCGCCCCGTTACTTGCCTGTCAGCGGGGTCATGCGACGCTATAACACATTGCCATGGCAATGGGCAGCAACCCGGGGTCATGGTATGTCACATGACCCCGTGTTGCCAGGTCAACGCGTCATCTGAAGCCGGTTGAACCACAGTAAATTCAGTTGCAGAGGCCTCACGCGATCCCCCGGCTTTTAAGCCCTGAACCCTGGCGGCTCTTGAGGTTTCTACAGAAGTGTCCAATTTCTGCAAATTTTTTGGGGTGTTCGGGGAATGGTAAAATGAAATGGAGACCACACATTTTAAATCCGGTGGTGTTCATACAATTTATATTTTCATAGGTAACACATTGGAATAAGGCAGATGGAGTACTAAAAATAATTAAGAAATTAAGTGACTCCGTTAACATCTCTTCTGAAATGAATCACTGACGTCATCGGACACTAGAAGCCTCAGGCTGCAAAACAATTCAGATTCTTTACTAATCATTCTCTCTTCTGAAACCCAAACCTGTGACCCACTGATATAGCGCATAGGGAGAGGACAGGAGTGTGCACTCCCAGTTGTAGTGAAACTGATATGGGTTAATGAGCTTTCAATGCATGGTGTGTAACAGCTCCAATACCCCTTACTGTTATAAAAGACAAAACAAAAGTTGCTCCTTCATGATGCAACTAAAATATATTTAATTTTCCAGCCTACAGCGTATACACAAGTCATTAACCTTTTAATGGCAACCTACGTCTTTACTGAATTGATCAGTGACCAATACTAATACCGGTCCATATTGCTGACTGGAGATATAACAGGCTACAAACAAACAAATAATACATAAATATATATTATTTTTTTTAAATAAAGGCAAATAGAGGTTAAAGACGGATGAAAAGATGGTTATTCTTGTTTTTTTTTTTTTCAAGCTGGCTTTTAGAAGATAAACGTTTCAGTCTAAGCAAATGTGGGAAGTATTCCATATGGCAGGAAACAGCATTTCAACTGGTCCCATCATCATGGAAATGACAGTAACATCTCCACATTAAGTGAAGATTACTTTCACACAACTACGGTCATTTCAACGTTTTAAACGTCTGCTGGATCAGAAGCAGCTGTACCACAGAACGCCATCTCGTCAGGGTTATAGTCTAGAGCAGGGGTGCTAAACGCCAGTCCTCAGGCCGGACCCCCCCACCCTCCGGTGAGGTTTTCAGGATGTCCCAGCTTCAGCACAGGTGGCTCAGAGGCTCAGTTAAAGACTGAAATCTTGACCTGTTTGGGGGGAGCAGGGGGCCTAAGAACTGGGACTGAGCACCCTTGTTCTGGAGAGATGTTTTTTCCCTCTTGCTAGTTGAGTTATACACGTAGTTATTAGATAGAACTGCCAATACTAAAATCACTTTTAAATCTCCAGCCCAAATCCTGCAAAGCTTATTAATTGAAAACAGCATGTGGTATCCAAATGTGCACTGTATTCTACTGCCAAACTCACAAAGCTAACGCAAGCATTGCAAAAGCTGAATCGTGGCATGTTCACATTATCTCCATTTTACAAGGCCTGGTTGCACAAAATTAATGCTATACATTATATAAACACAACTTAGACGCAGTAATCCTTCTATTAGTTAGTATCAGTTGTCCCTGCAGCCTTCCCAGAAAAACACTTTTGTAGGAACAATGTTTATAACACACTGGGGTGCATTTACACGGAAAGCATGGCTTTGCGCTGCTGTACATCAGCAATCATCCTCAGTATTACAGCACTGAAAAAGAAATAACCCAATGCTAAGCAAAGTCACCAATACCATTACTGCGCAGACCAGACTCTGGATAGTCTTATTGCTCTGACAATTATATAAAATAAATAAATTATAAAAAAAAGCAGGTTGCGGAGACTGTTCGGAAGTATTCAATTTTTATTTCAACAGTTGCTTGGTTTAGTTGTTTTCCAGGAGCAATAATCTCAAATTGTGACATTGAGCAGCGGCTGTGTTTGCTTATAGCCTTGTACAGCGGTTATGAAACCTGGAGATCCCCACAATAAACACAATTTTAGGAATCAGAAAAGTTACAAACTTGCAAGTGGCTGAAAATTATTCCAGTTTAACACCTAGAAAGGGAGCAGTATAAAATAACCTCAATGCATTGCCTGCCGTTAGTGCAGCCAATGAGTTAAAGGCGCAGACTTAGCGCCATCACATACTATAGAGCACCCCTCACGCTTCATTAGAGATGTAGTAAAAGATGGACTCTGCCAAGCGCCATATATATTTTTTTTTCCGTATACACCTTTTTGCAAGACATTTAGGCACAAGTGTCATAATTGAATTTGCAGCTTGTCAGGAACGAGACAGCTTCACTTCCCATGGAGCTGCAGAGATCCCTACGCTGCATGAAGACGAGACTGGAGAGGTCTGAAAAACCATCATCACATGCCCCACACACATACGGTACATAGCTTTACTAATACTATCTTTACTAATGAGTATTATTATACCAGGGGACATACTACCACGGCCACATGCACAAAAATAATAATAAACACCAATAACAATGTTTACAAAAACACGTCGCTACTGATACTTTATTGGACCAACAAATAGTTACATTACACACAATTTCAAACATTACAGGATTCCCTTCTTAAAAAGGTACAAGAATGCGGTTACCTCTGTGCTATAAGTTATTTGTTGTCCAATAAAAAACAAATATTGTACTTTTTTATTGCATGACATAAGAGGAGAGCACTAGGGCTACTAATATCTAGAAGTACTTACTACGTTGCAAACAGGAGGAATACAAGGATTGTTCCACAGAGCAGCACCACTCCAGGGACGGGCAGCAGATCAATGGATTATAAAGCATTGGGTGCAGCACCAAACAAAACCAACATAGTAGATATTATAATGATCAGTGTATAACATCTTGGGCATGAGATATGTATGTATGTATGTATGTATGTATGAATGTATGTATGAATGTATGAATGTATGAATGTATGAATGTATGAATGTATGAATGTATGAATGTATGAATGTATGAATGTATGTATGTATGAATGTATGTATGTATGTATGAATGTATGAATGTATGAATGAATGTATGTATGTATGTATGTATGTATGTATGTATGAATGAATGAATGAATGAATGTACACACCCACACACCTTTGTTTGTGTGTGATTCAGAAGACTGAACATGTGTTACGATGTGTAAACCCAATACCTTATACTGCAGGGGTGCGCAATCTTTCTCCCCTGCCAACTCTCCCCCCCTTTGACCGTGGCTCCGGCGTTCTGACATCACGTTGCCATGGCAGCTTTGAATTAAAAGCTTGTGCCAGAAGCTGTCTGAGCCAAGGTAAGGGACCTTACAGAGGCCTTCGCCGCAGCCACGGCATTTAAATGCCTTCGGGGAAGCTCGAGGCCTTTAAGTGCCGCGCCCCCTGCCTTATAGCATGTAATACATATAGACAGATCCATTTAGTGAAGGTTGATCAATGAAACCCAATGATCAACCAGCATCAATATGTAATATGGCACAAACCTGCATTTCCCCTTTTTCGTCTGGTCTTGCAGGTTTTGCAGCTTCTGTGGCAGCATTTTTCAGGCTCTCTCGGCAGCAGTTTAACAATACTTCCACCACATACAGAGGGTCCAGGTCACCGGCATTAGGCTGGAACAGAACAATGATGCATCAAGACACGCAGAACCACGAGCAATGCTTTGCAGAAAACCCACATTCTTAAAGGGACAGTACAAAATAAAAAATAACGTTTTATATAGCAGCTTAAGTGTAATCTGCTTCCTTAGAAAGATTCAAATCACTTCTAAGTAACAATTTTACTTATTTGCCTCATTTTAGAAATAAATGTTTCCCTTTTCGCCACTTCTGCGGAATTCAATCACATCAGCTGCTTATTACTATGTTTGACTAATGATGGCTTCATAATTACTATGCAATAAAATGTACAAAACCTATTCTCTGACCGTTATCCAAATACCTTTAGGTGAAATAACTTTATTACCATGTAAAAGTTTTAAAAAATTGAGTTGATACATACTCTTGTCAATCAGCAACATTGAACCTATTAAACATGCCACTGTCCTTGAGTCACACTCCTCCTAAGAGAACTAGCCACACAAAATAAGACGTTTCTGCAGGTTGAGCTCTCTCTCACCATCATGAAAACTAGCAGATATATTGAAATAAAACTGTTTATTTAATCAGCATAGGCATAAACAGACCTGTCAAACCACAAGACATAAATAACCACAACTGCCTATTTCGTACCGTTTTGGGGGAAACTACAATGCATCGCTCAGTGCAACATGAGGCCTTTTGTATTACAGCACAGGGAAGATAATCAGTAAGAGATCAACCAGATATTTCCTCTGCTACCCAAGTAACATATGCATTACAAGTATTGTAAACATTATTTGTAACCACCATCATTCTGTAGACATTGTTGCACACAGCTATGCAAGCTTCCAACGCCTCTATTCAGGATGTTGTACTGGAGAAGGTTATAATCCCATTTGTTTTAAAGGGAACAGGTCTCGCCAGCAGATTGAATAAGGGCATATACATACATACATACATACATACATACATACAAGTTGACAAATCTTCAGCGCCATCTGCCTGCAAAGTAGAGAGCTGCAACATCGAGCTATTCAGAAACCATAGCTATATTTCACCAATAGGGAGCGCTGCGGTGCACCCTTCATTGCAGGTATAAAGAGAACTTCATTCATAATTTGAGGGTCTTTGCCACAATACACAGAGGCTTCTGGCACGAACATTGTGCACCCAAGATAGCAGTGCCCTTCTGATACAGATAGCATTGCCCTGCTGCTGCCAGCAATTGAGCACATAACTGAAAGCACTGTAGCAGCATCCTCTCTGGTATTACACCTTTAAGATAATTTATGTCACAGTAAGATATTTGTCATCTCCACGTTCCACTTAGAACCGTTAATTTGTGTCGCTACACAGTTAAATGGATACATTAGGTGTCTCGTAAGTTCATGTATGCAGTCCTTTGGGGAACAGATTCCAGTAGACACTTCTGCAATGTGACTATCCACTAATCTAGCGCAGGATCCATTCCACCCAAGAGTTCAGAAAACAAGCAACCAGAAAGGTTTTATTTGTACTTTTCCACACTAAAGACACGGACATCTCTCGTTAGCAACTAGTCTTTCTGCCCTATTTTAACAAGAAAAAGGGGTTGCCTGTTTTTTTTCACGCAGCCTGGGTATGTGCATCTGGAAGTATTGGTGCTTACTTCTGCTACATGCCTGAAGCGCTTCCCAGAAGCCAGGATTGTAATACAAGTGCCTCGCTGTAATGTTACATGCCATGTTCTTGTGCCGCAGAACATTGTATACCAATGGTTTATACTGGCAGTCTCCAGGTGCTAAGTTGTATACAAACATTGCCAGAAGGGCCTGCAACACAATCACTAAGGCAAAATGAACAACAAACTAACTAACTAATTACACTCTCTATCGGCGCTAGATCCAACGGACAATAATGTGAAAAATGGATAATATACACAAAAAACAAACAAGTGTAAGTGCAAAAATCAGCTGCCAAGAAGACAACAAACAATACACGGTTCCAAATCTACTAAACAAAATACATATACAAAAGCAGTATCCCCGGCGCTAGTGAGTTAATGTCCACAATACCATATTCCAATGACAGTCCTTGGTTGAAAAACAGTCCTGGCAGATGGGTGGATTTACCAACAGAGTAGTTGTTGTCTCAATAACAATGATTTGAACTTGCGGTTCACCTTCAGTCATACAGTAATAGATCAAACATTAACTTCCTTGACCTTTCCCTCTATATAGACAACAACACTATTCAGACCAAAACCTACCATAAAGAAGTGGACGCAAATACTTATTTATTGGCGTCCAGCCACCACCATCCTAAGTGGCTTCAAAATATTCCCAGGGGCCAAGCCCTGAGAATCAAGCGGAATTGTTCCAGTGATACAGTTTATAAGCAACAGGTCAATGACCTTAGGGACAGATTCTTGGAACGAGAATACAAAAGGCGTGATGTAGATCTTGCCATCTCTGAGGTAGATAGAATAGACAGGAATACCATTGTCTGTAAGGATTTAACAAGATCCAAACCTAAAGAACATGATCAATTTCCCATGTTTATAACTCAGTACAGTGGTCTGGCTCCCGTTATATCCCAGGTCTTTAAAAAAACATTGGGGTATCCTTCAGAGGGACCCAATTCTTAAAAATTGCCTTCCAGACAAGCCCAAAATAGTGTATAGACGGGCCAAGAATCTAAAGTCCCAGCTGTCCCCTAGTTGTCCTCTTGACAGTCTTCGAGACCGTCATGTCACCTGGCTTAATGACCTAAAAAGGGTACTATATATGCTCCAAGTGTGTTGGATATAAGCACAGTGTTAAAAGTAAATCTTTCAAATCCAATGTAACTGGGATCAGCTACGACATAGAGACATTTATCAACTGTAGGACCGATTTCTGTGTGTATTTACTTCAATGCCCATTTGGGTTGCAGTATGTAGGCCGAACTGGGAGACCACTTAAGCCGCGATTTGCAGAGCACATATATAATATTAAAAGGGGTCTTGAGACTCATAGTGTCTTTAATCATTTCAGATTAAAACACAATCAGAACCCAGAGGGCCTAACCTGCATGGGCATTGACAACCCGAAGTCTAATTGGCGTGGGGGAGACAGGCTTGGCATGGTATCCAAGCGTGAGAGTTATTGGATATACGTGCTTAAAACCCTGTCTCCCCTTGGCCTCAATATAGATTTCGATCTGGCAGCTTTTTTGAAAGATCCTTAGAAGTTCAGAATGTCTATTTTTCATTGTTTTTATTATTTTACAATGGGTTAATACCATTATTGTATTATTTTATTGCCTTTTAGTGACTAAAGAGTAATTTAGGGCACTTATGACCCCAGCAGCGTTCCGTTATACTGTTAGCTGTTTTTTTGTTCCTATAGCACCCTGTCAATCAGACTGTACACGCCCATTTGTGAGCGAGTCTTTGTATTGTACTTGTATTTAAGTGTCTTATCCACTAAGCTCCACCATCACCTGAGGAAGTGACACATGGTCACGAAACGCGTATGGAGGAGGAGCTTAGTATTGTGCGTGCGTGCCGACCAACTGCTGAACCCATCTGGCGCTGGAGAAGTGACCCGCGCCGCTGACGTCATCAATCGGCGAGTCGCGGGTGACTGTGTGGGTCTCCGTTCCTGCCTGGTTGGAAGCAGGTTGCGGACGGCATTCGTGAGTGGCGTCACTTGGCCATACACATTGCTGTTGCGGTTCATGCTGTATCCGTGAGGGCACCATCCACCACAAGGAGAATCATCCCGTCCAACCACGTGGGGTCCGTGGATATCGAGGTGAAGACGTGGCCTAATACAGATTCTCTCCCCTGAACCAACAAGAAATTATCTTGTAAGTTGGGGGTTTTCCCGTTTTAGTTAGGGTTTTTTTTTGTTAATTATACTGCGCAATTGGTGTGTCTGTTTTTGTTTGATTACAGAAACTACCTGGAATTATTTTCTGAGGACCATCTAATCCAACTAGAACTCTGTTGGTAAATCCACCCATCTGCCAGGACTGTAGCCAGGACATACTTGAAAACGAGAGGTAGCTCTCAATGTATTACTATTACTATTACTTCCTGGTAAAATATTTTATAAATAAATAAATAAATTCTGCAACAATGTATCTTGCGCCAATTTTGAACAGTCTTCCCCCCTAGCTGGCGACTTGCAGAGTCAGTAGTAGGAGTTGGAGAAGTGCTACGTGGTGCACATTATGTATAACATTGTGCGTCTCCGTGTGCCATTCTTATCCACTTTCATTTGCCCCCAAAAAGCAGTCGAAGTGCCACAACAAACTTATTACACATTGGCAGCTCAGCTCCAAAAAACAGAATAATGCATCAAACATACTATACACCCCTTCTCAAATGCTTGAGAATGATGCATGTTGACATTAAATTTAAATCTACACGACTTCTACAGCACAGATGGTGCCAAGAATTCCTCCCCCTATACGTGTTGTAATGCAGCCCATGCCAATACAATCTAGTAATTACAATTCATTCAGCTATATTGTTAAATGTAGACTGCGCATACAATCAGGAAGCAAACATTTATTTTGTACAACGATCCAAGTAAAAATCCCACAAGGGTTTGCTCAGTTACACTTTCTGGCCTGTGAGCACTCAATGTCTCAAAAGCAGATTCCACCGATTGCCGACTAGAGACGTGAGGCCACACTACCTACATACTGTACATTTACAGCACCCGCAGCTGGGAGCTACATCAGGGTTTCACGTTACATAGTATCACAAGTGTGTAATACATAAAGGTGCACTTCCACCATCTGAACATGTCAATTACCTTTACATTTGATTTCTTGGAAAAGTTAACCACCACGCCCCATCCAAAATCTTCATCTTCCCTGTTCACCTGCGAAGAGAAGAGGAAACGTTATTTGAATTTTGGGCGCACATGGATTTTAGGGGTAAAAATGATATGTATACTTCCACACATTTATTGAGAAAAGAAAACTACACTTGAGATCATTTGTGATAGAGTCAAGGCAATAAAAGCAAATTTATTACGGACCGTTCGGTCAAAATGAATAAATGACTAATGGAAAAGCAGTAACATTTAATTCCAACTGGCAGCGACAAAAGCATGACAGCATTGCTTGGGAAACGGCCCGAGTAACAGCTGCAAGGTTTGGCGCAATGGGAAAGGGATATCAACAGATCATTTTGTTAACAGCTGCATGTACTATGGAGTAATGATTATAGTAAGATGGTTTACAGATAGTTTCTCTCGCATCCCCCCTCCCCCTCCCAGAGACATAGTTTGTGATTGGATACCGGAACAGAAAACTTTAGGACTATTACTTGTAGCAAAGTATTAGAAACATTTGTGAGATGTGACAAAGAAAATGGGAAACATGCCTGTAACTTTGCTCCTTCACTGCATTACTTACTACGTATGTTGGGAAGGACTTGGCCCCTTGAGTGCTGGAATGCCAACGACACCACAAAGTCCTGGGCAATTCAACACCAAAGCCATGATTGGAAGCAACCCCCCCATTCTCCCCCCCCCCCCAGAACGTCAGGAGTGGAGAAGTTCTCCTACGGTTGTGCGCATAGCTCTATCTTCACCTGCCAAGCTACAAATACACATGCTGGGGCACTAAAGGGGTTGAATGTAATGTCACCAGGTTTCGCACTATAATACGCTATGCTTTGAATTAATAAAGCTTGAGCAAATTACATTTTAGCCAAGGTTCATAGGGGGAAAAAAAAAAAACCAGTGGAATTGCGGGGCACCCCCAACCTCCAGCAAAACAGAATTTTTTTTTTTATCAATGAGCCCCCCCATCATTTATTTTTATTTATTAGGTCACATGTAACCAGAGGTTAAAAACACCAACGCACAAGGTGACACCGTGATAAAGCGCATTGTGCATAAAACATGTTGGTGCGTTTTTAACCTCGTTGGTGGATACATGTAACCTGATAAATGACATTTTTATGGGAGACCCCTCTTGATCATTGTTTTCTCCTTTGCTGGAGGTTGGTGGTGAGCCGCAACTCCACCTTTTCTTCCCAACTGATTCCTATCACCGCGGATTCTGCGCACCGATGGACCTCCGCTGATCACAAGGATGCGCAATGGGCACCCAGGAATATATGCCGGTTAACCCTTTCTGAAACCGCCTTGGATTTATGTGACAAATTCCAATCTCATTATAGGAGATGTTGATTGTGCCATTTTTCTATATATGTAGCGAGACACCACTGGTTGCTATTCTCCCTACAAATTGTTCTCTATACATTACATTTATTCTCTGGAAAGGAGGTTCTGGATTTTATATATGTTGTATTCATATTGCTGACCGAGTAGGTTGTGATCCGTTCGGATATTTATTCCAGCAATGGTTTATAACCTGATCAGTTAACAATATGAAAGCAGGACAAATAAAAAAAAAAATACATTCAGGATGGATGTACCTTAACTAGCCTGCCTGGCTGCAGAAATGGTAGGCAATACTTGGGCTTGTGAATAAAGTCTTCAATCTCTTTCCCAAGCTTGGCAAGCTGCTGGCGGATTTTGTAGTATGTCACAACACTTTCTTCATTGGGAATTTGTATATCGTTGTACTGTTCTTCTAATTTATTTACCTCTGAAAAGCAAGGAAAATGCGTTTAAGCTGACACTAACTTGTTCCACCACCACCATGGATACGCACAAATATGTATTACATTTGCCATCTTCCATGTCACACATTATCAGTATTACCCTGCCCATGCTCTGTAATGAGAGAACTACTCAAAATACTTATACGATTAAAAGGTCAACCCCAATTTAACAAACTATGCCAGCACTGCAAAACATATGAAAGCACCCACTTTCTCTGTCATTTCAAACACTTACTACAATTTATCATATCTTTTATAGCTCTGTAAAACTAGTGCCAAAACCTGACAGGACATATACAATCCAGTATTACCAAGTGAAAAAAAAGAAAAACTGGATATACATACTTTTAGACTTTTGGCAAACACACATCAATTCACTACACATGTGCCTGTGTATATATCAACTAAATAGATGACTGATTTTTTTTTTTTAACCCAAACTAAATGGTTAGTGGCCTTGAAACAATATGGTCTGGAGCTTAGCTTTTTCAACTACCAAGGCTCACTTTTTGTGAAGAGCACCTCTGAGAAGAAAGAAGCAGTGTTCAGTCTGCTGTACGTCACTAATATTCCAACGCGCAGGTATTGCCCAAGAGTGTGCCAACTGTAACACACAGCGGACCACATGATAAAAGATTTTAAGCAAGAATTATGGGAATGTGAGAGCGTAGTCTTCATGAGATTTGCCTAGGCAGAGAAACCAAGATTAAATGAGGCCGGCACTTGTAATCTGAAACACACCTTACATGTGGAGAGCCTCTAGGCTCCATGACTATTACAGCTACGTCATCTCATCAGCTGCTATTGAAGCTGGCATTGCAGATAAAGACATAGATGGATGACCACTAATTAAAGCTAAACATGAACAGACGGTCATAGGACGCCAGAATCAAATTGATAAACAAAAGGGACTTGAGAAATAGCCAAATCCTACACCACTCCACAGCACCCTCCAAGGCAGTGAAAAGCCGGGGAATCACCATGAACAGTAATCTCGCAACGGACGAACAAGTAAGACTGTCAGGCTCTGCCTCTACCACCTCTGCTACATACAGAGAGTTTTTATCCCCACAAAAAGGCAATAATTATATACACTACATAATAGAAATCACAAACCACAAAGTAAGAATATAAATGGCCGACACCCCTGAGAATTCCTCAGCATTTCAGGCACACGACCCTTGTGAATTCCCCAAGGAGTAGAAAAATAACACTCCGCAGAAGGGCCCCGGCATTAGAACAACCTCGCTTAACAACATCAGGAAAGCTTCCAACAAATCACCTCACCCGCTCCTCGGGGACGCATGTGGGCACTATCCAATTTCTGACCATATTAATCAACGCTACAAAGCACTTGGGTAATCGACGCTCTAAAGAAAAACGTTGATGAAGACTGTTTCATGGGGTGTTCTTCAAACGGCTGTATAGAAAACCTATTGGGAAAATCTCATGCAAGGAGGTTATTTAACACTTACGTTCAACTACTCCTGGAATGGCTCTATAATGCTGGAACTGGTAAAAGGACTTCTCCAACATATACTCAGGGTTGATTTCCTCCACACGCAGCAGATTCAACACCATGTTGTAAGTAAGATGGAAAGCACTGTTCAGTGGATCAGGTGAGCCCTTAGAAAACAAGCATAAAAACACAGAAAAATCAATATGGTCCCACAACAGAAGATACTATGGCATTAGTCATTTTGTGGCGTGTGCAGCATGCAATCCCTGCCAGGCAATCCCCACACAGATCTATCCCTCTCACGATGAAATTGGTGCTTGCCTGTTTCCACCAAACCAATGTAGGCTCAGTGGGATCATACGGCTTAGAATCCTTTATTAACATCAGGGCTAAAGTGTCAAACTCCTCACTTCCCCGTAACATTCCTTAAAGGCAAAGCTTCCTTTATAAATGAGGCTCCTCAGGGAACATTCCTTTACTACATCAACCATTAAAGTAGGTCTCGAATCCTTGCCGAGATGAGAAACCTGACACTTGCTTACACATTAATTGTAGGGGGAAAAGGAAAGCAGGCAGACGGATGCAACGTAGAACATGTACTTATTTCTCCTTAGAAAAGTCCACCATTCACAAACCTGCAGTCCGGCATACTGTTATTTCTCATTTACAAATTAGCGCTACTTTTCCTGTTTCACACTAGACACATACTTTATTATGACATTTTTCAGTAGTTTTCTAATTTTAGAGAAATATTTATGTCAAATATTTAAGGGACTCTTACACCTAAACACCTTGTGCATTTCATTAGGACACTATATAACATGCATTTGTATTTTTTAAGATAGATTGTAAAAAGGCAGTGTTGTATGGCTGAGTGCTTCGTTTAAACTTGCATGGGAATACATCTTTAACAATGTAACAATTTGTATGCCCCATTAGTTTTCAGTCACAACCCACTGGAGGAAAACTGGGCTCAGATAAAAGTGTCACCTACATTTAAAAGGTCATTATTTCAAAATATAACAGGACAACCATCTTTGGTTCTACATGGGCAGCGGTGGCCAACTCCAGGCCTCAAGGGCCACAGAGAGGTCAGGTTGTAAGGATATTCCAGCTTCAGCACAGGTGGCTCAATCAATGTCTCAGTGAAGGATATGGTCCATCTGTTCAGAAGCAGGAATATCCTGAAAAACTGACCTGTTGGGTGGCACTTTAGGACTGGAGTTGGCCACTCCTGTGCATGGATTTTGTACTATGTAAGGCAGAGAAAAAGGTCCAAGTTCTTTGGATATAGGGGGATAAAATCACTGGTTATTTTACAATTAATGTCTATGGTAACATTGTAATTACTATTCAATGTTTGTTAATAAATGGTGATTAGGATATATTCCGCAAATGTGTGTGTGTCTGAAATGAGACGAACTTGAAACCTACGTTACTTAGATTTGGCCACAATGTACAAAACCTAGATTCTTCCTCACTTAGAAACCGCGTGACTACATCAGTATTAGTTAGCAATCTTCTAGTGCACTTATGAGCCATTCCACTGATGGACTGTTTAAATTCCCAGTCTATTTCAAATTTGGTTCAATTCTCCTTTTGTTTATTTTGGCAAATGAAGACTGTCTTAAATGAAATAAATCTGTTTTTTAAATGCTTGAAGCTGACCCAGGACAAACACTTGGAAAAATTATACAGATCGTGTACTACTAAAATGGTAGGATTTCAGGATATCCTCAATGCACATGCACGCAATTCAGATTAAATGACACTTGTGGTAAAGGAAATTAGAGCACTTTGCATACACATAGGATGTCATGAATCAAGTGATTCTTTTAGTCCAAGTATGAAAATAGGGACAGAAAAATAAATAAAGAGCAGGATGATAGAAATGAATCTAAAACAACATAGCTGGTTTTAACCATCAGAACTACTTCTTTTATACAATCTAATCCCTAGTCATTTATGTTACATTAAATATTTACTACAACTCCAGCAGCCCATCCATTAACCCATGAATTCTGAAAACAGAGGTTTAAAATCCTATCCGCCTGGCAGACCAATAGAAACCAGAGGGTCTTCGGAACTAAAAGTAATGCGGTTCAACCCTGGAGACCCTTTGCATCCTACCCATGTTAAAAAGGTTTTCAACTCGGAAAGCACCTTTAAGTCTCACAGATTCAGAACTACAATGAGATGACCTCTGCAATGCAGCGTGAACTCTTTCACTGCCATGTAGCCTGTAGAACAGTATGAGCTCTTTGGTGCCCTGAGAATCCCTAATGAGTTCCCTGCAATTTTCAGGTCATTTGAAAATGGTATCAAATAGAGAAGCATTTACAATGCATCTGATCTCAGGCGCGCTATTAGGCCTCGGACATGGTCAAAAAGATGTGCTGAGCCGCGCTGAGGGGAAACATTATCTCCACCAGCGCGGCTTTAGACGGCGCTTCCTCAGGCGTGTGGAAATGCAGGAGAAAGGCAAATTTAAATTTTGCCGCTCAGGGAAGCGCAGGGCCGGTCACGTGACTGCCAGAAGCCAATGGCAGTCCGTGACGTCGGCGCCGTGGCGCCCTAGCCCCGCCTCCAGCCCGGCTGCCACCCGGCACACAAGCGCGCTCGCTGACGCTCATGCAGGGACACGAATCCTGCTTGAGCAGGAGAGCATGAACGTCAGCGCTGCCCAGCGCTCTTCACTACACTATGTCCCAGGCCTTAGAGAGGGTTGGGGTTCCTTACAATGCATTTGATCTGACTATATAAAATGATAAGAGTTCATTAACCAAAAAAAGAAGTTGGAAACCATTGCTGTAGAACATTGCTATGCAGTTTTAGTTGGTCACCCCTGTGGGGGGAAATAAATAAATAAAATGGGTAATGCAACGTCAAACAAAAATAAAAATTAAAGGGGGAGGAGGAAAATAATAGTAAATGAAGTATGGCTGCTTGCATTTTGGATCCATTTTACAAACATGAATATATAATATGCTACATTCATGTAACTCTTTATACATTAAACAACCGTAGGCCACACAACTCCTGGTACATTTAAAACAAGCGGTCAGTGCAATTATAAGTCATTACATGGGTGCATGATGGGTTCATGTATAAGTTACTATAGCAATTTCCCGTGAGAATGCTCAATTCCACACTTTCCATAGAAATAAATTATACATTTCCAAACATACTTCAAATGCGCACATCAAAATAAAGGAAAGAATTACTTAAAATTCACTCATCTATTTCTTTCCACAAGTAAGACCATTAGCAGAAAGACACATCCATTTCACTTTGAAGATAGCCTTATTTATGCTTATCCAGAGTAGACTTTAAATCCTTATTACTGTATTAGCTGCCACCCACCATGTGAAGTACTTTCACATATCCCTTAAACTGCAGGTCTCTCTCTCTCTGATCTATGCTTCTCTCATACACCATACTAAAACCTATGATGCATTTGAACATTTCTAACATGTCCACTTTCCGATTCTTCCTAGCTGTACACAGGAAGGTCCTTTAGGCTTCCCTGAAACGTTTTAGGAATTGTTCGACTACGTACCAAGTAGGACTTATGTACGTAAATACATACATATCTATCCGTAAGTAGGCAATCATCATCAAAATGACACACCAAAGAAAAGCAACACAATATGGAGCAATTTCAGCGGTGTAGACAAAAACAAATTAACCTCTGCTGACAAATTTGCTAGCAACCAGTTGGAGTTCTTTAAAGAAAATGAATTGATAGATAAGGTACAAGCTTTTCGTTGTTTAGCAGAACTCTGGCAGTCAGCAGCACTGCAGAAAGAACCCGCGTGATAGCCACATGCTGTCGCTGCACAAATATCTCCCACCGCTTGGCATCTGCAGTGTTCTTTTCCATTAGAGAGGAAGCAGCAAAGCAAGGTATTATTCCTGGCTAATGCTTAATAGAAAGAAGGATTTCTTTACCAGAAATTCTTGTGTTTTCCAAATTAAGGAGACATTATTTTCTACTTTTGAATTGATGCATAGTCACTGGCCATGTACAGTAAGTGAAATAAATAAATTGTATTTATATTAAACTCCCCTTCCCCCCCCCCACACACACATTGCTACAGTATGCGACGCCTAGTTTAAATTGCCACATAAAAACAAAGGAGAAAAACACACACACACACACACACACACACACACACACACACACACACACACACACACACACACACACACACACACACACACACACACACACTTGTAATTCCTGGTTATACCAGGTTTGTATACAATACCTGTCCCTATAGAAATCTGTATGGTTGGCCTGTGTAATACAAACAGCAGGCATAAGCAACCTGTTTTTGTCTATGTTGACAGTGTAACCTATTAGGGAACACAATATCAATGAATAATGCTTTTCTTCTACTTCGGTTCGGTATCAGCCCATAATTGGAAAAACAATTGCAGCACATTTTGCATACTCTGTAATATCGGTCATTGTGCTTTCTAGTTAACATGTGCAAAATGACTGAGCATCTCGCATTATGAAACACTAAGAATTAGGTAAAAGGCAGAGCGAAACATTATCAGTCTTCAATTCACAATGGTTTATGGAAGGGTTTTCCAAAGCTTTCCTATGGGCACCCCAGCCAGGCCATGTATTAGGGATAACCAGCCAATTACACATCACAGGTAAGGCAAGGGCAAATTATCCAACGATGTACGCTTGGCAATAAACATCTATTATTCCTAAAATCTCGCCTGGCTGTGGTGGGTTAACAATGGCTCATGGTTTGCAAAAGGCTTCTTCGTGTTGCTCCCTTAAGCATTAAGCATGTTTGGAAGGCTGTAACAGCAGCATCACTGTAGTACAGAGGTAGGACCACACCTGTAAAAGTGATGCCCCAGGATACTGTGTGTTACAGTCATAACATTAGAAATGTTCACAGTAAACCTAATCAGCAACACTTCAAATATTAGGCCACGTTTATAGTGGCAGCGCAAACAACAACCCTCGCCTATTAGGCCGCCCATAGAGCGTGCGAGCGATGTAGCGAGCGTGCGATTCTGGAGAAGACTAAAATGTTTGTCTTTGCTGAGCGACGGCTGGGTCACGTGTGCTGATTAACCAATGGAGGGCCATCCGCTCACGTGATGTCACGACCACGCCTCCCCGTTGCGCAAACCCAAGGAGTAGAAATCACTCTAGCGACAGGCGCGCGCCATCCGCTCAGTCGTGCGCCATCCGCTCACTCGTGCGCCCCCACTGTAAACACAGCCTTAGCATTTGGATGGAAGATCACACCACTGATCCCGATAATTCTTTCGGTCGCCAGAGGCAACACAGTCTTTGTCCTAGCAATCACATGCCCCAATTTATTCCCACCACTGGGTGCAGTTGAACAGCGTTGCACAAATTGGGGGGCGGGAGAATTTGCAGGGGGGGGCTCGGACTGTTACAGAGGCCCCGCGCTCTTCCCCCAGGCATTTAATTTAATGCCAGGGGAGGCGTGAGGCCTCTAACCTCACCTACTGGCAGCCAGGTCTTCTGCGACGCGTCGCCATGGCAGCGCAGCGTCAAATGATGCGGCATGGTCACGTGACCGCGCAACGTCATTTGAAGCCGTGCCTTCGAGGGAGGGGCGCGAACGGTACGGCTTCCAGGAAGGGGGCCGCAGCTGAAAAAGTTTGGGCAGCGCCGCAGTTGAACATGAAAATGTATGTCCCGAGAAGGCTTCGCTAGGCTTCCAATTTCAAATACGACAACGGGGAAAAAAAGCTTGGAACTCTAGGAAATGTAACAGAGAAGCCTAATTATCCCTAAGAAAATCAAGTACTTGACACAAGATCCACCATAAATTTATATGCAGAGTCCGTAGCTTCAGGGATAATTTGATTTTCTTTCCTTAAATCTTCATTTTAGGAAAATGCAGCACTGTAAATTTAGTTATGCCTCCATATCTTGTGTAATGCTACATTGGCTCCATTACATAGCCACGACACAAACAAATACCATACTTGTAAAACAACATTCCTGCTGTGGTCTGTTTTCTGATGCCATCTTCTCAAAGAAAATAAGTATTTTGGAAGCTGGTTCCTGAACGTGTTGGAGGTCATAAGGTGGACACATTTAAGCAAAAGATGAAGATTACTGGATTATGAGGTGAGAAGGTATTATGTTGTTGCGTTTTAGCATATATTAGGAACTGAGAGTACAATTTTAAACCTCGAGTTTTAGTGACTCATAAGAATGCAACCTGCTGAAACTTGGCAGGTTTGTAGTGCTGCTCAAAACGTAATGTTTTGCCAAAAAAAATACAAAAATGACCAAAACAAGTACTGAGACAAAATTCTCACTTCCCTGTCAGGAGAGCAGCACATGGCAAAGCAAAGGGGAAAAAAAAGGATGGCTGAAGTACGTGGTAAATAAAAAATGAAAAATACTCAGTGAAGGAAGGGTGCGTCCAGAGGCGAGTAGCAAGGGACCATTCAATCTTATTATCAAAGTATATAAGGAATCCTCCAATAACTTGTAAATGCAGCAGATCAAATGTTATTATAGAACATAAGCCAAATGCACTACGGCTTGTCCAACAATGTGAAGGAGAGGAATAGTTATTCTTAACTCATGATGTTGGCCTCTTCCACATGTTATAATGGAAAACTCTTAACACTGGGTAACTTGAATGGGTCCATTAAAATTACATACTCCATTTAAGAATGTTTTATGGATCATGAGCATCACAAGTCACACAAGCACCACAAAATAACTTTATGGTGCATAAATGGCTGACTAATATTATAATCGAATATCATAACTATACATAATAGAGCATGCAGTCTTCTATAGTTTACACAGCACAAAAAAAATGCATCTTTTACCTCTGGGGAGACACGGGGAGGGCATATGAGAGCAGTGTCATTAAAGCACGGAATTAGAAAAAGGGGAAATTATACAGCAAGTTTTGCCACGTCACTATGTATGTATGTATGTACAGTATGTATTTATATAGTGCCATTAATGCACATAGCGCTTCACAGAAGTACTGTAATACACGTGACAATCATTTAAGTAACAAAATACATGATGGGAAGAAGTGCTTCCGATATAAGAGTGACATTTAGGAAAAGAGTCCCTGCCCCGAAGAGCTCATAATCTAATTGGTAAGAAGAACGTACAGACACAGTAGGAAGGTGTTCAGGTAAGTGCGTCTGCAAGGGGCCATGGTCGATGTACGAGGTAGAAAGTATCAGCCACAGAACTACTCATATGCTTCAATAAAGAGGTATATTTACGATGGAAAGTGAGGGTGCTAGTTGGATATTGAGGGAAGGGCAACAATAGTTGCAAGTGCATAATTTTTACACACAAAAACAGCCTCAGTGTTTGAGCTGGGGAACTCTCCAGGCTGCCGAGAACGCCATCATTCTGGCTGCCAGGTGAAGAGAATCAAATAATACTCTTAGGCCCGGGCCATAGAGCACTCAGGCGTGCTGAGGCGTGCTGAGCCGCGCTGAACAGATGCAGAACAGATGCAGAACGCCCCTGCATCTATCAGCGCGGCTATAGTTTCTCCCTGCTCATGCGCGCTGATGCGCGCCGAGGAGGAGAGACTCTTCCCCGAGCGCCAAACTGAAATTTGGTGCTCGGGGAAGCGGAGGAGCGGTCACGTGACCGCTCCCATCCAATGGGGCTGCAGCCGGTTCCCTACAGAGCCGCCATTGCCAGACAGAAGGTGTTGTGTGTGTTTTGTGTGTTTTGTGTGTGTGTATAGGAGGGGGGGGGAGAGGGTGATGCCCCGATCGCTGTCTCCCTTCTGCTCCGGTCCCTGCCCCCCTTCTGCTCCGGTCCCTGCCCCCCTTCTGC